>NW_026607193.1:0-491404 GCF_029890125.1 Rhinichthys klamathensis goyatoka
CCGTAGTCCCACGGGCCAGGATCATAGAACTCACAAAACATTACAAAGTAAAATTTTACATCTACAGTCAATTCATAAATTAGCTACATCCTATATACAATATTTACACAAGACTACATTCAACTTCACAAAAACACTCATCCATATACACGTTACAACAAAACAAATAAAAATAACAAAATAACAAAATTAAAACAGATAAAACCTACATACTAGTGTGTGCAGCTTTGATTTGCCCATAGCCATTTTTTCAGCTGGACTTTAAACAAGCTATATGTAGTACATTCCCTTAGTGTTCGAGGAAGACTGTTCCACAGGTTCCCACCCCGGACAGACAGGACCATCTGACCGAAGGTGGTATGCCTGTGAGGTATTATCAAGTCTCCTCTAATAGAGGCTTGTGTGGTCCTTAGAGAATTGTCTTTCGATTTAATGAAGTCCTTCAGAGATGGCGGAGCGAGGGAATGAAGGACTTTATATATCAAACAGGCCATCTTCAAATTAATAATATTTTGAAAATTTAATAATCTATGTTTTTTTTAGCACTTGACAGTGGTGGTGGGACAATGGTTTTTTGTCTAATGTTTTTAATGCCTTTTTATATAAACTTTCTATGGTTTTAAGTGTTGTGGGGCAAGCAAGAGACCAGGTTGTCAAACAGTAATCAAAATGAGAAACAATCATCGAATAAAAATATGTTTTAGCAGCACCCATAGTTAAATTATTTCGAATATGCCAAAAATTTTGAAGATTAAATTTGACAACCTTCGCTACTTGTACTGTACACATTCACAATTGCCATTATGTTGCACTAGAAAACCTCCTAAAACTCTTTCATTGTTATTTCTTCTTTTTCCCATTTTATGAAGTCCAGACTAAGTAAGCTCTTTTCAAGCGGTTTCCACAAAACATTGTTGTCAATTTTTTAAATGCCAAATTGTGCCTTTCTACTGTTTCTTTAGAGCACTTGATTGCTACTTTTCCCCTGTTGTGCTGCAGCAGATTAAAAAATAAATAAAAAATAGCCAGTGTTATCACCTCTGTTTTACTTGTACTGTACACATTCACAATTGCCATTATGTTGCACTAGAAAACCTCCTAAAACTCTTTCATTGTTAAGAGATTTGATGTGCATTCTTTATTACTTTTGTATATCTATATTTCTGTGTTTGTATATAATGTTGGTGCATTCTCTTTTAGCACCTGTACTTTTTTGTTATGTTTCTCCTTGGGATATGGAGTATGTGAGAGGTTATTAATTCCATCATGACACATCTTTGTGAAAAGATGCTGCTCCCTTCTGCATTTAGGCTGAGCTGCAGAAATCACTGATTATCATTAATCACTCGTGTTACTGGAGAAACACTTGACTTAGCTCAAGTGGCCTCTTACATTAAACCACAAACCTCTTAATTGCTGATTATAAGACTATGAAAAAAATGATGTATCATCAGTTTCCCTGCTTGTTTGAATAGAGACTTTGTATTCTTGCAAATTATGTGAAGGAAAAAAATCCTTAAAGAGTAAAACTTTCGTGATGATAAACTAAAAAATTATTTAGTTTTGTTAAGAATTTATTGTTTTGTCAAAACAATAACAAAACAAACCCTGTCGTTCACCATACTGACGGAAACTGTTCATCTTCACGGACAAAACTTGACGGACAAGGAAGGAAGCAGCCGTTCAAAATGACAGACATCCCGTCCATCCAATCAAAAGGCGAGTTCTCCAACCCAACATCCAATGAGATGAGAGACGAAGGGCGGGACTTCCTGTCGGTGACGCAGTTGGCGAAGTGGAAGCCCCGCCGTCAATCAAATTAGGGAAAAAAACAAACTGGACTAAAGCGAGCGCAGGCACCGATTAAAATAACCATGCTCGGAGTGTAATTAAACGCAGACATCAGTCTTCTTTAAAGAACTCACGTAATGACCGGTACGTAGGATTTGAAGAGCGTGAGAATGCTCCCTATGAATCTTTGTGCAGGCTATGTTTATGCTAAGCTAGGCTAATGTTAGCAGGCGGGTGAATCTGAGAGTTTAAGATCCGCGGAGGGAATAAACACAGAGCTCATGTGATCCATTAAAAAACCGCGTATGATGGCGTCTGTCCTGCAATCGCGCGATGTGTGGTTCTAATGGCTATGTTGTATTGTGTGTTTGTGTGTTTAAGCGCCTGAAGGGCCAGTGAAAGCGGGAGTCATGGCGGACAGCAGCAGCGCGCAGGACGGCGGCGGCGCGGATCAGGTAAATCACATCAAATCCTCTCCTCTCTTATTCTCTAATGCATGTGCTTTGGTGAAGTTTTCACTTTGTTGTGTTAAAACACTGGTACTTCCTGTGTGGCCACCCCCTTTCATGTATTAAACCCGCCCATCATTAGGACGGACAGCCCTCGCCGCTCGCCCTGCTCGCCGCCACTTGCACCGGCCTCGGAGCAGAGAACGGGGCAAACACGAATAATAATGGTGTTGCTGGGGTGGTAAGTCTGCAACTACAGATACATCACCTTTATTGTACTATACCGTGGTTTGAATGTGAGCTAGGGCTTGTTTACTTTGAATGAGAGCGTGTTTACTCCCCCATACTTAAATGCGTAGGTCACCCCAAAAAATGAAATTCTGTCGTCATTTACTCACCCTCAAGTTATTCCACCTGTATACGTTTCTCTGTTCTGCTGAAGATATTTTGAAGAATATGGGTAACCTAACAGTTGTGGAGCACCCATTGACTTCCATAGTAGGAAAAAAAAATACTATGGAAGTCTGGTTACCGACATTATTCAAAATATCTTCTTTTGTGTTTGGCAGAGGGAGGAAACTCATACAGGTTTGGAACAACATGATGGTGAGTAAATGAAGTATCCCATGATATAGGGAGGCACTGTTCTGGTTGAGCTTCCTTTTAATAAATTATTGAATGGTTCACAGTCAGTGCATCTTAGTCTTACCAGGAGATGTCCACAGGAAGACATCCTGTAACTGAGCAATCTTAGTTTGTGTTTTACTTGCTTATTAGTTGGTATCAGACCAGCATGGGGGGAAAAAGTAAAATAATGTCATGTTTAATCTTACCTGAAAGCGAAACTGTGAGGGACGGTCTAGTTGCATGGGAAAATATATATCAAAAATTTGGAAACGTTACTATTTTTATACTCTTATGCTCATCAAGGCTGCATTTATTTGATAAAAAAACCCCAGTAATATTGTGAAATATTGTTACAATTTATAATAAAGGTTGGGATATATTTTAAAATATAATTTATTTCTGACGCAAATCTGAATGTTCAGCATTATTACTCCAGTCTTCAGTGTCACATGATCCCTCAGAAATCATTCTGATATGGTGATTTATTATCAATGTTGGAAACAGTTGTGCTGCTTCATATTTTTTTTTATAACCTGTGATCCTTTTTTCAGGATTCTTTAAATAACTTTTAAAAAGAACAGCTTTTATTTAAAATAAAAATATTTTGTAATAATATACACTATCATTCAAAAGTTTGGGGTCATTCATTTTTTCTTCTTTGTTTTGAAAGAAATTCATACTTTTATTCTGCATGGATGTGTTAAATTGATAAAAAGTGATAGTAAAGATTTATATTATTAAAAAAGATTTCTATTTTAAATAAATGCTTTAAAAAAAGGTTTTATTCATCAAGGAATCCTGAAAAAAGTATCACAGATTATAAAAATATTAAGCCGTAAACTATTTTAAACATTAATAAATCATCATATATTAGAAGACTGGAGTAATGATGCTGAAAATTCTGCTTTGATCACAGGAATAAATTACATTTAATATATATTCACCTAGAAAACTTTTTTTATTGTAATATTTTACAGTATTACTATTTTTACTGTATTTTTGATCAAACCAATGCAGCCATGGTAAATAATTCTAGTGACAAAAAAAAAACTTTCTTTAGACCAATTTCTCAGCCTTTTTTTTCACTTGTGAAAAATTAAATCTAGCGTGTACCTTGTCTAATGGCAGTTCAGAAAACAGAAGACATCTAATGTTGGTCTAGGTCTACAACCTAATGTTGTTTTCCATTGATAAGAGACTTAATCAAGTGATGAAAAATGTCCATAATAAATCCATATTCACAAATTCATCTCTATTTTATAGATTTTAAAACTTACTGAGCCTTTTCCTCATTTCATTGAATTTTTTCTTGCCATTTAATGAATTATTGCTATATAATTTAGTGGAAAATTGGATTCTTTTGAGGATCACTCATGATACTTGTTACCTTTCAGCGTTTCAGAACAAATTCTAATTGTTCCCTTCCATAGGACGGGTTTGTCTGTGTTTTGCATCAGTCAGCATAGGTGCAGCAAGAGATTTGACTGTGTACATGCACTGTTGTGGCATCACTTATTTTCTTGTGTGAAACTCTTGTGATTTCCTCCCTAGAACGCAGACCTCTCAGTGCAGTTAACAGGGTCGTCTGACAGGTGGGAGGCGGTAAAGGACGACTCGGGTGTCCTGCATCTCCCCGGCACGGGTATCGTCACGTCCAACGGACAGTATGTTCTTCCTCTCCAGAGCCTCCAGGGTCTCCAGAGCCAGCCCATCTTACTCACGTCAGGGACCGACACGTCTGCCGGCGCAGTGCCTAACATCCAATACCAGGTCATCCCTCAGGTGCAGACGGCCGACGGGCAGCTGGGTTTCGAGGGGGCTTCAATGGCGCAGGACGCCTCAGGGCAGATCCAGATCCTCCCGGACGGCACCCAGACCATCAGCGTCACGGGCACGACGGCAGCCGATGTGATCCGCAACACTCAGAACCTCATGACCCAGTCTGGCCAAGTGCACTTCAACAGTCAGGGTCAGATGGTCACTAACGTGCCTCTGGGTTTGCCTGGTAACATTACCTTTGTGCCCATAAACAGCGTGGATCTGGACTCGCTCGGGCTCTCGGGGGCCCAGGCAATAGCCACCGGCGTCACGGCTGACGGACAGCTGATCATGACCAATCAGAGCGTGGAGAACTCTGACGGCTCGGAGAAAGCAGGGGAACAGCACCAGACACTCAACTCGAATGCAGACATGTTTGTGCCTACCACATCTTCATCCTCCTCCTCGTCCTCACAGCAGCAGCAGCAGCAGCAGGCCAGCACGATAGACGGCACGGGCGTGTTGACGCAGCCTGTGGCGGGAGAGCAGGGAGACGGGTCGGGATACCTCAGTCAGGGCACGGTGCATGTGTCCGGGGGGCAGCAGGTCATCCAGTTACAGCAGCTGCCCTTGCAGACCGGTGACGGTCAGGCCCAGCAGAACATGCAAAACATCCAGCTCATCAACCCAGGAACATTCCTCATCCAGGCCCAGACCGTCTCACCGTCAGGACAGATACAGTGGCAGACCTTCCAGGTATGCGTTTAATTCATTTAAAAACAGCCACGAGACTGACCAAAAGTGCTGTACAAGACTAATCTAAATATACACACAAATATAATATAATATACACATTTAAGAAAAGTGTAAAAAAAAAAAAAAACAATCAATACACCAGAGAAAACCAATACAGTGGCAGACCTTCCAGGTATGCGTTTAATTCATTTAAAAACAGCCACAAGACTGATTAATGTGCTGTACAAGACTAATCTAAACATACACACAAATATAATATAATATACACATTTAAGAAAAGTGTAAAAAAAAAAAAAACAATCAATACACCAGAGAAAACAAATACAGTGGCAGACCTTCCAGGTATGCGTTTAATTAATTTAAAAACAGCCACAAGATTGATTAATGTGCTGTACAAGACTAATCTAAATATACACACTTAAGATAATACACACAAATATAATATACACATTTAAGAAAAGTGTAAGAACAAACAAACAATCAATACACCAGAGAAAACAAATACAGTGGCAGACCTTCCAGGTATGTGGTTATTGGGGATGTCAATTTTCACAAATTCCCATGATCGATCGTCGTTTAAATTAACGATTGATTAATCGTTAGCTTTAATTCTGCAATATCCATTTACTGCTGTGGCATAACAACATGATAATGCTGCTCAAAACTTTGTTCCTCACCAATTGAATGAGTTGGCAGACCTTCCAGGTTGGTAAGTGGTTATAAATCTTTTTTATTACAGTTTTAGGGTTGGGGATTAAGAAATGGTAAAAAAAATAGTATCTTTTGTAATGATGCAGACAGTGTACGCTAGTAAAACAGTGATTCCTGCACCACTATTCATTAGTGGCCCTGCATATGACAACAAACATATTGATTGAACAGCAATCACCACCCATTTACATTTAGGCAGTGATTTATCATAAAAACTGGTTAGTCTTGATCATGCTTGCGTTACTGATTTTGAAGTTTAGAATAAAGAATAGACTCACCAAGTTAAATCATGACACCAAGTGCTTAGAGGGTTAGTTTACCCAAAAATTAAAATGGGTGTCATCATTACTCACCTATGTCTTTCCAAACCCATAAGACTTTGCTTGTCTTCGAAACCCAAATTAAGATGTTTATATATAATGAAACCTGAGAGTTTTCTGTCCCTCCATTGAAAGTCTAGGTAATCAAAACTTAAGATCCAAATAGGTTATGATGGTGTCGTAAAACAAATCCATATGAATTGAGCGTTTTAATCAATCTTCTGAAGAGATATGATCTCTTTACATGATGAACCATTTTAATTTAGGCTTTCAATCACATATAAAGACATGCATATAGAGTACATCACATGGTAAACACAGAAGTGTGTGTGTGCAACACGCGCTAGAACAAACCTGCACAAAAACCAATGAGGTTTGTTCTTGTATATGTAGCATGAGCTTCCATGTTTACCATATTGTGTATGTATGTGTGTTGATCATTTTTTAGATGTAATGAAAAGCCTAAATTAAATCTGTTTATCATGTAAACTAAGCGGGTCAAATCTCTTCACAAGATTTTGAATAAACCGCTCGATTCGTTTTACAACGCCTTGATATCTTTTGGAGGGACACGTACCTTTCATTAAAAATATATTTATTTGCATTTCGAAAAATAAGGATCTCATGGGCTTGGAATAGGGATGTCAATTTACATAAATTCCCATAAACTATCTTTTTTTTAAATTAACGATCAATTAACCTCTTAAATCCAAAATGGGGGGGGGGATGCTACTAAGTAATCACGTTACTTAACCAACACATGGATGTCGCTTTAAGCTCGACTTTATAGTGAATATAGGGAATATGACCATCAGTTAAAATTAGCTGACATTTTAGAAGTCGCTCATAGCGTGAAAAAATAACTGTTTTACATGAAAATGTGATCAGTAAAATCATCGTAAATAACAGACTATATCGTTGAAAACGTCTCAACTAGCAGAATACAACAAGCGCATTGATTTCATTTAGAGAACAAACTATACCAAGTATAGTATAAAAATATAAAATGTATATAAAAATTTGAAAAAAGCAGCTGATGCACGTGTAAACGTATACACAATGCTTTTGCGCCACGTTTTGGTTTGTAACCGCGTGAAACATTAATAAACCATAGTAGATCGCATATCTTTATTTAGAGCAGGTGGTCTTGAACGAGCCCAAACACAACATAAGACGCTGGTTAGATCACGGAGTGACATTGACATGCTACTTGGCTAAAGCGTTGCGATCATGACGCTTTGTTTTCCAACGTCGTTTGAAAGTTCAACCATTGGAAACTGGATCTTGGGTTCGGTGTGTAGAGATGATGTGCAGAGACCAATCGGCAGTAGCGGAGATAGCGTGGGTGCTTGGGTGGGGCCGCCCCAGGGCCCCGTGATGCCGGTAACTTTTTTCAGTAACGAGTAATTTAACGCGTTACTATTTGCAAACCAGTAATCAGATTAAAATTACTTATCCAAGATACTGTGCGTTACTATTTTTGTCATTTTCTTTAGTAGAAATGATGGCAGATATGTGATATGAAACTGAAATGTGTGTGAGAAGGCAGAATCGCGACACACCCCTTCCAACTCCCAGAGTTATCCTTCCCGTCCAGATCCAATGCTACCACATCTTTAAATTACTATTAGTATTATTTGAAGTTAACATTATAAAATACGTAGACCTACACCACAAAACTAGTTGAGGATAATTTCTTTAAAATTGGGCAATTCCAGCGTTACATTTGAGATAAAAAAAAAACTTGAAATGTAAATTCTCAGAAAAAGCATTTGATACCAATATATTGAAATAAAGAAGTCCAGACATTAGAAAAATATCAGTCTAGTCTACACATGCGTTTTATATTTAATATGAGGGAAATACACATCCGTAATGGACGTAACACAAAAAAAACTTTAATTTTTAAGTGGCAAAAGTACAAAAAGGAATACTACCCACCGGATGAAGAAGGGTTGGCTCTCCACAGAACAAAATATTCATTTTGTCTTATTTTTCGTGTTCGCATTTATGAGGGAAAAACAATGTTAGGCTACGTGACAGTTCCCCGTTACGGACGTGACCGCTCTGAAAGCGGCACTGAAAGACTGCTTTAAAACTTTCCCAGAGACATCAAACATAAAGTACAAAGCCATTCATTAAAGCGAATTTCGTTTTGTATTAAATGTATCTTAATTTTAATCAATGTTTCATCAACCAATTGTCTGGATTTAATAAATAAGTAAATATAGCAGACAATAGATAATCGCGCCGGCGCGTGAACTGGAGCTCGTCTCATTAATGAACCGAGACACAGCGTATAAGGTAGCCTACTTGCCTCACACACCTGAAAAATTTATCTATAGAAAGCTCGAAATGTGTTCTTTTACAGAACAAATCAAAACGAAAGAAAACAGACTGTTCTCTGAAAAGAACGAGATAGCCTTTGTGTTTTACTTTTATTTAACATATAAGCTTACTTGGCTCAACAAGTGACACATTATTATATGCATTCATCAGATATTTTACTGATTTTTTTACGGTTTTAATTTTAAAATGACTTGGTAGCAGAGGGCCCCATGATGAAGCCCCGCCCCCACTGTACTGCGAGTCTAGCTCCGCCCCTGCCAATCGGACACCGTTTTACAGCTGGAGCGTGCTTGGATTGGTTATTTATTATGAGTAATTATTATCGACAATTAATCCATTGGTGATTAATCGTCACCATCCCTAGTTTGGAACAACACAAGTAAATGATGACATAATTAAAATTTGTGTGTGTTCCCTTTACCCATTCTGCTGTCCCAATCTGTCCCCGCAGGTCCAAGGAGTTCAGAACCTCCAGAACCTTCAGCTCCAGACGGCTCCCGCTCAGCAGATTACTCTCGCCCCGGTGCAAACGCTGTCTCTGGGCCAGGCCGGCACACAGGTCAGCCTGAGCTCGGGACAGATGCCTAACCTGCAGTCGGTGACGGTCAACACCATGGGCCAGGCAGGCATTCAGTTCCAGCAGTCCGAGGACACCGACAGCACTGGAGGTACAGCAGCGGGCGCTTCAGGGAGGGTGGGGATCGAGACATGGCTTCCCAATCCTGGTCCTGGAGTACCCCAACACTGCTCATTTTTGATGTCTCTCTTTTCTGGCACACTCAGTCTTTACTAACGAGCCGATGAGTTGAATCAGGTGCGATTGATTAGGGAGACTTCAAAAAGGTGCCGGGGTTCCTCCAGGACCAGGGTTGAGAAGAACCACTGATTTATGGGGGAAAACATGGTAGATAGATGCAGGGCCCTATGAATTTTTTTCCAATTTAATTAGTCTGGATTCTGTTTAATTATTCTATTTGATTATTCATATTTGTCTAATTAATTTAATTAAGAACACTTAATTTAATGTATTAAAATTTGAACAATAATAGTGTCCTGTGAAGCGTTCTTTTTTCCCGTCAATTCAATTGATTGCATAAAACTTCAACAGTTTTTAATCTTTTAAAATGTAATTATATAAAATTCCTTTCATTTTATGGCAATCAAAGTGCTGCACAACAGAGGTTTACTGATTCAATTAAAATGGTTTGATATTTTGTGGTATTATGTTTTAACCTCTTATTATTGTTATGCAAGTACATTTTTACTGTACAATAGTCATATATTTCTGTCATGAGTTCTTTAAGTTAAATCAAAGTGTGTTTCTGTGTGCATCTGACAATAGTTTTATCAAATGAAATGGAAAAATGCTCATGAAATTCATACAGCGTTCTCGTGACACGGCAGACGCTGAAAACACCAAGTGTCACGTGTGCTTCAGTATTTGTGTAGTAGCCCAAACTGCGGTGCTCATTCACACACACAGAGCAAGCAGATGTTTAAAAAAAGCCGTCTTTTTGTGCTTTTATATTCACACTTGTCCATAATGCAGTTTTAAAAGCCCACTTTTAATTCATTCTTCTAATGTGTTCCAAATTCCGTGACATTCCGCGTCATACTGTGAATTCCATTGGAATCTGTGATTCCGTTGTGCTTTTGTGGAATCTTCAGGCCCTATATAGAGTAAACAAGATAATGCAGGCATTTAGAGTGCCATTACAGAGGGAAGATGTGTGTGGCCGTAACTGTGCAGTGCTGTTAGTGTAACGCTGATCATACTATACTCTATAGATATTCAGATTAAGGAGGAGCCTGATTCGGAGGAGTGGCCTCTGGACAGTAGCTCTACGCTGAATGCCAATGACCTCTCTCACCTTCGTGTTCGTTTAGTGGAGGAGGAGATGGAGGGATTGAGCCAGGAGGGCAAACGTCTGCGCAGGGTCGCATGCACCTGCCCCAACTGCAAAGAGGGAGGTGGGAGGTGAGATCACACTGCTAAAAGCACTGCTGTTTCCTTTAGCAGCTCATTTTGTTTTGAGACGCAGTGAAATTTATATTCATGTGTAATACAGACACCCTATGGTGTGTGTTTGACTACATGTCTTCATTATTGAATGCGTGTAGTATATTTCCATTCTGACTGTACATTTGTAATTATATGTTGTAGGGGATCTAACATGGGCAAGAAGAAACAGCATGTGTGCCATATAGCCGGCTGCGGGAAGGTATACGGGAAGACGTCTCACTTGCGGGCTCACCTGCGCTGGCACTCGGGAGAGAGACCCTTTGTCTGCACCTGGATGTTTTGTGGGAAGAGGTTCACGCGCAGTGATGAATTGCAGCGACACAGGAGAACGCACACTGGTACTCTTCCTCACACACACACACACACACACACGTTTCTCACTGCCTCTGTGACTACCTCGGTTCCCAAACCTGGTGAGCCTCCTTGCTTACATGGGCAGCTAATGTCTAAGGCCCCGATCACACAGAACGAGCGGTTTTTAATGTTGCTAGGCAACCACCGAAACGGCGGTCCTCTCAGTCAAGTAAATGTCGAATCAGCCTTTTATTAACTTTATTTACTTTCTGTTAACATTGTGGTAGTTACGTTTCGTGAAGTGGTTAAGCTCCTGGGGCCGGTTTCACAAAGAATAGCTTTGTGGAACCGGCCCCTGGTAACCCGCGAGAGCACCACATGATTCTCCTCCATCATCGCACTGTCCGGGCGTTCAAAGCAACTCCAGCTTTCATCACTACAACGGAGGCCCGCCTCTCCATTCATTCGATTGGACAGTGGAAAAAAACTCAATGACGTCGGGCGCTTTTTCCGCTCGGAGTTGTGGGGTTTTTTACTGCAAAAACGTGAGGCGCAGCAGGCGGTAAAACGCATAAACAGCGCGCAGAACGCTCACTGCCTTAGGAAAACAATTCAAAACGGCGCCTCACTGCAAGAAACGTGTTCGGTTTGATTGGGGCCTTAGGCACCATCCTGACCTGTATTGAGTCTCAGTTTGATGTTAGCATAACAGTACAAAGGCAAACATATAGGCTATACATATAAAATAGAGATGCACCGATTACAATTTTCTAGGCCGATTCCGATTTCTGATTTTTCTTGAGTTTGACCTGCCGATTCCGATTTCCTTTTTTTAAACCACTTTACAGCACACACAAATATTTATTTTCTATCTTCTCTTTAATAGAACATTTTGCATAGAACATTTTTTTTAACAGATAATCGCTATAAAATAGGACTATATAAATTACTCCTGGTGTGGGAAATCCACACACATCTAAAGTGCAGTGTTATAGAAGAAGCATTTCCTTTACACATCCAATATCCAACTAAAAAAAAAAGATATATTTAGCAACCTAAACTTTTGTATGAAAACAGGTAATGGCAATAAAATGATATATAAATAACAAATAAAAATACTATGGGAAAAGAGTAGAGCGAGTTCAGCAAAAGGCGGATTCATGTGTCTTACCCCTACACTTTTGCTACAGTTGACGATCCAGTTTCTTCTGTAATTTTGTCTCGCCCAACCAGACATCAGTGGGCGGAGTTAGTGTAAATGACCTCTGCCAACAAAGCGGGCTATTTGGACAGTGTAAATACACACTCCATAAAAAAATACCTGCATGTAAATACAGCTGTAATTAATTTCCGTAACTCCGGGTTCCCACGCTTCTTGAATGTACGTAAAATTCAGAAATTCAAATTCAGAATTCATGCATTTTCATTCAACTCTGCCGTTTTTGTCCAGAACAATGCAAACGATCTCTCTCTCTCTCTCACTCACTCACTCACTCACTCACTCTCTCTCTCTCTCTCTCTCTCTCTCTCTCTCTCTCTCTCTCTCTCTCTCTCTCTCTCTCTCTCTCTCTCTCTCTCTCTCTCTCTCTCTCTCTCTCTCTGACTCTCTCTCACACTCTCTCTCTCTCTCTCTCTCTCTCTCTCTCTCTCTCTCTCTCTCTCTCTCTCTCTCTCTCTCTCTCTCTCTCTCTCTCTCTCTCTAATTATTACACCGTTGACCTTCCCTTACACATATCCACCTCAATAGCAGCACAAATGTTTTACAATATGAACACAATAAGTACACTGTACCTAACAGTTAATAGTAGTTTAAGACACCTAATATAAAATATGACCAAAGAATTTAATACTTTTATTTGCATTTATTTGATAAAAAAAAAGTGACCCTATCGGCTCTGTAGCAAAAATTCTACTTCAAATCCTCATATTAGAAGGATTTCTGAAGGATCATGTGACACTGAAGACCGGAGTAATGATGCTGAAAATGCAGCTTTGATCACAGGAATAAATTACATTTTGATTAATGTTTCACAATATATATATATATATATATATATATATATTTTTTTACTATGTTTTTGATCAAATACATGCAGCCTTGCTGAGCATAAGAGACTTCTTTCAAAAACATTTTTAAATGACATTTTTATCCCAACGTTTGGGTTTCTCCATATTTGACCCAAAATTGGTTTAAAACAACCCAGCATTTTTTAGAGTATCCTGTGTCTTTACAGTGCATTTTAAGATTGGTTCCCTTGCAAAGGAGGCGTGCAATGCTGCCTTAGAATTGGACTAAACATGTTTTTGGTTATGTTTTTTAAGATAAATGAGTCTCTCAAAGGGATAGTTCACCCAAAAATGAAAATTAGCCCATGATTTACTCACCCTGAAGCCATCCTAGGTGTATATGACATTCTTCTTTCAGACGAATACAATCGGGAGTTATATTGAAATCTCTCCATCATAAAAGTGCATCTCTCCATCATAAAAGTGCATCTCTCCATCATAAAAGTGCCTCTATCCATGATAAAAGTGCCTCTATCCATGATAAAAGTGCATCTCTCCATGATAAAAGTGCCTCTATCCATGATAAAAGTGCATCTCTCCATCATAAAAGTGCCTCTCTCCATCATAAAAGTGCCTCTCTCCATCATAAAAGTGCATCTATCCATGATAAAAGTGCCTCTATCCATGATAAAAGTGCCTCTCTCCATCATAAAAGTGCCTCTCTCCATCATAAAAGTGCCTCTCTCCATCATAAAAGTGCATCTCTCCATCATAAAAGTGCATCTCTCCATGATAAAAGTGCCTCTATCCATGATAAAAGTGCCTCTATCCATGATAAAAGTGCCTCTATCCATGATAAAAGTGCCTCTATCCATGATAAAAGTGCATCTCTCCATGATAAAAGTGCATCTATCCATGATAAAAGTGCCTCTCTCCATCATAAAAGTGCCTCTCTCCATCATAAAAGTGCATCTATCCATCATAAAAGTGCCTCTCTCCATCATAAAAGTGCATCTATCCATGATAAAAGTGCCTCTATCCATGATAAAAGTGCCTCTATCCATGATAAAAGTGCCTCTATCCATGATAAAAGTGCCTCTCTCCATCATAAGTGCCTCTCTCCATCATAAGTGCCTCTCTCCATCATAAAAGTGCATCTCTCCATCATAAAAGTGCATCTCTCCATCATAAAAGTGCCTCTCTCCATCATAAAAGTGCCTCTCTCCATCATAAAAGTGCCTCTCTCCATGATAAAAGTGCATCTCTCCATGATAAAAGTGCCTCTCTCCATCATAAAAGTGCCTCTCTCCATCATAAAAGTGCCTCTCTCCATCATAAAAGTGCATCTCTCCATCATAAAAGTGTATCTCTCCATCATAAAAGTGCCTCTATCCAAGTGATAAAGTTTTAAATATGGATATTTTTCTTACTCAAATGCATCGTTTTTTTAAGCAGGCTTCATGTAGGGAGCTCACTAGTCTTTGTAACAGCTTGTATCTCTTTCTTTTTCTCATTTATGTCATTGATTCTTCCGCCGTCATCAGGAGAGAAGAAGTTCGTGTGTTCCGAGTGTTCGAAGAGATTCATGCGCAGCGATCACCTGGCCAAGCACATAAAGACGCACCAGAACAAGAAGGGAGGAGGCGGAGCCGTGGTGTCCAGTGTGGGCGGAGCCATGTCCTCGGACAGCATCATCACGGCGGGCGGCACCACACTCATCCTCACCAACATCCAGGCCGGCTCCATGCAGGGCCTCGCCACCGTCAACGCCACCGTCAACACCTCCAGCTCGCAGGACCAGCTGAGCTCAGCCGAGATCCCTCTGCAGTTAGTGTCCGTGTCCACCGGGGACGAGTGATCACGTGACGAGTCCTACAGGAGAGGAACATCATTCTAAAGGTCCCGCCTCTTCCTGTACGACATCACATCCTCTTCTCCCGCAAACTTTAGACTCCATTTTGACTACATCGATCGATTCCACGCTCACGCATATACCTTGCTTTTATACCTTTACATATATACCCTCCTTTACGTAAATATGTACATTTACGTGAATGCATATATACACACACACACACACACACATACATATATATATATATATTTTACAAATATAGAATTATTGGGGGTTTGTTCATCTTTTTATGGGGGAAGCATTATTTCTTGTTTTCACATACAACACTGAAATGCCTTATATTGTATTATAAGCTGTCGTGTACAAAGGCCGAGTCGCTCATGGGTGTCAAGCATCTGTTTCAGTGTGTACTTGTCGGAATGGGTTTAATCGTGTTGTATAAAGAAAGCAGCGCTGGCTGATAAACGGGTGGCTGATGATGCTGAACGGAACGGTTTAGCCAAAAAAGTGGAAAATCTCTCATTATTTCTTCCCCCATGTTTGGTTTTTGAAGAATTACACACAACAACAGGGACATAAACAGCCAGTTTGTGTCTCCAGCACTTTATTTAAAGTAATCTGAACTCATAATGTGTGAGAAATGGACCAAAAGTGGGTGAACAACATCCCATCATTTGCCCTGTAACGTTTAGTTGACTAGCTGTATGTGAGAACCTGATGCCAGTAATGTTGACTCTGCATTATTTTGAACGGTAGTCGTGAGCTTTGGGTGGATGGGAAGTTACAAATCTGTTCCTCACCAAAAAAAAAACAAGTTTGGGAATGTAGCGTCGGTCGTAGGCTTGAACTGCTTTTCGGGAAGTGGGGGAGTAAGTAATGGCAGAATTTCCATTTGTGGCTTAGCTCTTTCTTTCATTGTAATTCTAGGTTGTACGTGATATTCGTGGTGTAAGTTCTCCATACAAGGAGACAGATGTAAAACAAAAGAACTTGCCTGCCAGTTTGCTGTTGGGAGTCATGAAGGTGTCCAATAGTGTCTTTAAAAATGTCTTCTTATGATTTATTTTATGTGGTTTTATTTTGTGTAGCTAAACCAGGCCCAATGAATGGGGCAAATATGAAACAATCATGTAATTAAAAGCATTTTATGTACCATAATTCTCAAAACCTCTTCGAGTTGATCAGATCTTTCAATATGAATTTGTTGCGAATGAAGTCTTTTTGAGCAAAAAGATATTTATATACATTGTAATCTGGATTTGTGGTGTCCACAACTGCTTTTCTAAAGGAAAAAAACTCCCTTTGGCTTTACTTTTTTAAAAGACTGGACTGTAATCAGCATCAAGAATCGTTTGTATGAAATGAATCGGTTTGTAGTTTGCCAAACTGAATTCGCACTCTTTGATAAAATCGAGAGAAAAACAACTGTTTTTTTGGGGGGTTTTTGTCTGATGGTTTTGCAGCATTAATGTGTATAACTGTGTTTCAGGACCAAAAAGAGCCGCTCCGGGTCGCTCTAGCAATGCTGTGTCGAAATGACAGCCTATAGGGGACGTGTGTTAACCAATGGTAAACAACCTAAAGCTTTGTGGGACAATATCCGTCACATCACTACCTAACTGTGATGATGATGATGATGATTCACGTGGGTTTTGAACTCCCCCTGTAGCCGAAAGTCTCTCTTCATTCAGATCGTCCTCAAGAGTTTGATAATGATCATTTTGTAAGGATCTAGTTTAACACACTGCAGGTCATCATCAGTCAGGACACACTCATTTGCTGTACAAGTATGGCTTTGTTTCCACGTGGTACTGTACAGTTATTCTCTCGGCTTATGTTTTTATTCCTTCAGCTAATCATGATTGTCTCTTTATCCACCGAATCTGAGTACCATTGCCAATTTTGTTTGTGTTGGGGGGATTTTAAACCTCCCGTAGCCAAGTTTGTAACGATCATAAATTTTCCACGTGAGTTTGATTGAAAAGGTCCAGTGGGGGTTCATGAAACACTATCTTGTTTTCTGAGTTGATAAGGGTTGTTCTTTTGTCACAGTGATCCAGAATTGCATTTTTTTTTTTTAGTCTTTTAGTTTGTAAAGTCTAAATTTGATTTTGTTCATTATAAATAGCATCTTAACGTGTCACTTTTATTATTATTTTTTATTTGGTCATTTTTTTTTCAAGAAATCTTCGGACTATTGTACAATGCCCACTTTTGAGGGCAGCTGTTTATTTCACACTAAAATGACTAAACATAATCCTGTGCTTGTCAGTTGTCTTATTCTCGCAGAACACTGATGCACATGCTTACATAGAGTACAAAACTTTAAATGGTTATTTGACACAAAAATCCATGAACATATTTTTTTTTTTTTTTTTAAATCACAATAAATAAAATTACACACCGTTCGTAAGATTGATGTTTATTTTTTTTTAATTCATTTTATTCAGCAGGGACACATTGCATTGATCAAAAGGGACAGTGAAGACATTACTATGATACATTTACATACATATGATACATACAATCCTGAAAATGTATCATAGTTTCCACAAAAAAACAAAGCAGCACAATGTAGTTTTCAACGTAAGAAATGTTTTTTTGAGCATCAAATCATCATAGAATGATTTCTGAAGGATCATGTGACACTGAAGACTGGAGTAATGATGCTGAAAATTCAGCTTTGGCAATAATTAAAGTGGACAATTATTTTCATTTGTAACATTTCGCAATATTACTGTTTTCTGTATTTTTGATCAAAATAAATACAACCTTGGTGAGCATAAAAAAACTTCTAGTGTCTTCAGTCACCATTTACTTTACATTTTCCCTCTTTTGCCTTAAAAAAAAAAGTTCCCTGTAATCTGTACATTGATATGGGTCATAAAAACTATCATGTCACATGCACCTGCATTAACTCTATATGTAAAACTATTGAACAGGCAAAAGCATTTGAGCAATCCAGCTCTTACTACTTGTTTTAAAACCACACATTTTGTGATTGAAATGTTCTTCCCGATTATGTTAAAAACCGCTGTGACTGTGTGTGTGTGTAACCTTTGTGTGTGTGAAGTCCAGTAGATGTCACTGCAGCAACAGGACCAGAGCAGGACACACCACTGCTGAATCTCCGACCTCTCAGTCCAGTGATATATTCCTCATCTCAAATGCGTTTAGAAGCTTCTCTGACCTAGTCAGTTAAAATATGTATAAAAAACGCTGGCATCCACCCACAGCTTTACCCCCTTAAATTGCATGTGAAATATGTTATTTTATTTTTGAACTTGCTCAAGTGTGAACAAAATTCCCCTTCATGCGTTTTTCATTTTCACTTCAGAAATACACTTACGGCAATTTCCTCTTAGAGGGGCTTATATATTAAAACCACATCATTTTTCATGATCAAACTCTTTTACATTGTTTTTATGTGAATACTCAATCCAGCGGTGTGGAAATTGATTTGTTTTTTTTTACATCAAGGTGTTAGGTTCAAAATTACAGTCATGTATATGGAAAAATGTATATTTTAGATGCTTGTGACCAAGTAATATAGGCCTATAAATATATTCACATTTTTTTGGAGTTCACTTGAAAGGATATTTCAACCAAAAATAATAATTCTGTCATCGTTTACTCACCCTCATGTCTTTTCAAACCTGTATGCAGTTTTTTTTTTTGTCCTGAGGAACATAAAAGATATTTTGAAGAAATTTGGTAACCAAACAGTTTTGGTTCCAATTTACTTCCGAAAATACAATGTAAGTCAGTGTAACCTTTGTGTGTGCAAAGACTTGGCAATACAGCTCTTTCTGATTCTGGTTACCAACATTCTTCAAAATGACACAATAGTATGTCATGTTCCCCAAAAGAAAGTCATATGAATGAATGAAACCTTTATTGCCCTGAGGGGAATTTGTTTTGCACTCAAGGGAGCCACATTGAACATTAGCACAGATAACAGTAACTAATAATAAAAATAAAAAAAACACACCCAACATCCAAACAACATTGTAATCTTAGAGGATACAGAAAACAGAACATTAACAACAACAACACAGCAATGGTGGTGACATGCAAGCATCAGATGAATCAATAAATATTAAATAAATAATAAATTGTGCACATTATGAAATTTCTATGTGCCTGTGTCTAATATGGGTTTGGATGGAACAACATAAGGGTGAGTAAATGATGACACCATTTTTATTTTTGGTGAACTATCCCTTTAAATAGCCTTGTGGTGTGTGAAAACAACTTTTTAAAACACAAATACTCCACGTTTCCTTTCATGTACACTATATGTAACTTTTGGCCCTCTAGCGGTTAAACAAATAAAACTGCACGCATTTTGCGGAAGAACATTGTTTTAAGTTGTGCTTCGGCTCTGCGTGACTGTGCGGATGAATATGAGCCATAGATAATGCGTTAGAATGTTACTCTGTTAGCTATATGGCAATGTATCTGTTCAATAAAACACCTTACTCACCTGTAGGGAAATAAAAAGCCACGTTGCTTTTACAACATTTCAAATCCCTGTGTTCTCGGCATCTCTGAAGAGCCAAACCAAAGTTGACTCTGGTTTTATTGTGATCTCTGACTCGTTCTCCTTTTGCCAGCAGACTCTCTTCTGTTCGGCGTTTGTTTAAAACGGATGATTCCCCGGAGGTTTGAGATTTAAGTAACTGCTCAATGTCAACTTGTGACAACTAAACCTCTGCCACTCACTCCCACACCATACATGCGTCAAAGTAGCCGGAGAAACCTTTTTTTTATTTACGGATATGACATGACACGCACGGGTGAGTGACGTTTAACGCAATTTCCCCACGAAAATGGTACTACAGTACGGGCGATATTTTCAGAGCCCCCAAACCATAAAATTCGACGACGATGATTGGCGAAATAAACTTATATGACAAATTATTGCATTTACTACTTTACAGTCCGGTCTAAAATATAACCCGCTTATAACTGCCGTAAATCGGGGTAACTTTTAAGACAAAAAAAGCACGTTTTGGAAGAATGATATATGTATTAATTTTGGTTACATACTAGTAACTTGCAGTAGGTAATATAAAATCATGAAAACTCCACTCACAAAATACTTATAAAAGAAACCAATAATAGTTAGCATAGGATGATTTAGGCCCATGGCTTGACTTTTCATGTTAACTCTCCACTGAAGTCTTGCATGACTGGAATCCCTCTGTTTTTATCTCATCATTTCACACGGCTGCAGCTGGAAGCCTCAAATCAATAATTGAAGGACGGAATTGTCAACTATTCTAAGGAAGGTTTTTCCCATTCATGTGCCTCAAGTGAGTAATGGTTTTTAAACTGGTAATGTACTGCAGTTATATATTTAGTGTATTTATTTAATTACTTGTACTTGATTGCCTTAGGTTGCACTTTATTGTAAGGTAGTTACATTGTAGGCTACTTTCTCAAATTAGTACTGAGTAATTTAAATCAACTACATGTACTTACTGTGGAGTTAGGGTTGGGGTTTAGGGTTAGTTACTTGTAATATTGCATAATTTACTGTTATTACTATAGTTAGTAGCCTACATGTAGTAACGTGTAACTATATGTCACCTTAAAGGGGCAGCATCGTACGTCAGCAGCGTCACTGAACGCGGATCGACAACAGAACCGGAAGACAATACAATGCTGAATAAAGTCGTAGTTTTTGTTATTTTTGGACCAAAATGTATTTTCGATGCTTCAAAACATTCTAACTAACCCACTGATGTCACATGGACTACTTTGATGATGTCTTTATTTCCTTTCTGGACAAGGACAGTATACCGTACATACATTTTCAATGGACACACATGGTGCGTTCACGTGCTATGGTAATTATGGTAAATACCAAAAGCCGACATGGAAAATGCACATGAACACCCCCTCATGTGGTATTTTCCACTGGGCAACTCGTAGAATATTTTGATGCACGAGTTGCCGAGATGAGATAACCTTTGACCTTTTCAAAATGGCGGAGAGCAACGCAAGAGTTGTGAATGGTAAAAATATGTACTATTCATGATCTAGAAAATATACAGCATATATTATTTACGTTTGAGTTTTGATAAATCATTTTCTTGCTGTAGCAGATGACTTAAGCAATCTAAAATAGTTTTAGCTAAATAACAGCTTTTTTTCCATCTTTTTACCACACTACGACAACAAAAGCACTTGAACGCAACACACTGGTAAATACCAGTTCACAAGTGGAAAATATCATATTTTCCATAGCACGTGAACGCACCAACAGTCTTACGGGCTTGGAACGATATGAGGGTGAGTCATTAATGACATAATTTTCATTTTTGGGTGAACTAACCCTTTAAAATAAAGTGTTACCTTACCTTATATTTGCCTTTATGTATTTATCTTGATTACCTTTTGTTTTATTTTATTTTATTTTATTTTATTTTACCCTTTTAGTGGCCTAGGATAAATATGCTCATTATTAGGCTATTTCTTTCTTTCTTTCTTTCTTTCTTGATTGTGGTTAAACTTTTTGTGTTCAACCACAATGTTATATATATATATATATGGGTTGCAGGTACACATAATCAAAAGTGTGTCCACTGAAATCTTTTATCAGTTAAATCAAAGTGAAAAAAGCACATGCTCCTGAATTTGACGTGATTTGTTGCAGAGATTCAGAGAAAGCCGTCTATTAACGTTCATATGGAGCCGTCCGTTGCTTGCCACCTTTCATTTGCATAATTTAATGAATTCAATTCATTGTAATGCAATACAGAGAGCACGGTGAACATGAAATGACAGTTTGAGTTAATGAAATGTGTTAACGGTATCATCATTTACTTGTATGTTAATTAGTCCAATTAATTTCCAGTGCACGGTAATCTGAATATTGTAATAGCGGCGTGCGTGTCTGAAGTCAGGTGGGGAGCGGGGCATATTGAAACAGGGCCTATGAATCATAACCTTCTCACCTTTCCAAGCCATTTCCACAGATTACCCAGAATCCTCACACATTTCCATTCGGACTAGACCCTCTTTATACCGACAGATAAAAGCACCAGCCGTCCAGCTGATAGGTGAGTTTTGTTTGGATGACTTCTTTCTGCTTTTTGACCTTGTGTGATGTCCGGTTCCTCTGATAGAAGGAAAGGAGAGTGGAAAGTGATATATATTCGAGCGAGGAGATCGATGGGACCCCCGGCCACGCTACAGCTCTGATAAGTGAAATCGCTCTAGTGTGGATGGGCCACTTTCTGCTGGACCGCACAGATAAAAGCTCCCGTGTTTCCCAGCGGGATCTGGACGGGGAGGGAGACTCGGAAGAGCTCTCCAGCTCTCATTGTTTTTTCTGTAGGCCTAGTTGTTGTATAGGGCCTATTGTTATCGTCATATGCAAATTTCAGGATTTGAATTGCTCTAAAAAAGGGTTTCCGAACCAATAATAACTAAAAACATTAACCACGTTTGGAAATTATAAAAACATTTGGAACCAATAATAAATATAAAAACATTAACCACGTTTGGAAACTATAAAAACATTAACCGCATTTTGAAAAATATAGTTTTATGAAATTTCTGTATCAGTCCACTGGCAAAACACTGCTTCTAAAACGATATCTTATAGTTGGCATGAAATGGAAGTTGTGCTCGTCTTTTCTTTCCTATTGTGACATAATCAGAGTGAAAGGCTTTACAAACAAGATCAAATGTGGGCGGGGCTTGATTTTGTCTGTGTGGAATTGATTGGATGGTTGTGGTTTGCTATTGGTGGATCTCATGTGAGTGACAGGTTATTGCCCCGCCCTCGTCCTCAGAGAAGAGATGAGCTGATAGAGGGAGGGAAAGTTATTCTGATTCAAGATTACATGACACATGAATTTAACACAGTAATGATGTGCAGAGATAAATCATCTATAATATTTCTCATGTAAAAAAATAAGAATTGTCCATTTTGATTTCATGATCATTTTAATTGATATCTGTAGATGCCTCATTCCTCTGTGAACGGTGTGGGGATTATTGCATTTTATTAATTTATTACAAATTAATAATAAGCATAAAGGTAAAGTTGACTTAAAGTCCCCCTGTAGTCAATACATTTTATCCCTTAAAACTCGAAAAAATTAAACATATTTTTAAAAAAAATTCCTTGAAAAAACTTCTTCATGCCTTAAAATAGCTTGAATGTAACTCGACACCCTTCCCTCATTAAGTATACGCGGTTCTATGAATATGCAAATGAGCCCCGCCTCCACTCACTAACTCAGCTCAGAGATCCACTGGTTGACGATCACACGTTGATCTGATTGGTTAGGTAGTGTGTGACGTCAGAAACACCAGCGATTTCAAACTGTGTTTTTGAGGCTGTCTTTGGTTCACTGCAGTTTTAAGGAGAAAATACTCAGCAATGCTGTCGACTTATAAACTTATACATGGTTTGTCCTAAAGGCTAAAGCATATTAAAAACCCCACATAGACATATAAACAACATTAAAAGCTGGATTTTCACCACAGGGAGACTTTAAAAGCAACAGAAGTGCTGAGAAAGTGAAGTTAACTGAAGTCACTTTTATAGCTATAGCGCTTTTTATAACACAGATTGTTTCAAAGCAGCTTCACATTAATAAACAGGAAAATAATTCTTCAATGTTGTTTCACTTCAGTTCAACAGTGTAGAACAAATGCAAAGTTTGTTGAATTCAGTGATAATATTACAGAAAATAAAGGCAAGGAACCAAGAGAAAAGAAAGAAATTAAGGAATTTTTTTTTTTTTTTTTTAAAAGGTAAAAGGGGCACTATAAAATATCTAAGTTCTGTAGTTGAAAGGGCAAGACTGCAAATTTACCCCAAAGATGCCAAATGGAGGTTATTTAAAAATGTCCCGAAAGCATTCCGTGTGTATATAATACACTGAAGCTTGTGGTGTGTGTACAAGGCTTGTTGAAGTATAGATGCTGCTGTTATAATACTGTGTTTGGGTAAAAGAGCTCAGGGGAATTGTCTGTATAGCAAGATACAGTGTATAGGTTTTAAAGTAAAAGCATTGGAGAATTTCACGTGGCAATTTGGCGCGCGCGGCTGAGTGTAATTTCAGGTATTCTCTTTCATCTGTGGAGCCGTTTGTGGTTTCGTCTGTGAAGTGCTGGTCCCGGACCGGCCCTCTCACTTCGAATTAGAGTAATTGGACCCGGTCTAACACTTTTTTTTATTTCGATTCATGTGCAAAAATATATAAATAAGATAACTGAAGATTTGGCAGGCCGCTAGAAAGCCCACACAGAAATAACATAAAGGCATTTTTAGCTGCATTTGTGACACAATTTGATATTCCTGAGGGAAAGGGCTTCTGTGAAACAGGACCATAATGAGAACAGTTGGTAGAAATGGTTTATTTTTATTATATTTACCTCAGGATATATAGCACATTTCAAAAAGCCTGAGGTTTCATCTCGTTCTCTCCCATTTAGTCTAACTGCTTCCCTCTCTCGCACGCTCTCTCTTCCTTTCTGTCGCCTTTGAGGTGGTTAAATATGAGGCAGTAATTTCCCAAAATGGCCACTATTCAATGAGATTGAAAGAGCAACAACTTTGCGAGGAGGGTCTTAAGAATCGATCTGAGAGCTGCATTCATGTGCCATGTGCTCTGTGTTTCATTCAGCCACTTTGTGCTATTCACATGCGTTTCTACCCATGGTGTCTCTCTCTCAGCTCTGGTAAATGTGTTGATACGGAGGCCTAATGTACATTCACACATGAGAATCCCTGCCACATGCACGGATATGAAAACATCCTGGTGTGATATATCTAAAACCTGCCGTTTAACTTCATATTACACAATACTCACAGCTTATATTGGTGATATATATACATAAATACAGGGAATAAAGTTAAACTATAGCATCTCTGCTTATAGTAACGCTATGTGTGCGAAACAATCCAATACAATGAAATTCTACTTCTAAAAGTCTAACTTTTTAGTGGATACGGTCTAATTCTGTGGGAAAATGGACCACAAATCTTAATCGCTCAACATATTTTTGTTTAATACAATAGCAAGTAACGAATTATGGTTTGTTGGTGTGTCTTTTGTCGCACGCAACTGTCCAACAAAGGTCCATTTGTTAACATTATTAACCACATTAGCATTAACTGACAATGCAAAGTACTTCTAAAGCACTTATTAATGTTAATTTCAGCATTTACTAATACATTATTAAAATCAAAAGTTGCATCTGGTCATATATTTTAAAAATGACCTATGAACTAACAATAAACAGTTGTATTTTTATCTACCGTTAAAGTTAATAAATGCTGTAACAAATCAAACGTTTTTTTTTTAACTAGTGGATAATGTAATATTAATGAAATATGAGTCATGAATATGAGTTAAAGTTAATATTTAAGTGTAAAGACAGTACACTTATTTTTACGTTGACTGACATACTAAATCACGTTAAGCACTTGTCCATAACTGTAGTGTGTTATTCAATATTACATATTACAATATTACAAGTTAATAAATAAATTGGAATTTCATCAGTACAGATGTGTGATTACAACTATATTTAAATACATCACATACAAGTTAGATTTGAAATTGCATTAGTGTATTTTAGTTTACCATAAATGCTTGTCAGTGTTCGACAGTTCGCTTTATCATATTAGAAATGATTTTGAAATTACATATCATCAAGATATTGAAAAACAGTCTGAAGGTCATCTGATGCCATTTAATATATTTAAATTATAATGCAGTTTCATTGCAATTATTTTTCCAAAACCAAAACGTTACATTCACTTAAACAGTTGCCTTAAATTTTAAGTACAATTAACTTGGATGTTTAAGTCATTTCATATTAAATTACATTAAACTGACTTAAAAAAATGAGTTGAATCTTGTATAACTTAAAACAGGTGAAAATTGCTTAACTTATTTTGATAGATTAAAGCAATATGTTGTCATAACTTATTGATCTTGTAATTTTTTACAGTAAGTATTCTTTTAAAGTATATATTTCTGTAATGCGTTCTCTTTAATTGTATGCTAAACCCTTGTCACAAGGGTTTCCCTACATCTATCTAGTATTGCGTTTGTCTGATTTGAATATAGTGACATTGTGTTACTTTGAGTCGAGAGAGAGTTTGAGAGTTGTTTCTCCTCTACGTGTCTTTAGGGAGCGAGATCTCTCTGCATTCACCGCACACGCGTGTGTGTCCTTGATCAACTGCAGAACTGCAACCGTACGCTCAAGCTGATCGTTTTCCGCAGGCTAGTAGACTCAGCATGGACCAACTCAATAACCTGATATTCCCCCAGCTGAATATGGCCAATTTTGCAGTAGGTCAGTGATTTTTTTTCCCTTTTTTTTTTTTCCCAAGCAGAGACAATTGTGTGACCTCCCTCTATGGTGCCTGCAGGGCTCAAGGGTGTGTGTGTGTGCGCGCGCGTGTGTGTTTAGTCTCAAGGTGGTGGTGAAACCGTATAAGCCGAGGCAAGGTGGGTATTATGCAAACGATGCCCCTGCAGTCCCAGAATGCTTTGCTCTGGATTGTCTCTGCCTGAAAGTTTCCTGCCATTATTTGCAATCTGCATTAAACTGAGGTGTTTGGGTGGACGCGAGATTGAGAGATGCTGGATTTTAAACGGGGGGAGGGGGGGAAGGAACACAAACACCCCGGGCTGCAATTGCTTGATGTGTTTTGCTCTGGCCAAGAGGTGTGTTTCTGTTCACAGGGTCTAATTAGGTGCTTTCTTGTTTCAGAGGAAATTACAGGTTTTGTATGTCCCAACTCTTCCAGGGAGGAAAATTTAAATAGTTTATTCTTTGTCATCATTGTTTGTTTAAGAGTTGTTTAAGCGATACTTTGCCTTGAGTCTTGAGTCTTTGTTTCTTAAGATTGTGTTCTGCTTGTTGTTGCATATACATGCCGGATCAGAATCAGAAATTTGTCTTTTGCACTCTTTTTTTTGTAAGTTTATCACTATTATTATTGATTTTAGGGAACAACAAACCTCAGAGGACGTGAATATCTCAAATTGTGCAGCTTGATGATTACGAGGTGTGATATTACTTTTCTAAGTGATGATCAGGACTTTTAATTTTTGTCTAGCAGACCATAAAATGGAGGTAAAAATGTCCAGACTAACATTAAAACCACTCAACAACCACCAAAAACAACAGCAACGCACCTACAGCTTTCTAAAAAACACTCAGAAACACCTTAGCAACTGCATAGCCACACCTTGACAACCACCAAAACCACTCATGATTTCAGCGGCGCTGGTTCCGGAAGTATTTTTTCCATTCATTTTTCCCATAGGGATTTTAAAAAAAGTCTTTGTTAAAGAGTAATTAGCCATGAACCGAGACAATCAACAACGAGGTGAATCACAACACTACAAACTTTGATTTGAAGCGGGAAAAAAGTATTTGAGAATCTGACAGAAACACAAAGGCACAAGCACTTAATGACTTCAGTGAGGTGGGAAAGAACTACAATCTCCCATGAAGCATTGCGAACAGCATAATTGAATTAAAAACGATGGAGAAACAGAAAACTACTTTGATTATGTACAAAAACTATATATTTTAAGATGATTCCAAAATATGCATATATATATAAACATTTTAGTATTTTGAGAGCGTGGAGAGATCGACACATTCGCAGTGCTTCATTGGAGTGGGCGGAGCTTAAAAGCAATTTTTCGACTCTCTGATTGGTGTAATTTTCTGTACAGCATCATGGGTAATGTAGTTTTTCACGAGGAATTCTGCTGATAAACTCAAATATTTTAAGAATAAGCTGAAATAATGCGGGCTGACATCTTCAGAAGAAGCAAATACCACTCACTTAATAATGTTGGGTTAAAAATAAACCAATGGGTAGCCCAACTATGGGGTGGTATAGCACCTTCCCAACTGTGGGTTGTTTTAACCCAGTGCATTGGGGTAAAAGCCAGTTGTGTTGAAAGTAACCCAACAGTTAAGTTAACTATTTATTTTTATTTATTACATTAATAAATACACTTTGTTTTCAATACAGATTATTTATTTGTATAAAACAATATATATGTCTCCACAATCATATATTTAAATTACAAATTAAATATCGGGGAGTCTAGAATTTAATGTAAATATTAGGGCTGTCAAACGATTAATCACGATTAATCGCATCCAAAATAAAAGTTTGTGTTTACATAATATATGTGTGTGTACTGTGTATAATTATTTTGTATATAAATGCACACATGTATATATTTAAGAAAAATATGTTATTTATATATAAAATGTTTATATTTATATAAAATATACATTAGGCTACATTCAGTCTATATACAGTATGCAAATATTTCTTAAATACACATGCAGGTGTGGGTATTTATGTATTAAAAATAATTATACACAGTACACACACATATATTATGTAAACACAAACTTTTATTTTGGATGCGATTAATCGTGATTAATCGTTTGACAGCCCTAGTAAATATACATAATTCTGTACATAAATTCAAAATACACAAGTGTACATACAGCATACGTATTTAACCCAACAGTTGGGTTATTACTAGAAATGACCCAACGATTTAAAAAATGACCCAATTTTTTTTTGCGGAAAATAACCCAACATAGTGACCCAATATGTGTCACCTGACGGTTGGGTTAAAAAACAACCCAATATTTTTATCTGTGATTAATATCCTCGTCGCTCACAGTAGGCCTGTCTTTAAAGGTTTATAAGTTATCGTTAAAAATCAATTTCTCGAAGGAAAAATTTAGTTTTTATGACTGACTGTCGCACTATTAACCGTCAGATCAGGTGCATGAATATGCTGTGGTTCTCAATGTCTAAAAAGCGTGTTGTTTTCTTCAAGACACAACATCAGTATGTTTCCTAACATGTGCTCCTCATGTATGTAGTTATTTTCCATATTTCCATTTAGTCCCTCTGAAAGCGTAATTTTTGCTGTGCCCTCTCACTTAGAAATTGCCACGCGTAGCAATTCACCGAAAGAGAGCGAGTCTCTGTTTTGTGGAAATGTACATCAAATGGTGTCAGCGTCTGAATCGAAGGAGGTCAGGAGGACGGGGTCCCAATGCTGACAGTTGTCGGGAAAACTCATTGAGAGAAGTGAAAACTAACCCCTTCCCTTTGGATTGGCAGGAGGCCGATGGCTCTCCATATCTCCCATCATGTCTTTGGCAAGGTTGACACAGGTAACGCTTGAGAGGCAGTGCTATCCATACGGAGAATGATGCACATATCATTTCCCAGGCTGACTGATTGAAGACTGTAATCTGGACAGAAGTCTTTCTCTCTTTGATTACAGTCGTCCATCCACCGAAAGGAAAACACGGTGGAAAAAGGTGCACGGCCTCGTCGGCGCTCCCGAAACGCCATCAGCTTCTACAACGGGCCAGAACAATCTCCATACCATTTTGTACAGGGGATTTAACACGTGCGTGGCGCCACGACAGACACGTACGGATTCATTCAGGCTCCCAAGGTCGTTGTATCTCATCCGTCAGGACACACAAAGAACAAGGAAACTTCAAAAAAGCATCTTTTCTTTTGAGACGTGCGCCTGGAGAGTACCTGTGATTACATGAACAGGCCTCTTTAAGGGACTGACCCCAAACGGAGGTCCGCGAGCGAGAAAATGCCAGCGAGTAAGTGGATGGTGGAATAGGTGTTTTACATGAAGGAACACTTTTCTTCTGAAAGCCCCGTCTCGCACACAATTCCCTCGTCTCAAGCACACGCAACCCCCGAGATCGGCTGAATCTATTTTCTCCGAGATGTTGCGTCTACTCCCTCCTGCTGTTGTCGGCTTATCTCTCACATTAGGCCAGGCGCTAAATGGGCGAGATTTCACTGTTGACAGTCGCTTGCCGCTCCGCAGACAGACTATAGCGCATTAGCACGCGTTCCTTAGCACATTAGCGTGTTCCCGTGGGAGAAGTGGGATCAAGATGATTGCCCTCTCTTACACGCGTTACTGCTCTTAAACCGCGTTAGGCCTGCCATCATTACCGCTGCTTTCCGCCGGTTCCCACAGCAACTAGCAGCCGAGCAGAGCCGCGTTAGCAGGTGTCGCTTTGGTGTGAGGTGAAGCTGTCAGGGTATTCTCGGGCCTTGCCTTCTGTTAGGACCTTTCAAGCTCAGATTCGATTGCAAGTCAAGAGTGGAGGTTAACGTTTTTGATTAAAAGTTTTGCTTGTTTTTCTTAGTCGTTTTTTATGAGAAAAGGATATAAGTAGAAGATACTGTTGTCTAACAGGTTTAAAATGAGTAGCCCTTACAAAGTGTGGCTGTTCTATTGTACAGGGATGGTGTCCGATGATAAAATCTTGGGATTTTTTTATATATATATATCATGATGTTGTATGATTTTTTTCTACCATGGCAAGTACTTATACCATCATGGCACTGTCCAACCAGGGTAATGTAATAAAGAGAGGAAACAACTCAGTGGATCCTTATTTATAATACTGCTACAGTATTGATGCATAATTTGTCCATGTATCAGTATATTTTAAGTTCTATTACTGGTATGAATGTTCTTCATTAGTTCATTGAAATGGACCTGCAGAGTGACAAATTAATTTTGAAAATTAAAAACCATGGTATTACCATTGTACCATGCCCATCCCATGGTATCATGTCATAGCAAAAAAGGAGTGAATAAGGAGTTGTTGGTTTTTTTTGGGTGGTTGACGCATAATGTTTTCATGGATCAACATCAAGATTTTAAAGGAAGGCAATTTGTTTAATAAACACTTTCTGGTTGAAACTCTCTTCACATCCGAATAGCAATCAATAATAGCAATGGTCTAAATATAAAAACATGTACATATAGCTTCTGTGGAAGTCTCTGGACCAAAAGAAAAGTTAATCCAAGCATTGCATTCGGTCTGAATGCAATGATACGATGTCCTACCTGACTGTCAACATATGTATTGCTTCACATTTGACATCACACGTCATCAACGCGTTTCATGCTATGCAGAGTTAGGCTATGTTTACACGGAAACGATCTGAAGAGAAAACGCAAAAGTGGCGTTGCGTTATCACTTTTTATTCTGCGTTTAGACGAGCGTTATGGTTGGGAAATCTGCGTGCATATGGTGACGCAAAAGTGTGTGAAATTCGATGTAGTATGCACTCCAGGCGGCTAGGTGGCAATGTGAAGCACTGCCACACAACAACACCAATATCTCAGAATATTTTGTACAACTGCTGAAAAGACTCTTGTAAGTTTTTCAGAGCTGCTAGGTCAACTTGAAGGTCCGACGTCTGGAAATAATCTGACATGTTGGTTGTTATTTTCCTGTACTGGCGCATGCATGCGCGTACGCGACGAGAGCCACCGTGAGCAGATTTGCGTTTTTACCGTTTAGACGGGAACGCGACGGTGGAGCGTTTTTAAGATTTCCACTCTGGAGGGTGGTTTCACTTTTTTGCGTTTTTAAGCCCCCAAAATGCCGTTGCCGTGTAAACGAAAGGCACATCCGATAAAATATTTTTACGTTTTTACCCGGAATCGTTCCCTAATGGCCCCTAATGTAATAACAAATGATAATTTTGCGGGAAGTGAATCAATCAAAACCAACTTTAGCTGGAAATAACATTATTCAAAAATCGCTATAAAGCCAAAACAATCTCTGTTACCGTAAATTGTATGTTTATCTCTGTAAAGCTGCTTTGAAACAATCTCCATTGTTAAAAGCGCTATATAAATGAAGATGACTTGACTTGACTTGACTCGTGTAAACGGGGCCTTAGACAAACGTCAGTCGCTGAGAGCCACAAACAAACAGAATCCGCCTTTACGGTTCCTCCTGAACCAAAAAAAAAGGAGCTTCTGCTTCGTTCACGCCATTTCATAACCGTAATTACGAGATGGAAACCCATTCACGTCCTCAGACTAGGATTTATACGTTTCTATATCAACACTATCAACGGTGAAATGAAACTGCAGCAGTCAAGTGGTACAGGTCAGAGCTCTTTAAGTTGTTTGTGTTCATTATTATTGTAATGTTAACTGCTTTGGGACATGCGGTAGTTTAACGCCGTCTCGTGAAGCTTTGCAGACTCTGCTGTGTGTGTTCATGTGTTTTGAAGAAGGAGTGTCTTTAGAGACAGGGAGGGTGGGATCTCATGCTTTCAATGCTAGCTCGCTATTGCTAGCCTCTCTGAAATTGCCTACCCTACCTTTAAAGTTAAATTGTATAGATTAGGTCCTGTAACTTGTCAGCATATTTAGTACATTTTTGCCTTCACGAGTTTATTTAAATGGTCCTACAGTATGACAAATGGATTTTCTGTAGTAGCCTACCATGTCCAAAAATCGAACAAAATGATAAATGTATATACAAATAATTACACAGTGGATCCTTTCTAATAGTACTTTGAAATATACTATTGTACTAAATAATTATTCTGAGGTACTTCAAAAAATAGCATCAAGTAAAAAGAAGATTGACGCACCAACAATCAACACAAAACAAAAACAAAAATACATTTTAACGGCACATTTTTAAAACCACATTGGCCCAAAGAAATCAGAGCGGCAAAGTCATTGTTTTATCTGATACACATCAATCATGTTATCATTCAGATATCCTCCACATATATTTGATAAAGCGTCTTCCGAAACTCTTTATTCTTGTAAAGTAAGCATCAAATTAGTTTTTGACTCATCTTGTTTCCCCTCCCCCCTCCCTCAGTTTATCTCGTCAAGTCTTCTCCTCCGCCCACTCTCGTCTCTCTCCTTGTTTTTCTCCTCCAAATGAACAGCTTGAGAAATAAAGCAGAGGAACTTTACATTGTGCCGGAGAGGGGGTGAAAATTACGGGCAGTGTCAGATAATTGAGCTTGTCTTAAGAGACGGGCTAATAACAGACACAGATGCGGAAGCCGTGTCAGTCTGAGAACGCGCTGACAGACTCTCTCTGTCGCTGATGAGCTGCGTAGGGGAAATCGCTCCATGCAAACAGCTTCGTTATTACGATCTGGCAAGCGCCGCGCATGTGTGTACCCAATTCAGCCTGAACTGACAGAATCCGATTGACCGGGACACATTCATGCCCTTTATTCTCTTTATGCTCGCCAACAATGCAGATAATTACTGCGGCAAGAAAAACTGAAAATAGAATTTCGCAGCATGCAGTTGGGAGGAAAACAATGCAGGCGCTGTCACCGGGAGCATTTCTGTGTCTGATGAAATTGGCCCAGTCACTATTTACTCACAGTGGGAGAATGTCTCAATCTTAGACAGCCTCCTACATTTCTGCCTACCTCACGAGCTCAAAACTTTGGCGTGCGCTCGCTCGAACCTTCTGCTGCTGCGTTAACGGATGGCGTCAGATGGTCAGGGAATTATTGGGAATTGCTCATCCACTTGACGTCACGATTTTTCAATCGGTGCCCAAGATGATATCGCTGTTTTCGCGTCTCCTTTCGGTCAATCTTCTACTGATTCAGTGGCAATATGACCTGATCTTTTCAAGCAGGCTTTTAGAGGGTCTCCTTTCTGACCTTTCTGACCTCAGAGCACCGGAAAAGTGTTGTCATGTCTGACTGAAATCTCATGACTCCATGTTAGCGTAGTCCATTTAGCCTCAGCTAAACATTATGAGGGGAAAAAGAAAATTGATCTATTGACGGTCATTCAGAAGCGGTTCTGTATTTTGTTTGCAATCAACATATAAAGGGCTCTATCATACACCCGGCGCAATGCAACACCAGACGCGACACGAGTGTGTTTTGGTAGTTTCAGCCCTACGCAGTTATCATTTTCTGCCCATGGGCTGCTGGTCTGAGAGCGAGGTGTGTTCGGGCGCATTGTTGGTGCGTTGCTATTCTGAGGAACTGAAATAGACTGAGCCACTGACCAACTGACACCTGCTCTAAAGTCAAAGTCAAGTTTTTTTTGTTATTTAAAGAGCACGTTAGTAATATGGGCCTATAGGCGGGTCCACAACGCACGTACGTACACTTTGTCCCGTAGATGTTCTGCTTGTGTTTAACCTCGCGCACGAGCAGATCCGTTTCCTGGCTGGAAAAGCGTTCAGTGTTTCCACCTGCAAATTCTGTCATGTAAATAGCGAATCCACCATGTCGTTAGCCCAACTGGCTTTTAAAGCAGCACTAAGTAGGAATTCCGTTTTTGTCAAACAGCGACCCCTAGAGTCGCTGTGGAGTACTTGTACTGTCGTGAATAGCACTCACGCAGAGATGGCTCGCACTCACGGCCGGATCCCCTCCCCCTGTACACCGGTACCTGTTCAGTAGGATGGACGCTGTAACGAGTGGAAATAAGGTGTGGCCCCTTTAAGAGCTGCGCGCGCCCTGTTTAACTGTCGGCAGTCTGTATTGTATGTGCGCCTCGAACACCACATGTATACGGCGCCGGGTTATTTCAGTTTGATGCTCATTTAATCAGAATTTTATCAGATCTGTTTTTTGCCGTAAAGCAATTGGTTACCTCGCGAGACCTGATATCACACGATACTTTCTAACACTGAGGGTGTTAGTTACAAAAAGTTGCAAGGGTGGTTTTGCGGCTCACAGGCACCAAAGGGGGGGGGGGTGCGAGACGACCACCATTCAACACGAAATCAGTAATATAAACATTACAATGACTCCAAAGCTGTTCGGTTAAGGTAAAAAAGTTACTTAGTTCACCTTTAAAGGGAATAGGAAATTACACTCTGGTTGGTTTATTTCACGTTACGCCCAAAACACACCCATTACTCATGAAGAGAATAGGGACAACACTTTTAGACCATGCGCCGAGTGTGCCGAACCATTTTTCCCATCGTTAAACTAGCAAAAGTGGATTCAGACACACACTAAGTGCACTTGCGCCGTGCGCTTTAGACCATGCGCTTACTTCGTTAAAATAGGTCCCGAATAGTTATTAACATCAAGGTGTAGGAATGATCTGAAAAGTTGTGGTACATATTATAAAATATATCAGCTGTGCTCATGAATATTAACTAGTTCCACACACGATCATCATAAATGATTTGCTGAAAAGATCATTTGGCTCCCGAAGCAGCCGGTTTAAAAAGCAGCAATTTTAGGGTGGTTTGCCTCACAGTCTTACAGCGTTTGGATGACATAGTTTTTGTAGACAAAAAACCCAGAAACGTTAGCATTTAGTTAGCAAGTCAGCATTTTAGCACTTCTGGTTTCATCGTCCTGAATCCAGTGGGTTTTGGTTGAATGTCTGAAATACGGTCTGTGGTTAACACAAGCTCAAGAAGTTTTCACGTTTATCCTACGACATAAACACGTCTTGTGATTTTAAAACTTTCGATTGTCTTGGAAAAGGCGGATGCTAACAAGCAGCTAAATTGGATGCACTAAACGTCATTGAATAGATAAACTCATCTAGTCCACTTTTGCGACTTCATGTTTATAATTGCACTCTTGCAAACTATTCTAACTAAAACTTTCAGGGAAAATGTTTTTTAATAAAGGCTAAAAGAGTTGTTGGACGCTTAATGGTGGTGATGTTGAAGTCCAGTGATCTTGGTGTGGTTCGTTTATAGCCTACGTTTAGATTTTTACTTGTAGCGATTGTATTTCAGAATATTTTGATGAAAAAACGTGTAATAATCATAAACTTTTGTTGGTTACAGAGATTGTTTTCTGCAAAAAAGCAAGGGTGATACGAATTTAAAACATACATCATCACTGCAGCCCTTTGTCAAAAAGATTGAGTTGGCCAATCAAATCAAAGAAAATGGGCTTTACTGTTCACAGAAGCGGAGACTGAATCCCATGCTTTAGTTTTAACTGTGAAAGAGTGCAAGGTTAGATGTAAAAAGCTAGCATTTCATATTTTACAACTGTTTTGTGAAAAATAGCACATGTATACCAGATGTGGGCCGGATCTGGGCCAAACCATGTTGCTGTCTGGGAGTGATGCAAACCATACTTTCTTTGTAAAATTTTACCATTTTTAATTGAAAATAGCCTGTATCATTTGTGACGAGACTAGACAAATTAATGGAGAAGTATGAGCATATTATTTTTAAATACAATATTTGCATATATATATTCCTTTAAATAAAAAAAAGACCTTTACATGGACCAATTTATTTTATTTATTTATTTATTTATGAATTAATTTTTTTGGACTGCAGCCAAGCAAAACTAATATTATGTAATTGTAGTAAAATTATTAGGCTACCGTTGTTGGGATGAATGCCCAAAAAGTGAGTGGGACAAACTTAGACATTTCTAAAAGATCCAAAGGGATTAAGACTCATCAGCCAATCGGTGTTGCCATGATGTCATTTTCCTGCGGCTCAAGAGTGATTAGTCACATGACATTTACAGCTCAGGCGATTGGTTCAAAAGAGTCGTTTCCGACGACTGAGCGTCCATGAGCAAATCACACACTTCCTACCTGTGCAATCCAAGCAACTTCCATTGAAATGACAAGGAATGCTAACAGATTTTCCCAGGTGTTATGTAGCCGCTCGGTTGCTATCATTAGCCAGCGGGTCGGTGTAGTTCTGTGAGATCTGTCAGTATTGCGGCGTATTCCTCGCCGTTATCAGGAACGGAAACGCTCTGTCCAGAGAGAGATGAGTGCCGCTTTGTGCTCGCCATACACCTCTCTCTCTCTCTCTCTCTCTTTGTTGCTCTAACAAGCCCTGCTCAAGCTCCAGTGAAGCGAGAAATTGTAAACTCTGAGAGTGTGGGTAAAGATAAGGCTGTAGTGTGTGTCTCTCCCAGAGAGAGATCAGATAAAGTGCACACCCACAGCAGGACACTGGCGTACAGGCCTCCTCCGCTAATCCACACACCTTCGCATTCACTTGCAAATCCCCCCGTCCCCCATACATATGCATGAGCAGCTCCTCAGACACTTCTCAATAACCCGTCTCAATAGATCCGATCAGATTTGGGCCTCTCGCTCGTTTTGTAGCATTGTGTCCCGTCGCGTGAGCGCAGAAAGCATTTAAAGTCTTTCTGTGGTAATACACAGATATGGGAGTGGATGTTTCGTGACATATAGTCTGAGCGCTGAGAAGAACGGCACAATGCGCTAGTTTGGTTATTATTCGTCCCGCTGTTCGCTTTTTGTATGTAGCAGATACGTTTTATTGACTTTGACTCTGTTTGCGGATGTTACCGTATTTGTAATGACAGGTTTCATGCGGTTATTTGGTCATATATCGGTTTCATTTGGTTTTGAAAAACTTGCATTTTCAGGAAAAGTTTCACTTTATTGACAATAAAAATGTCATGGTCTAACGGTAACACTTTACAATATGATTAGTTAATGTATTAACTAACACGAACTAACAATGATCAATACATTTGTTGCAGTGTTTATTATTCTTTGGTAATGTTAGTAAAAAATACAGCTGTTCATGTTCACAGTGCATTAGCTAATGCTAACAAATACAACCTTTGATTTTAATGACGTATTAGTAAATGTTGAAATTACTATTTTCTATAGTAAATGCTGTAGAAGTCTTGTTCATTCTTAGTTCATATTAACTAAAGTAGTTAACTAATGAAACTTATTGTAAAAAGTTACCGGACTAACTATATAATATATTTCCCTACACCCTTAATATGTGATGAAAAACACGTTTTTCTCTGTTTCTGAAAGAAGCATCGCTACATTTATTTGATTAAAAAATACAGTAAAACAAGAATATTGTGAAATATTATTACAATTTAAAATAGCTGTTTTCTGTGATTATACTGTAAAAATGTCATTTATTCCTGTGATCAGCATCATTACTCCAGTCTTCAGTGTCACATGATCCTTCAGAAATCACTCTAATATGATGATTTGATGCTCGAGAAACTGATTTCTGATTATTATCAATGTTGAAAACGGTAATATTTATGTTAAAATCATGATACAGTTTGTTCAGGATTCTTTGATACACAGAAAGTTAAGAAAACAGCATTTATTTGAAACAGAAATCTTATAACATGACGTCTTTACTGTCACTTTTCACATTATCAATTTAATGTTGCTGAATAAATGTATTTATTTCTTTCAAAAAATAAAATAAGTAAATAAACAAATAAGAATCATGATGTTTTTGGGGAGTCACACCCCGTGAGGTTTATCTTGAACTAACCGTGTCATAAAAGAGTCAAATGATCAGATGTTTTGTTATATGACTTTGACAAAAGTGAAGCATTTTTTTTTCTCACAAAAAAATAAGGCTATGCCAAATTACTTAATGAGGTTTTTTTTTTTCCTTAATTTAATTTAATGAGGCTTTTTTTCTTCATTATGATATCAGGACGTTCAGTTGTATATCTTTCTGACAACTTTTGTTCAAAAATTAAAACATGATCATATAGTATTCAAGTCATTGTTTTGTGTATGAAGTGCATTTTTTATGTTTTTATTTTTGTAATAAATTAATAGGTGCGGACAACAAATGTGCATCATGCCATTTAATCAGTATCTCTCCGTTTCACTGTGCCTATAGTAATAAATATCAGTGAAAAAATTATGACATTTCTTTCTCAAAACAAACAAATCTCTCTCTCTTTCTCTCTCTCTCACCCTCTCTCTCTCTCACCCTCTCTCTCTCACCCCCTCTCTCTCTCCCTCTCTCTCTCACCCCCTCTCTCTCTCTCTCTCTCTCTCTCTCTCTCTCTCTCTCCCTCTCTCTCTCTCTCTCTCTTGGCAACTGCCATTCAACCCTGTTATGTTATGTTAAATGTTTTGGGTTGAATTTATGAAGTTGAAGGTCAGCAGAAAAATGGCTAATTACAGCCTTGTGTAGGTGTACTCTGTAATTTCCTCCTCATTAAAGGTTTTTCACAGAAAGACATGAATAGTACTTTGGAAAAATGATGTACATTGAGATGAAGACTTCTTAAAAAGATGCGTTTTGTGCCTGTGGCGTTCCCCCGTGGCAGCATGTTTGCATTAGAGTGCAGTTATGCTGATGTTAGAAGATCACACTCTGCTTGAAATCTTCATTGTGTGCGAATGCATTGCTCAGTTGGTGACAGAGCGCGTGTGTGTGTGTGTGTGTGTGCATCTCTAAGATGAAGCTGTTTCCCGGAGGAGCAGCATCACCTGTCAAAGATGATCACAATACCCAGGAGAGCACAGAACACACAGACACACTGTCATCATACAATTACACCACCTATTACAACACCACAGCTGCACCTCACACACACACACACACACACACACACACTTGCTATTCAGATCACTGTTCGTTTAACACTTAAATGTGGCTGCTGCAATTTTGCTCTCATAACCTTCTGTGTTTCTCCCCTCTGTCCTTTTATGAATTGAAACATATCTGAACGATCTTCATATGCTTTCCAGGTGTCATTTTGCCATCATCTGTCTGAAGGTGTCAATCATAACGCGTCTAATTTTTGTCTTTGTCGTTTTCATCATTTTGCCCTTGACAAATTGGAGAAGTGTGGAATGGTGTTCAATCTACTATCATTTATTAAAACGGTACGTACACTGAAGATGTGCATAGTTTGCATTACCCTTGAGAAAAAGTATATAGCATTATTTTAAAACGAGAACTTATTACAGAAATAATATACTACTATAAGTAATGTACTTAAGGGTAATGTTTTAGACAGTTGATGTTAATTGCAAGTATTATAGGTTAACTTTATATTAAATGCAATTAACTGAACTTTACAGTGTTTTTGACGCACTTAAATAGGACTTAAGTACATTTGCATATGTAATTTAATAACTTTTATTGTCATTGAAATATGGTTAAAGTGTACTGCCAAAATGTACAGACAAGCTCAAATGGACCAATGTCTTTCCCATTGAAACTTAATGTAATGTAATGTCGAAGTTGCAATTTAATAGTATTTATTTTATATAAATGTAATATTAAATAACACAACAATAAAAATTAATATCAAGTACTTTACATGTGCTTTAGTATGTTAGTCAACACATCGAAATAAGTGTAAACAACAAAAGATTAGTAAAACATAATTTAAAATGTACTTTGAAGTAAAACTTTGACATTATTACAAAGTGCACTTTTCAAAAGTGCACTTAAGTGTCTTAAGAAACATGGATAAAAGTGGGTAAGGTTAACCCTAACCTTAACCCTATAGTGTAAGTACATAGAGTTAATAATTATTACTTAAGTATAGATATAGATATATAAAGAATTGTATTTGCATTTGTCTCTGTAGTGGTTGGAACAGGGCAGTTTTATATTCACATGTGGTAAACATGTATAATTAATGTTTTCATGATTAGCCTGATTGGCTCAGAACTGGACAATCAGTATATGTACTTCAGATTTGAGTCATCACAGTATGTTGTGTTCTGATGCATTACATGTTATTATTTGACTTAAACATCATTAATGAGTCTAAATCTACTGTATTTCATAACAAATAACTGAAGTGACCACTTGCCCACACATTTACAATGCAGTGCACAGAGATCCTCAGTATGTGTCTCGTCTTCTTACAGTGGAGAGTGTCTACCTGTTTCTTACCCGTGTGTGTGTGTGTGTGTGTGTGTGTGTGTGTGTGTGTGTCTTGGCACAACCCATTCTCATCCCCATTCACCTGTGTGTAGTTGTTCCCCAGATGCAGAGATGTCTTGCGTCAGTAACTGCAGATTGAGCTGGTGTGAGAACTTGGCCGGCAGATTGAGTTTAACAAGCCAGATGGTTTGTAATTGTCTGATCAATTCAGTGTTTGTGAGATTTTATGCCTTTCGTTATTATTTGTTTTGCCACTTACAATTTACCATGCAAATTCCACCATCCCTCACTGGGAAAACACTGCATAGTGTCCATATGTCCACACACACACACACACACAACGACACACGCAGCTCAGTGTTTCTACCCATGTGTTGGTGTGTGTGGAGTGTGGCTGATTTTAGCAACTGTATTCAATACAATTAAAGGAGTAGTTCGCTTCAGAATTAAAAATGTACTGATAATTTACTCTCCCGAACGTCATCCAAGATGTTCATGTCTTTTTATATGTCTACACAAAAATGTACAGTATATACTTTTTAACCACAATTGCTCGACTTGCATCATTGTTTTACCTTTTATTTTTATTTTATTTTTTGTAAATGCCGTTTGACTTAGCCTATGCATGTTCGCTTTAGGTCGGTACTTCCACCGCTTGACCTTTCAACGTGATTACGTATTGGTGGCGCATCGCAGAGCTAGTGCAAGACCAGCATTTCTGGTTAAAAAGTATATAAATGTTTTGTTTTTTAGAAAATGAGCGATGGTTTGTCTAGATAAGACTCTTATTCCTCGGCTGGGATCGTGTCGAGTCTTTGAAGCTGCACTGAAACTCACATTTGGACCTTCAACCCGTTGGACCCCATTGAAGTCACTATACGGAGAAAAATCCTGGAATGTTTTCCTCAAAAACCTTCATTTCTTTTCGACTGAAGAAAGAAAGACATGAACATCTTGGAGAGTAAATCATCAGTACATTTTTATTCTGAAATGAACTGATCCTTTAACACAAACAATCGTATTTGGGAATGTGTATGACGATGAGAAAGGTGATCATACGCAGGAATAATACGTTTCTTTTAAAGTCTTTTGATGCACGATTACTCACTCTTTCCTCCACTTTCAGTCATGTTTTAAGTCACCATTTCTTGAGACACTTTGCGTGTGTGTGTTTCCGGCAGTAATAACATCGCCTGCAGTTCTCGTGCTCTTCTGTCGGACCTCGTGGAGCAGCTGACAAGTTAATATGAACTCCATACACAGGTATTCATTTACAGTGCCGCTATCATATGATTGCTTTGCATTTTATGTTAAAATAGACCAGACTGAAATGCAATTTTTCTAGCATAACATGCATGACATTTGATGGACCTTAACAATGAGAGTGTGCTTGATCTTTATTAGTTGCTCTAAAAGCACTTCAGTGAAGACATGGCTGCCTCCGAAATCACACACTTCCCTACTATATAGTAGGCGAAAAACAGTGTGTGACAAAAGTAGTATGTCTGAATTTACAGTACTCATAAAAGAGGCAAAAAGTCCCCGGATGACCTATGACCTCTGGTGAGAAGTGTGCATACGATGGACGATTCACTGTCCCATGAGGCCACGGGTGAGGGTTTGTGAATGGCAGTGAAGTGACGTAACTGACGCTGGTCACATGATAATGACAACATGGAGGATGTAGTACGTCCAGATTACATTCAGACACACACTCATACTATACAGAACATACTTTTTTAGCGGCCATGAAGTAATTACTTGTTCAAAATAAGCACCTACTCAAGAGAGTATGCGATTTGAGACGCAGCCAGAGACTCTGTGCCTCGATCAATTAACCCACATGCAGAAGCTTCTGTTCTCAGTGGACTACATCAACATGGAGGTTTAGTGCCCACTGATCTCATTTGTGTGTGTAGATAGATAGATAGACAGACAGACAGACAGACAGACAGATAGATAGATAGATAGATAGATAGATAGATAGATAGATAGATAGATAGATAGATAGATAGATAGATAGATAGATAGATAGATAGATAGATAGATAGAGCACACTGATCTATAATTTGTGTGTGTGTGTGTGTATGTATAGATAGATGGATAGACAGACAGACAGATAGATAGATAGATAGATAGATAGATAGATAGATAGATAGATAGATAGATAGACAGACAGATAGAAAGACAGATAGATAGAGCACACTGATCTCATTTGTGTGTGTAGATAGATAGATAGATAGATGGATAGACAAACAGACACACAGATAGATAGATAGATAGATAGATAGATAGATAGATAGATAGATAGATAGATAGAGCACACTGATCTATAATTTGTGTGTGTGTGTGTGTATGTATGTATAGATGGATAGACAGACAGATAGATAGATAGATAGATAGATAGATAGATAGATAGATAGATAGATAGATAGAGCACACTGATCTATAATTTGTGTGTGTGTGTGTGTGTATGTATGTATAGATAGATGGATAGACAGACAGATAGATAGATAGATAGATAGATATATAGATAGAGCACACTGATCTATAATTTGTGTGTGTGTGTGTGTATGTATGTATAGATAGATGGATAGACAGACAGATAGATAGATAGATAGATAGATAGATAGATAGATAGATAGATAGATAGATAGATAGATAGATAGATAGATGGATAGATGGAGCACACTGATCTATAATTTGTGTGTGTGTATAGATAGATAGATAGATGGATAGATGGATAGATAATTTGCAAATGTTTCAGTAGTTAAGTGGGCTTTTATTTAAACAACATATATATATATATATATATATATATATATATATATATATATATATATATATATATATATATATATATATATATATATATATATATATATATATTAGGGCTGTCAAATGATTAATCACGATTAATCACATCCAAAATAAAAGTTTGTGTTTACATAATATATGTGGGTGCACTGTGTATAATTATTTTGTATATACACACACATGTATGTATATTTAAGAAAAAAATATTATTTATATATAAAATATTTATATATAATATAAATTATATATAAATCTATATACAGTATATACATGAAAATATTTCTTAAATATATACAAGCATGTGTGTGTATTTATATATACAAAATAATTATACACAGTGCACCCACATATATTATGTAAACACAAACTTTTATTTTGGATGTGATTAATCGTGATTAATCATTTGACAGCCCTAATATATATATATATATATACTGTATAATAATTATATATATTTTAACACACTTCAGCACACTTAAAAAGTGCACTATAATAATATAAATTAATTTATATTTTACATCATTTTAATAATCTTTTGTCATGCTTTAAAGAAGTACACTTATTTTGATGTGCTGACTATCATACTAAAGCACATGTAAAGTCCTTGATTATAATTTTAACTGCAGTGTTATTCAATATGCATTTAAAGTTAATATACTTTAAATTAACTAAATTGCAACGTCATCATTACAAATAAGTAATTACAAATATATTTAAATGGTAATACTTTACAATAAGGTTTCATTTTAACATGAGTTAACTACTTTAGTTAACATGAATTAAGATTTAACAATACTTCTATAACATTTATTAATCTTAGTTAATGTTAATTTCAGCATTAAATAATACATTGTTAAAATCAAAGGTCATTAGTTAATGCACTGTGAACATGAACAAACAATGAACAGCTGGATTTTTATTAACTAAAATTAACAAAGATTATTAAATACTGTAACAAATGTATTGTTAGGTCATGTTAGTTAATAAATGAACTTATGTTAACAAATGAGACCTTTTTGTAAAGTGTTACCATTTAAATACATGAAATGCAGGTTTCAATAATAGACATGATATTAAAGTATATTTTTAGTTTACCATTTTTGCGTCAAAAATCTCTGAACGCAAACTCTGATTCAACATGCAGCAGTCATAATCATTTGTTACAAACATACAAGTATTCATTACTTCAATGAGCTCATTGTTTAAATTAGTACATTATTAGCTAACTGTGCTTTGTATATTTACATGTCTGAAATACATTCATTAGAAAATTGTAATGTGGACTTCTAAATATATTTATGATATATTTCTGTAAAGCTGTGTATTGTGAAAAGCGCTACACAAATAAATGTGAATTGAAAGGTGAATTAATCTACTTGTAATTTTATACTAAATTGAAAAATATGTTAATGTGTACTTTTTCACAAGGATTAGCTGATTTACATTTCTGTGAGCGACTCATCGATCCACTCAACGTGTGTGTGACCTTTAGTCTCCGACGGCCACCTCTCACCTGTACATGCATGCTAACTTACAGAGAAGTCTCTCTAAATGTTCTTTAACTGCTCGGTTTCCGTTAGCCACTCTTGAACCAATCAGCCGTGTGCAGATTAGCTCGCGCTCGGCGCCCTGCAGTCGCTTGGCTTGATTCCTGTGCCGTGTGAAGTGGGCTAAAGAGTTTCTGCAGACAGTGAAAGGGTTAACCCTTCACTTCAAGCCCAGCGACTGGCTTTGTCACTCTGTTCTTTATGTGGATAATTAAGTCACTTTAAAGCGATCTTTTGTTTCTTTTCTTAGGTGTGTAATGAGAGAGATCGCTTCAACACGCACCCAATCAGAAACAGCTAATCTGACCATATTGTTTGACAAGTGTGTTCCTTACTGCTCTCTGCCACAGGAGATGTAATCTGAAACAATTATGACAATTCCTCAGAACAGTATGGTGCGGGTAAGTAGCTTGTTTTCCACCTTCGTCAGGTTACATTCAATGGCCTCTCGAACGCCATCGTCTAGAATGGGAGTCTCAAGAGTTAGAGGGTTGTTAGCCGAAGTTTACATGAGCTGAGAAGCAACTTCTTGGCTGAGCTAAGCGCTAAATCGCCCATTCCTTCAGATTTTGTTTTAATAGCGAATCATTTATTAGGAACCTTAAAGGGTTAGTTCACCCCAAAATGAAAATCCTGTCAGTAATTACTCACCATCATGTTGTTCCAACCCCGTAAGACTTTCGTTCATCTTCGCAACACAAATTAAGATGTTTTTGATTAAATCTGAGAGCTGGATCACTCCTCCATAGGCTTCTTAAGGGATCGAAACTGGCCGGCCCAAAAGTTATGAAAGACATCGTTAAAATAGTCCGAGTGACTACAGCGGCTCAACCTTAAGTTTATCAAGCGACGAGAATAGTTTTTGTACGCAAAAAAAACAAACAAAACTATTAATTTCCTTCTCTGTTGGCCTTGAGATTTCACGTAGTGTAACAGCGCAGCGCTTCTGTGTTGTACGTCACACGCAGGCTCGCTATTGGCCGACGCTGGTCATGTGTGTGATGCGTGTGACGTACAACATAGAAGCGTTGCGCAATATCACTACGTGAAATCTCAAGGCCAACAGAGAAGGAAATTAATAGTTGAATAGTTTTCTTTGTTTCTTTGCGCACAAAAAGTATTCTCGTCGCTTGATAAACTTAAGGTTGAGTCACTGTAGTCACTCGGACTATTTTAACGATGTCTTTCATAACTTTTGGGCCGGCCAGTTTCGATCCCTTAAGAAGCCTATGGAGGAGTGATCCAGCTCTCAGATTTAATCAAAAATATCTTCATTTGTGTTCCGAAGATGAACGAAAGTCTTACGGGGTTGGAACAACATGATGGTGAGTAATTACTGACAGCATTTTCATTTTTGGGGTGAACTAACCCTTTAACTTATTCTGATGTTCTACTCAGCGTATTTCTGTTTTCTCCCACATCAGTGTTTCGTAACTGGTTTAGACACAGATTTTAAATTAGGAACACAAATAAAATGTTATTAAAACCATTGGACGAATGTAGAAAACAAAAAATCTAGAGTGATCGAGCACATGACATTTACAACTCTCCTGATTGGCTACTAAAAACTCTGCCAGCATCTACATCATCCTCTGTCTTCTTGAAAGTTAAATAGGCTTTCATTAGTTCCTTAGTTTATGGCGTTAGCAGTAATGCACCAAAAGCTGGTCTGCCAACCGGCAATAAATTAAAAAGTATATTGTATATTTTAGTGTTATATTATACGTCCATGCAATAATTTTTTTCAAAATTAAGTTGTCTGATATTTGGTATTAGACCATAATCAGAGGAATTTGCCAAAAAATCAAACAATTGGTTTCAATCAAACAAACCATTGAAGTGATTTATCTCAAATCCAGTTTTGAAGTATTTACCGTATTTTGCCTTGTAGGGCTGTGTAGTCGATGTAAGGGCGGTTGTGTAGGGTACTGTGTAGGTGTAGGTCTGTGACATCACAGCTCAGGATGGTTGATCAGCCAATCAGTGTTGTCAACACGCTTTCCTGAGGAGTGATCGAGCACATGACATTTACAACTCTCCTGATTGGCTACTAAAAACTCTGCCAGCATCTAATGTTGCATGTCATTATTGTTTCTCTCTGTTGTCCGTGACCCTTTCCGACTCATCTACATCATCCTCTGTTTTCTTATCGCGAGTCCTGAAAAGTCCCTCACATTGGAGTATTGTTGTACTCTTTAGATGAGTCTTTCCTCAAATGAAGCTCAAACCTCCAGTCAAATCTGACAGATGACATCTAACAAGACCTGAAATATCACACACACACGAAGTGGACCCAAGGTTGTAGAGAACCGCTGCCAACCAGGGCCAAATTCAGCTCCCCGTTGAGCTCTTAAACTTTATCACTCCTGGTATTTGTCCTCAATGGCAAATTAACAGCCTTCGCCCTACGCTTGGATTTCCTTTCAGGAGACAGAGCTTAAAGTCTTTCTAACTACCCTGGATTTACTACTTTTCTGCTGTTCACAGGACAGAATGAATGCCGGGACTAAAGTAGAGGAGATAAAAATTGATGGTATCTTGCAATTTAATGGTTGAAAAGATGCAATTTGAAAGATCATAAATTGTGAAGGAGTGCATGCTCCATTGAGCTTGATTCAGTGCTTGCTGTTAGAAGTTGATTTGCGAGTGTCTGCAGAGTGTGATTAACGACCCGATGAGCCCGAGTGCCGCTAACCACGTTACCACTAATGCTGCTCATTAGAATAAATAAAATAAATTGACTGCAGCTCTATGAAAACTCTGTAATGGTTAAAAATCAAAGAGCATCACCCGGCGGCCGGGATTTAGCTCCTGAGCGCCCGCCGGCACCTCCGTCACATCGACGGTGACAAGCCCGAGAGGGGGGGACACTGTAGGGATCCGGTTTGGGGAATACGGCTGAAGAGAAGGAGAGAGGATCGTTTCGTTGACTGGTAATCGCATGTCAGGAACCTTTCTTGCTTTGAAAACCATTTAAGGAGAAGGGAGTTATAATGCATAAAATTGCATTTCAAGCTGATAAACGCTTGGTAGAAGGAGTCGGTGTGCAGATTACGCTCGTTGCTTTTGCGTGTCGGTAATAGTGTGTGCGCTCTGAGCTTTAGCCCTCTCTGCTGTCACTCATTGGCACGGAGAAAGGCCGCTGGATCCCTTCAGACGGGATCGTTCGGGATGATGGAGTCCGCTCACAGTAAACATGGAGGTTATTATACACTCTAAAAAATGCTGGGTTGTTTCCCAAACCCAAATTTGGGTCAAATATGGACAAACCCAAATGTTGGGTTAAAAATGTAATAAAAAAATTTACAGTTGAAAGTGAAAGTTGAAGTTGGGTTAAAATTTTAAATAAAATTTTTAACGCAACATTTCGGTTTGTCCATATTTGACCCAAATTTGGGTTAAAACAACCCAGCATCGTTTAGAGTGTAAGATAAGTGAAAAAACACTGTGGACCCAAGCTGGTTTAGCTTGAAATGTTTTTTTTTGTTTTTTTGATGGAGCAGATGAAAGGTCGTAAGGAATATTTAGGATATAGCTTTGACTCTGAAAAGACCTCGACCCTGCGTCCCAATGTTCAAACTGTCCATCCTAAACAGTATGTGAGATTAGAATAAGTGCGTCCCAAAGAGAAAAGAGTATGTCAAAAGACCCCGGATGGTCTATTTCCGGTAGGAGGAGGATTCGGTTCAGAACTACAAACACAAATAAAAAGTGCTAAAAAACTACAAACATGGCAGATGTGTGAGTCCAACTCTTAAGCAGAGTCAAGTAGGCTTTTGAGTGACTAATAATCAACATTTAACCTAATAATTTGGATTTATTTAATGTTATCCGTGTTATATTTCATTTGCAACAACAATGTGAACTTTTATAAATATCCGTTTGACCATTAACTTTTAAATGTATCATATTATGCTAAAAACTATGAGGAGAGTCTCTAATGAAAGACCATTGACTGGCAGATGCTATTTCTTTTCTCTCCAATACGATAGGAAATTTAATTTAATTAAATGTTTGAGGATGTTAACTGTGACAAAATGATTGACAGGCCAGTTTACATGTAACCGTGCGACAGAGCGTCCGTTAAAAGACGTAAATTGATGACGTGATAGTAGTACTGTATGTGCCAAAGCTTGAATACTCGTCTGCTACACACTTAAAAGTATGTCGTTTTTCTTCACACAAAAAAATCGATACTTTTAGAGTTTAGTATTGGGTATTCGATACTTTTAGGGTTTAGTATTGGGTATTCGATACTTTTAGGGTTTAGTATTGGGTATTCGATACTTTTAGGGTTTAGTATTGGGTATTCGATACTTTTAGGGTTTAGTATTGGGTATTCGATACTTTTAGGCTTATAGTATGCACATGTCTGTGCCTTGGCCTCTCACCTTTTCTTTCTCTCTTTGTCTCTAGCGGCTTTATTGGCATAGTAAAAGGAAGCCTTACATCACTAAAACATTAGCAATATCGTATGTATACACAATTATAGATAATTTGAAATGGAATATTTATATAATAAAATAAAATAGCAAAAGTAGAACTGACACTCCATCTCCATCTCTGTCTTTCTCCAAGTTTATATTAATAAATTTGCCTGTTCTTTTGTGCTCTGAGGTAATTGATTTGCCTGATGAATTTCCCAACACATTATTAAAATCAATAACCAATATGTCGTTTTATGCTGTACACTTATTTGAACCAGTGAAAATGACTTTTTGATTTTTCTTCATTGGGCCAGTTTGGGTGACAGTGAGGTCAAAGGTCACGAAGAACCGGATAGTTTCCTAATCGTGGATTCACATTAAGGAGCATGATGGCGTTCTCTGGGAATGCGCTGGGATTCCTCAGACAGCACTATAGACATCGTTGATGGATCTTCTTATGCACTTATTTATCACAGTTAAGAGGTGACATGTTGTTTAAAGCATTCTTAGCTGTGGTAAAAACAACTAATGCACAGTTTATCACGGCACAATCAGCAATATGATTCAAAGACTGCAATGTTCAATATATTATTACTAATTATTAATATTTCCTAAACACAAAGGGCTGGTTTCACAGACAAGCATAAAAATGTAATCCCGGGAAAACCTGGCTTATAACATAGTCCTGTCTTTGGCCTTATTTATAAGGTGTATATATATATATACACTCACCGGCCACTTTATTAGGTACACCTGTCCAACTGCTCGTTAACACTTAATTTCTAAGCAGCCAATCACATGGCGGCAACTCAGTGCATTTAGGCATGTAGACATGGTCAAGACAATCTCCTGCAGTTCAAACCGAGCATCAGTATGGGGAAGAAAGTTGATTTGAGTGACTTTGAACGTGACATGATTGTTGGTGCCAGAAGGGCTGGTCTGAGTATTTCAGAAACTGCTAATCTACTGGGATTTTCACGCACAACCATCTCTAGGGTTTACAGAGAATGGTCCGAAAAAGAAAAAACATCCAGTGAGCGGCAGTTCTGTGGGCGGAAATGCCTTGTTGATGCCAGAGGTCAGAGGAGAATGGCCAGACTGGTTCGAGCTGATAGAAGGGCAACAGTGACTGAAATAACCACTCGTTACAACCGAGGTATGCAGCAAAGCATTTGTGAAGCCACAACACGCACAACCTTGAGGCGGATGGGCTACAACAGCAGAAGACTCCACCGGGTACCACTCATCTCCACTACAAATAGGAAAAAGAGGCTACAATTTGCAAGAGCTCACCAAAATTGAACAGTTGAAGACTGGAAAAATGTTGCCTGGTCTGATGAGTCTCGATTTCTGTTGAGACATTGAGATGTTAGAGTCAGAATTTGGCGTAAACAGAATGAGAACATGGATCCATCATGCCTTGTTACCACTGTGCAGGCTGGTGGTGGTGGTGTAATGGTGTGGGGGATGTTTTCCTGGCACACTTTAGGCCCCTTAGTGCCAATTGGGCATCGTTTAAATGCCACGGCCTACCTGAGCATTGTTTCTGACCATGTCCATCCCTTTATGGCCACCATGTACCCATCCTCTGATGGCTACTTCCACCATGTCACAAAGCTCTAATCATTTCAAATTGGTTTCTTGAACATGACAATGAGTTCACTGTACTAAAATGGCCTCCACAGTCAACAGATCTCAACCCAATAGAGCATCTTTGGGATGTGGTGGAACGGGAGATTCGCATCATGGATGTGCAGCCGACAAATCTGCGGCAACTGTGTGATGCCATCATGTCAATATGGACCAAACTCCCTGAGGAATGCTTCCAGCACCTTGTTGAATCTATGCCACGAAGAATTGAGGCAGTTCTGAAGGCAAAAGGGGGTCCAACCCGTTACTAGCATGGGGTACCTAATAAAGTGGCCGGTGAGTGTATGTGTGTGTGTGTGTGTGTGTGTGTGTGTGTGTGTGTGTATGGAGGGTATGCGCGTGACGTTAGTCATGCACTGAGTGGCAAAAAGACTTGTTTTCAGTGTGAATGCCGCAAAACACACACAAAACACATCTAAAAGGGGAAAGAGCTTTGAGATTGACTGTACAACTACATTTGACAAGAAATCTGAGGTATATTTTTACAGACCGCCGAAAGCTACAGAACAGAGAAGCAAATGGATCGCTGCGATTCACAGAAACAACTGGATCCAGGCAGAGAAAGGTGGATTTTAAGTTATCATTTTGTGTCAGTATGCTGAATTTAGGGGTAAAATCATCGCCTATATATTGTATTATTATATATTGTATTGACAACTCATCAATGAAATATTTACCATCGTATATTCTGCATAATCGGATGTTTTTTAAATAAACACTGACAAAAAACTATACAAGTTTTAGGGCTGGACGATATGATGATGTATGTAACACTGATATGAGTGATCAGCCGGATTTAGACCTAACGTTATATTGTATATTTTGCTTTATGTATTTCCCCTGCGTCTAAATCAGGCACATATACACTCTAAACAATGCTGGGTTGTTTTAACCCAAATTTGGGTCAAATATGGACAAACCCAAATGTTGGGTTAAAAATGTAATTTAAAATTTGAACCCAACTTCAACTTTCACTTTCAACTGTACATTTTTTAATTAAATTTTTAACCCAACATTTGGGTTTGTCCATATTTGACCCAAATTTGGGTTGAAACAACCCAGCATTTTTTAGAGTGTACATGTCAGGAAACACGATTCCTGCTGCATGTCAATATCCATGGATCACTGGATCTTTGATAAGTTGTAAGTAAACACTATATCGAGTCCAACCTTTGTGTGTGTGTGTGTGTGTGTGTGTGTGTGTGTGTGTGTGTGTGTGTTGGTCCTCCCTGTTGTTTCCTTTTCCCTTCTTTAAAAAGAAAAATCCTGTGGCTGAACCACAACATTTATGGCAAATTCCATGAGAGAATTTCAGGATACCCTGAAGTAATTAAATAGGAATTCATTTCAAATGTATGTTTTGTCCCTTTGAGGATTTCCCAGGATACTTCCTTTCAGCCGGAGAACAATGTGCTCAATGACTCGATTATGTTTGTTTGTATTTATTATGTTCGCAGCGCTGTAAATAAGCCATGTTCATCTGTTGCCAGCCCAAAACTTCATATCTGAGTGCTGCCAAATGACAGGGTCAGACAGCCGCCGACACACACACCGCCGTGTTTTTCACACCGCGCTAAATTCGGTGGCATTTGCACACGAGGAAACAATGGCGAGTGAAAACGAGGGGATAGTTAATTCAGAGTTTTTCAGAGCTCATTCACACACATTTGTTATCAGAGGAGAGCTTCAGGTTTACCGTGTGTGTGTGAATGGCAATCATGCAGTGCAAATGCATCTGAATGGGGTTTTGTTTTACAAAACAATCCAAATCCAAAAGGAGCATGTCACAATGTAATCATTTATTTTATTGATCTATTTGGTTTCTTTTTGGGAGGTGAGGCGGTACATTGTAGAAGGTGTTTTATGCTGCTGCTTTTGTACAAATCAGGTTAATATTTAACTGACCTGGTTATGCAGTGACTGAACCATTAAATGGTAAGAAAGAAAAATCACACTAAAGTAAAAACTCCCTGCTTGACACACTTTGACTTTTCCTCCAACAGTCGAAGGATTCTATTACTTTCCAAAAACTAAACCTTTGTCATTGACTCTCATGTAATTTCAAACCCATTTGATTTTATGTCTTATGCATAAAGGAGCTATTTCCATGCAATGAATGTGGACACTGATATTTACTGTCATGCTCCAAAAAATGACAAAAGCACCATAAAAGTATCATAAAAGTTGTCCATTCCACTCGTATTCTGGGGCCATAAAAAAGCTTTCGGTAACACTTTATTTTAAGGTGACGTAGTCGCACGTTACTATGCACTTACTATAGTAATAGCAGTAAAAAAATTATAATTACAAGTAACTAACCCTAAACCAAACCCTAACCATAACTCTATAGTACATGGGCAACCCTTTTAAAGGGTCCTTGTTACATATATTACCATAGTAATAACAGTAAATTATGCATAATTACATGCAACTAACCCTCAACCAAACCCTAACCCTATCGTAAGTACATGTAGTTAATTAATGTTACTCAGTACTTAAATATATAATTACACTGTAACAATGACACCTTAAAATAAAGTGTAACCTAGCTTTGTATGAGGAACGCAGTGACATTTTTGTAACTTCCCCTGAAAATCTTCGCCTCAACAAAAACGCTCATATCTCAAATTCTCTCATTCATAATCTCCACATTTGCCGATGATGTTGAACGCAAAGGCTCTATATGTCTAGTGACTGATTTCAGCACGCTGGTCTCTTTTGCAATGAAAGCCTCTGCAAAACAATTTGCAGTAAATAACAACCTCAGTTTTAAAAATAAAATGCACAGAGTGATCAGATCACATAAGAACTGAATTCTTCAGAGACAAAATAGGAAATTTGCCCCACACTTTTGAAGTTCATGCAAAACTTTTTTTTCTCCTGTAAAAACACAGATTTTAACAGCCTGATAACACTGACAAGTTGATAACTGCCATTAATGTGCAATGCAGTCCTACTTGCATTTAATATGATTTTTTTTTTATTATTATGTAAAAGTAATTTTTCTTTTTCCCTTGGGTAGATTTCAGCAGACTTAGCAGATAGAAATGTTTCTCAACATTTTTAAGATTATCTGAGCAAAAGTCATAGAGCCAGATTTACTTACAACTTGCATCAGCTTTTGCCGTTAAAAAACTACCATCAGGATTGACTAAAGACACGCAGTGGAAAATTAGCACTGAAAAGGCGTCAACAGGGTTATTTTTGCGGCTGACCTTATTGCATTTGCTTTTGTTACGGTGTGTTCACACCGAACGCAAATTTAATTATTTGCGCCAGTAGATTACATACAAAGTCAAAGCAAAACGAAGCACAGACGCAGCCGGATCATTTATGATGGAGAGATGCACTTTTATTATGGAGAGAGGCACTTTTATCATGGATAGATGCACTTTTATTATGGAGAGATGCACTTTTATGATGGATAGATGCACTTTTATCATGGATAGATGCACTTTTATTATGGAGAGATGCACTTTTATGATGGATAGATGCACTTTTATCATGGATAGATGCACTTTTATTATGGAGAGATGCACTTTTATTATGGAGAGATGCACTTTTATGATGGATAGATGCACTTTTATGATGGATAGATGCACTTTTATTATGGATAGATGCACTTTTATGATGGAGAGATGCACTTTTATGATGGATAGATGCACTTTTATTATGGATAGATGCACTTTTATGATGGAGAGATGCACTTTTATGATGGATAGATGCACTTTTATTATGGATAGATGCACTTTTATGATGGATAGATGCACTTTTATGATGGATAGATGCACTTTTATGATGGAGAGATGCACTTTTATGATGGAGAGATGCACTTTTATTATGGATAGATGCACTTTTATGATGGAGAGATGCACTTTTATGATGGATAGATGCACTTTTATGATGGATAGATGCACTTTTATGATGGAGAGATGCACTTTTATTATGGATAGATGCACTTTTATGATGGAGAGATGCACTTTTATTATGGATAGATGCACTTTTATGATGGAGAGATGCACTTTTATGATGGAGAGATGCACTTTTATTATGGATAGATGCACTTTTATGATGGAGAGATGCACTTTTATGATGGATAGATGCACTTTTATTATGGATAGATGCACTTTTATGATGGAGAGATGCACTTTTATTATGGATAGATGCACTTTTATGATGGAGAGATGCACTTTTATGATGGATAGATGCACTTTTATAATGGATAGATGCACTTTTATGATGGAGAGATGCACTTTTATGATGGATAGATGCACTTTTATTATGGATAGATGCACTTTTATGATGGATAGATGCACTTTTATGATGGAGAGAGGCACTTTTATGATGGAGAGATGCACTTTTATTATGGATAGATGCACTTTTATAATGGAGAGAGGCACTTTTATGATGGATAGATGCGCTTTTATGATGGATAGATGCACTTTTATGATGGATAGATGCACTTTTATGATGGAGAGATGCACTTTTATTATGGATAGATGCACTTTTATAATGGAGAGAGGCACTTTTATGATGGATAGATGCGCTTTTATGATGGATAGATGCACTTTTATGATGGATAGATGCACTTTCATGATGGAGAGATGCACTTTTATGATGGAGAGATGCACTTTTATTATGGATAGATGCACTTTTATTATGGATAGATGCACTTTTATGATGGATAGATGCACTTTTATGATGGAGAGATGCACTTTTATGATGGATAGATGCACTTTTATGATGGATAGATGCACTTTTATTATGGACAGATGCACTTTTATGATGGATAGATGCACTTTTATTATGGATAGAGGCACTTTTATGATGGATAGATGCACTTTTATGATGGAGAGATGCACTTTTATGATGGAGAGATGCACTTTTATTATGATAGATGCACTTTTATTATGGATAGATGCACTTTTATTATGGATAGATGCACTTTTATGATGGATAGATGCACTTTTATGATGGAGAGATGCACTTTTATTATGGATAGATGCACTTTTATGATGGATAGAGGCACTTATATGATGGATAGATGCGCTTTTATGATGGATAGATGCACTTTTATGATGGAGAGAGGCACTTTTATTATGGATAGATGCACTTTTATTATGGAGAGAGGCACTTTTATGATGGATAGATGCGCTTTTATGATGGAGAGATGCACTTTTATGATGGATAGATGCACTTTTATTATGGAGAGAGGCACTTTTATGATGGATAGATGCACTTTTATGATGGAGAGATGCACTTTTATGATGGATAGATGCACATTTATGATGGAGAGATGCACTTTTATGATGGATAGATGCACTTTTATGATGGATAGAAGCACTTTTATGATGGAGAGATGCACTTTTATGGACTTCAAAACAGAAACGGCCATTCACTGCCACTATAAAGCTTGGAAGAGCCAGCACATTTTTTAATATAACTCCGATTGTATTCGTCTGAAAGAAGAAAGTCATATACACCTAGGATGGCTTAAATGGAGACGGTTGGATTGTCCACCCCCCTACACGTGTCGCATGAGATCACTCTGCGATACTTTTCTCTGTCTGACTTGTGCGCCGGTGGTTATAAGCCGCGGCTCGGACCACACAAGCCCGTTTAGCAGTTTTTGTGTCGTCTACCACCTTCTCGTCAACGGTTAACCCGTGCCACGTTTGTTTGAGCAGGTAATTGAGTGTGGCTTTCTCCTTTGTGTGTTCTCTCCAGCAGACCCGGGTCAGAGAAACCTCAGGTTTAGCACAGGGCTCGTGGGGGTGGACGGGTTGAGAGCGGCTTCTCTTCTAATCGCACCTCGCTCCAAACTTTAACCAACACTCTCCTCATCATAGTGAAGTGGCAGGTCAGCGGTGCTGTGAATAGACCTCATCAGCGAGGGCCAGAGATCAAATCCTCACATTACTCGAAGCACAGTCACCTCTACGACCCCGCCAATATCACACGCCTAACGCAATTATTTGCAATCAGCAAATGTGTGATTCATTATAAAAGATTTCTTACCCCGATATAATTTGCTATTGTTCGCAGGGGGAAAAAGCCACACAAAGGGCCTTTTTAAGTGTTATTGTAGAGAGCAGAGCCCTTTGTTTAAGACACTTTCATATTGCGGCAGTTAAAGTCTGATTAAAGTCTGAAATGGAGAGATGAAAATGAGCCCGTGTAATGTAGCGAGTCTTGCTGGGAAGGAAATGGCTGGTGTTCTCGTACACACTCTCTATTGAACTGATTTGTAAATAGACTTTTTGACTAGAATCCTACAATTTCTGTGTCACTTTTCCTGCCGGTATATTTTTCTCCTGATTGTAGGCGAGAGAACTGCTGGGATATAATCAGACAAACGTGTTTACCGGAAAGTTTGCCTCTGTGTTGGAGAGACTTGGGAACATGCTGGATTATATTTAGGAACATAAATATCAAACTCTGAGACGGTTGCTTCCAAACCTGCAATATTAAGTTATCTTTATCACCGAACCCTTTTATTTAAGTGTTTCCTTAAAATGTTTCTGGAATTACTTGATATTTGTCTGAAGCATTGGAGTCACGTGGGATTTGTCCTTAGCATTTGCTTTGGCATTTGAAATCAGCGCAAAGTAACAAACGGTTCAAAGAAATGCAAACTTCCTGCGTGACTAAACGTGTAAATTTCATGAAGTGCGGACAGACTAATGGTGGATTTATGTGTGTCTCGGACATGTAAGATTAGCAGGGGTTAAACATTTCTGTTGTTGTTGTGCGTTTAAGTTAGAAACTCTGTCGTACTAGTTTTGCTTGTGTGGCTCATTAACGAGGAACAGCTATCTTTCTCATTTGCATATTTCTCAACCTCTATCCATAAGTTTTTTTTTTTTTTTTTTCAAACCTGCAAAGACTATCTTCTGCATATCTCTACCTTCCAGACTGTAATGCAATTACGCACACTTTTCAAGAAACTGCTTAATGCGAGGCAAAAAAAAGAAAACGTGTTCATTTCAAGTTTTAGGGGAACTGCTATGTCCCAGTCTCTATCATATATGGTTATCATTTGGTAATTTGCTTTTCTATAGCAGAAAGAATGGCTTCAAACTTTTGTTTTGTTGCATCATCGTCAAACACCAACCACTTTTATTGCTTTTCACATACATTTTTATTTACAGGGACAGATTATCGATCAATTAAGACTTATTTCATACTGTTCCTTTTACAATACTATGTTGTGACCTTAAAACGAGTTTACCACAGTGCATCATTTGTAAAATTAATAAATTTTGACGTTTAAATCACATAATCAGCTCCATGTGTATCGCTTTTCTACTGTAGTTAACTTGCTTGGTAACCGACCCGGCACAGAGTAGAAACAAGCCAAAATGTCATTCCTTCAGCAAATGCTTTTTTATTTCAGGTTTGCTTTTGTTAAAGGGGTCATGACATGAGAAATCAAATTTGCCTTGATCTTTTGACATATAAGAGGTCTTTGTACCATTAAACATCCTACAAGTTTCATAGTTTAAAACATCCTTCTCGTTGTAAACAAAGCATTTATTTAATCAAGCTCCAAAAAACGGCTCGTTTTGATATTGCGGGATCTGTGACGTCACACTGGCAAATATATTTGCATATGCCCGCCTCCAGAGCAACACACTGACAAATAGTTATACATCATCACACTATAAGCCCCGCCCACCGGTACCATAGACCCCGCACACTGGTGTTAAGTCGCTTAACGCCTGACATTTGCCGTCACTGTATTTGAGTGCCGCGTCAAAAGCAAACCGAAGCCATTATAATCACCGACGCTGTCTACACTGGACACAGTATACGTTCATTTTACTGCTGACAAGAGGATAAAAAGTTGGCTTTCGTCAAGTTTAAACATCTTGTTTGTGTGTCTGTACAGACTTCAGAAGGATCCCAGCATCAGGAACAAGTGGAAGGTTTACTTTAATGGCGTTTAAGGATTGTATGTTTGTTCAGAGAATTTTGTTTTGTCAGCAAGGCACAGTGAAATGGAGAGAACGTTTGTTGAGATGAAGCTGTATGGATGGTTTTATATGGATAATGTTTTCAAAACACTTACTCTTGTGCAATAGTGAGTGGGCATTGATATTGTGTATGCAATGACGTTAGCCAATCATAATCAGTGGCCAATTACTGACAAGCCTTAAAGGAGTCGTGCTTTAAAAACGTATAATTTCAGAGGGTCAGAATGAAGGTTGAAAATAATTGTTTTTCCACATGTACGTTTATTAGTTTTTTTTTGTGCAAAAACCTTTATTAACATTATAGGTGAACCTCAAGGAACATATTAAAAAAAAATTAAAATCCACATCATGACCCCTTTGACTGTAAAAAAAAAAGAGCTGTTTCAATCTAAAAAAGTAAGTGTTGGTGCTGACTTAAAATTTTAACTTTAGTCAACTCAAATATCCAATTTGCCACTTATTACAACTTCACAATTCAAGTTGACTAAATTTAACGTTTTAACACTTTTTTAAGTTGAAACTAATTTTTTTTTTTTTTACAATATACAGCATTAACTTTTTAGTGCGAATCACCAGACATTTCCTTTCCGAACTGCAGCATATGTACAACAACCAACGTAATAAAAAGTTGCTACATTCAGTTTTGTAAACTGAACATCCTTTTAGTGCCACTTTACATTTTACGTTGAAAGAGCCACAAAACGTCCAAAACGAAGTGATGTAATAATGTACAGAAATAACAAATGTGTTGTTTTTACTGTATGTTTTGATCAAATAAATGCAGCCTTGATATGCAAAAGAGATGTCTTTCAAAAACATTTAAAAACCCTAACCTTTTATGTCCATATTAGGAAAATCACATTTGGATCTTTACACTGTAAAAAAAAAAGTTGCTGCCTTAAATCTTTAAGTATCAACTTGGATGTTCAAGTAATATCAACTTAAATTACATTAAACTGCTATTTTACACATATGTGTGTGGGAGGGGGTGTGTTGTCTGGGAGGGATGGGAGTAATGAATGGGGGGTGCTTGTTTGATACATATTTATTAATTACATATTTTATTACTTTTTTTTAAAGCACTGATCTGGAGTAGCACTTGTAATTTCGTTGTTAATACACTGTATTTATGCAATGACATATAAAGCTTGAATTGATTTGAACTTAAATTACATAAACTGACTTAAAAAAAAGAGTTGAAAATTGCTTAACTTATTTTGACGAGTTAAAGTTTTACTTATTGATCATATAATTTTTTTACACTGTACATTCTCTTTGCATGTAAGTATTTTCTTTTATATTTATATTTTATATATTATTTTTATATAAGTATTTTATTTCTGTCATTTTAAAAGTATGCTTTTCAGCATTTACTGACTCTCGTGTCATTCCACATGTGTGTGAAACACAAGAATATGTCTATTTATGTGTACAAAAACATGTCCATTCTGTGTGTATGCGCATATTATGCGTGTTGAATTTTGCTGTACAGTCTGTGAAAACAAATTTCCTCTATCGAGGACAATAAATAATGAATCTGGGATTCGGGAAAAGAATATCCAAGCGCTTTTCTACACAACGAAAGTGAATAGCGACTGACTGAATACCCTCGAGCTCCAAAAAATGACAAAACAATACCATGAAATGATCATAAAACCAGCTCATATGCCCATGTCTGAAATCACATGATAACTCTGTGAGGAAAAGACCAACATTTATTACACTCTAAAACATGCTGGGTTGTTTCAAGCCAAAGTTGGGTCAAATATGGACAAACCCAACCGTTGGGTTAAGTCTTATATTAATTTTTTTAACCCAATAGTTGGGTTTGTCCATATTTGACCCAACTTTGGGTTTAAACAACCCAGCATTTTTTAGAGTGTAAGAGTCCTTATTTGCTGGAAATCTTCCTCCGTATCTCAGTCTTTAATATCAATTGCGCTCATGAATGTGAGACATCGAGATAGTCGGGTTTATAAAAACATGACAGTCAGTAAATTATTTGAATATTTATACAATATTTTGGACAATATTTTCAGTACAGTAAACGGCACACGTCTCCAGTCGTTTAGGGCGGGCTTTGATCATTTCACTGGCTGACAGAGAGCGGTTTCCCACTCAAGGGTGCAACATTTATAAATAACATTTTGGATAACAGGAACACGACACTGATGGCAGCTAAACAGCGAGTGTTTACCCAGAGATCAACGCCCAGAGGAGCCAAAGCAGCAGTGGGTCTCATTTAAACAAGTCTGAGACAGCAAGCAAATAAATAAGGCCTGCAGCTCTCTTGCCCTTTAATGTATTCAATTAATCCAGTCCCTCTGGAGACAAGGAACACACACACACACACACACACTGCTGTAGGCGATATGATGAGGATCTGAATGCTCTGAATACACTCCATCTTAAACCCTCATTGGAAATTTCCCTCAACAGGCTTCTCCTAATTAACCCTCCCAAAAGGAGACGCGCTCCTATACGCAGACGGGGAAATATCAGATTCAAACACGTTCAATGAAACTTTCGGGGAATGGCAGGGAGAGAAATGAAAGAAAGTTGTTTACGGAGACATTGTGGAGGTTTTCATTCATCTGGTTGGAAGGCAAAAGAACAGGTATACAATCAGTCCCCGTGCGTGAGGAAGAAAAAAAAAACATAATTACACAGCTGGATGTGACATCGCTTCAAATGTCACGGAAATTCAACTTTGCTGGAGGATGGCATGAAAGATAAACCACAAACGTATAAACTTCACGACTATTTTTCTGGCCCCGATGTCACTCTCTGGAAAAAGCGGATGAAATAATATAAATCTTACAGTCATAAGCGGCAGGTGAACTCAGACATGAGAGATGGCTGGTGCAATTATGAGAAATATGTCTGTGACAGAATTAATCTAGTGTCCCTTTGTACTTCCAGCTAATTTTCCATGCAGCCCCATTGTGTTTCAAAACCCCACTGAATTTGTATCTATTAAAATGAATCTCTTATTACAGGGCCTACATGCCTCTCCTCTGCCCTCACATTTTTTTTCCATAACAAATCAACTTAATCAAGCTCATTAACTGTCATTATTAGACATTTATTGTTATCTTTCCATGAGCTCTCTTGACAGGCGGTTCCCTCCCACACACACGTCCCCGCAACACTGCGGGCACCGCTGGGCCCTGACACACACACACACACGCGCGCGCACGCACACACTTCTTTGTCTTCGCTGAAACACACACACACACACAGCCATTTTACCTTCAGGTAGCTGCATGACACCATCATCTGTAGCGCTGCATGAATCTTCACGTCATGCACACAGACATGATGAAAATATCAATAATATGATCAAATGAAACTTTATTGGAGAGTTCATTGAGCAGTCATGCATATGGCAGACGCGTTTATAACTTCATGCACTTCCTTCAGTGTTGGGGAAAGTTACTTTCCTTGCATTATAATGTTGCGTTACTCCCTTAAAAAGTAACTATTTGCGATACTTTTTGAGAGTGTTAATTTTTAAGGAAAGTAATGCGTTATATTACTTTTGCGTTACTTTTTCTCGCCTGGGCTGGGCTTGTTAGTTTCTTTAAAAAGAAGAAGTGTACTTTATTATGTTGCATGTGCACTATGGAGTTCTTTGAATATATATATTTTTTTAAATTGTACTTGCAGATAATATAATATTAAATATAATGAGTATTAATAAAATGCCACTTACTGTAAGTGTACTTATCCATGACTATATGTAAGTACACTTTTAAAATGTGCACTTTTTAATAATGTCAAATTAAAACTTGCTTTAAAGAAGTATACTTATTATTATGACAAACATTTTAAATGTACTATATTCCAACTTCAGGATTACAAATGTGTATTTATATAAATATAAATGAAGATGACTTGACTGTTTACAATTATGTATTTACATGTCTCAATAGAAATAACATTGAAGTATATTTTAGTTTGTGGAAATGCTGATTGGATTTATTATGAATTTAAACTATAATACATTTTCATTTAATTGTAATTAACATGCAATTAAGTCCCCAAAAGAATTACATTTATAGTTCACACTAAGTATAGTATATCCATACTCTTTTTAAAGTATGCTAAAGTGCCAAAAGACTTGCATTACTTTTTTTTTTTTTTATTATTATTTAATTTATTCATTGGGAATCAAATCCATGTTCTCCTGTTTGAGATATACAAGAACGCTCTCGGTTATTATATTTCTCTGGAAGTTGCTCTTTCAGGTGTTTATCTTCAAAAATCTTTAGGAGAAATAAAAACAGACACGAATGTTGTCAGACATTAGAGGCCTATAAAATGTTGTCATGGAAAATTGTTTGAGCTCGTATTGAAAATCTTGATGGCAGAATTTGTAATATTGGCAAATCAGAGTTTAGAACATTGTTGAGATCTCTTTCGATATTCTAGATCAGACACATGTGAGATTTGATTTTTTTTTCCACTCAGAACAGAAACCTGAGGACAGAATATTTAAGAAAATTATTCTCAATTGGTTCAGCAACAGATTCACATTCTTATTGGCTGAGGATGCGATTCAGTGCCAGAGTGCAGAGAAGTTGCTGAAGTTGTGTGTTAACAAGGACTCTTCCTGACAGATGACAGCTTTCTTACACACACACACACACGCACACACACACACACAGCCCTTAGCCTGCTAATTAGAGTCATCTCTACTGTTGTGAGCAATTTAGTGTGACTGATTATTGCTGACACCGCTAGCATCTACCAGACCAAAACAGAGTACATGTGAGTGTGTGAAATATATATATATATATATATATATATATATATATTAAGAAGCTGCCTACACTATTAAAAATTTCTACCTAAAGTATTTCAACTTAAAAACTTCACTTCAGTTGCTGCCTAAATGTTTAAGTAGAATCAACTTGGTTGTACAAGTCATGTCAACTTACAGTAAATTATATAAAAAATCGTGTTGAATCTCGTATAACTTATAAAAAAGTTTAAATTGCTTTAAAATTTATTTTTTTATGTAAAATCTTAAGTTGCTGGTCATATAATTTTTACAGTGAACTTAAATATTTTTGTTATTACACATTCGTAATGATGAAGTTTATTAACTTTAAATGTGATGTTAAAAATGATAATAAAGTTCTTTAGATTTGCTTTAAAGTTGTTAGTCAACATAAAAATAAGACTGTTTCTTTAAAGCACAACAAAAGATTGTTCAAACATGATTTAAAATATAGTTTAAAGTAAAACTTTTAATTTGACTAAAGTGCACTTTTGAAAAATGTACCTTGTGTTAACGAACAGTCATGCAAGTGTTTTATATCCTCTTCAATTTATATATTCAACTAATTCAATATTTCTACTTTTTCACAAGGGAATGTAAATTATTCCTTTAACTAAAAAACGGTCTTGTTTTCAAATTTTACTCAGAAAAAGTGTCAGTGATTGCTGATGTAATATAGTCCTCAAGGGCTAATTAAAAGTACTAAAATGGAAAGTTTGCAGGAAAGTGGTGTGGAGCGCATGGCTGATTTGTGTTTTATCACGAGGTCATAATTCACCGCTGTATTCCTGGAGTCGCACACATTCATCACCCCTCAACACAAAACACACGCATACACCCCCGCGACAATCTATCTCACCACCGCAAATTAATGCACATCGCAGCACGTTATGCCTCATTTTTTGTCATTTTCTAGTCCGCTGAATGTTTTGTACTTTTGTGAAACTCCTGAGTGTTTGACAGGTAATTCACACATTAGGGCCAGACTCGAAGGGTTTGTGTGGGTTGCTGAAATGAAGCTAATCATGCCTTTATTTCTGGAGAAAGTGAGTGAAGACAGGGTCGTTCTCATCTGTTCTTCGTGGCTTTCGGTGTGTACTAAACATCAACAGAGATCTCTAATCACTGACATAATACTGCATTGACCCTTCCCTTTTCATGTATGAGTGAATCATTTCAATGTAAAGCAGGACTTGATTTTATCTATCAGGAATTGATCGTGGGCGTTGCATTACATAAGACGTGTTGGTCTCTGTGTTTGCTGTTGATTGTGTCCCAAGCATCTCATCGTATCCTAATGGAAAAATCCTATTTATGTTTCAGATCTTATTTGCTTTTATTGCTGTCATAAACCTATAGGTATATGTTCTTTTTTATCTATTTTATTATCCCATGTTTTTATCTGTTTGTGTGTGAATGTGTATATGTTGGCTATCAGCTGTGAACTAAATTGCCCCTAGGGGACATTAAAAATATTTCAATTCAATTCAATTCAATACCTTTATTAAATTAAAGGGAGAGTTCACACAAAACCTGTATGAGTTTTTCTTTCTTCTGCTGAACACAAAAGATGATATTTTGAAGGATATTGGTAACCAAACTGTTGATGGACCCTGAAGACTAAAAAAATGTACTGTTTAAAATGTTATTTTTTAGTATTATTTTTCTTTATTAATTTTCTAAATAATTTCATAATGTATTTTGTGAAGTACGTGTGTGCTGAGCAGAGATATGGGATGAGTTATATTTTGCATATACGTATGTGTGCAATGCAACACGTTCACTGAGCAGAGATATGATGATACTTCAGTTGGCATGCTCTTTACAGGGAAAGGAAACTGATGCAAATGTACCACTAATGTATACACCGAGGGATAGTTTCTTAAAGGGATAGTTCACTTTGAAATTAATTTTTGGTATGTTTTAGCTTACCTCAAGGGCATCCAAGATGTAGGTGTCTTTGTTTCCGCAGTAGTTTCAAATTTGATATTTTTAGGTCAAACCGTTCTTGTCTGTCAGCCGTATAATGCAGGTCTATGGTCACCACCTCAAAGAGCATGCACAGAGAAGTCCAAATTAAACATGATTTAATGACTCGTAAATGTAAGTACACACTGATGGCCTAAGACACGAAACGAGCGGTTTGTGTGAGAAAACGAACAGTATTTATATCGTTTTTACCTCTTGTAACCACAGCCACGTCCAAGTGATCTGAGGGCGCGGGCGCTTCGGTCTTTTCCGGAAAGCGCCGGAAGTGATCTCACGCGCGTGTACATCACTCATACAATTGTTTTATTTTTTTTAATTGTTTTCTTTTACGACGGTTTAAACATCCCGGATAAGCGCAAATTAGTACCATTTTAATTAGCCGTCTTACCTACAATCTCTGTTCTGTGTAAACAATGAGTGACGTACACGCGCGTGAGATCACTTCCGGCGCTTTCCGGAAAAGACCGAAGCGCCCGCGCCCTCAGATCACTTGGACGTGGCTGTGGTTACAAGAGGTAAAAACGATATAAATACTGTTCGTTTTCTCACACAAACCGCTCGTTTCGTGTCTTAGGCCATCAATGTGTACTTACATTTACGAGTCATTAAAACAGCCTTGATTTTTTTACTTACATTTAGCCATTTGCCGATCTTTTTTTTTTTTAAAAAGCGACTTACCTTGCATTCAAGGTATACATTGTTTATCAGTCCATAAATTCTCTGAAAATTGAACACATGACCTTGACATTGTTTTACTATTTGAGCTACTGAGTTTGATTTTCGCAACAATCACATTGTTTTATTTTAATTGCCAAAAATGAAATAAGAACGAGACCTTACACAGGGTCATGTTTACCACAACACTTCATGATAATTCCACATTCTTCCTGTTTGACTAATTCAAAGTTTTCTTTCAAATGTGCCTGAGTTTGATCTGAGACGTACTAAAAGTGTGATGGTGTGACAGACCAGCCTTATCTACCCCATGAGAGGCCTTTGAACATCAACGCTAGTGTGTGTGTGTGTGTGTCTAAAGTAGCACAATTTAAAGATCACATCCTTTTCAGTGTGGAAGCAGTGGGCAGTTTCAGAATGAACTTGGTGATTAGGAGGAAAAGTATGACGCATTTATACAGCGAGTGTGTTTGATAATGAATAAAGATTCAAGCTTTAGAGGCAAATTTGAATTTTTTTTGTGCGACTGTGGCTAATGTAGGCAGCGTTTAATCACCCTCAGTGACAGCAGCGAGTGCCTTCATTTAACCTTGAGTGAAGACCATGAATTCTAACGCTTTTAATTGGATACATCATTTAACTGAAGGAATGGAGCAAATTTCGTGCAATTCAAAGCGCTGTGATTGACAGGCAGGGGCAGTAAGGCCTGCCACAATTAAAGAATATCTGTACGCACTGCCCTTGTCACCACACACACGTGATAGCGCTCTGTTTGATCATCGAAACGCAGCAACAGTACTAACCTTACCTTGTTTTGAAAGGAGAGCTGAATGAGAACACAGGTGGAGGAGGGAACTCCAGACCCCGACACACACACACACACACACACACACACACACTTGACATTTAAAAAGTCGTAGGGTACGTTTACACAAAAACGATGAACTAAAAATGGAAAGTTTTTCCTTAGCTTTTTTCACGCACAGACGACAACGTTGTCAAAATGATCCCCGTTCACACGGATCAGCGACATGATTAAAATCATTAAAAACGCTGTATTATTCATGCCAGGCCAGTAGATGGCAATGTCACTTTGTAAAGAAACACTACGCATCTATAGACTGAACACGTAATACACATGCGTATGACCTCACCGTTTTCACAAATTTGTGTTTTTGTTTTTTTACACAGAGACGATTATGGTGTTGGTTTCAAAAACTTGCACTTTGAAACGTGATTACAAATGTTTGTGTTTTCAGGGCCCCAAAACGGCATGTAAATGAACGGCCAAAGCGTTCCGTTTTTTAGTTGAAAAAGGATCTAAAGACCAGTGGTTCTTAACTGGTTACACAGACATCATGTGACGACCCAACACAGCACCAAAACTTCTTATGATAAAGTAACTAAAAATGTCGTAAAAACATCAAAGATTGAAAATATTACCAAGAACGGCATAGGGATGGAAGCCATTACCCCTTAGGGTAAAAAAATCTCATCTTGCTATGTGACTTTATCTCTCATTTTTTTTGCGTAGGGTTGGATGCCCACATCAATCAAAAAAATGTATTTAAAAAAAATGTGTCACTATATCTCACAATTTCACATTTTATCGTAAGTGCAACAATAAATATCAGTATTGTAATGAGGAGGTGCTGGACATCAAGCCCCACCCATTACACCCAGAGAGGAGGAGCTGGATGTCAAGCTCCACCCATTACATCCAGAGAGGAGGAGCTGGACCTCAAGCTCCACCCATTACACCCAGAGCGGAGGAGCTGGACCTCAAGCTCCACCCATTACACCCAGAAAGGAGGAGCTGGATGTTAAGCTCCACCCATTACACCCAGAGCGGAGGATCTGGACGTCAAGCCCCATCCATTGCATCCAGAGCGGAGGAGCTGGACGTCAAGCCCCACCCATTACACCCAGAGCGGAGGAGCTGGACGTCAAGCCCCACCCATTACATCCAGAGAGGAGGAGCTGGACCTTAAGCTTCACCCATTACACCCAGAGAGGAGGAGCTGGATGTTAAGCTCCACCCATTACACCCAGAGAGGAGGAGCTGGACGTCAAGCCCCACCCATTACACCCAGAGCGGAGGAGCTGGACGTCAAGCCCCACCCATTACATCCAGAGAGGAGGAGCTGGACCTTAAGCTTCACCCATTACACCCAGAGAGGAGGAACTGGATGTTAAGCTCCACCCATTACATCCAGAGAGGAGGAGCTGGACGTCAAGCCCCACCCATTACACCCAAAGAGGAGGAGCTGAATGTCAAGCTCCACCCATTGGGTCTGCAGTGATCAGCCTCTCAATTTTCTTGTAATTGTAACGATAAAAATTGATTATGTAATGTGATTTCATATTGCGTTTTTTTCCCTCATAATTGCAACATTAGATCTCACAGTGTGACTTTATATCATGCATTGTGACATGACCCAGACTAGATTAAAAATGGGTTTAATTTTATTTCTAACTATATATTTTATTGACATTTTTATTTATAGTTAAAAAAAATGGTTTTAAAGGATGAGGGCAATCTCTTTAATTTATCTAGCATCTAACAATTGACAGATTAATTTGAGCCAAAATGTAGATTGATTGGATTGGACACATGGCCTTCAATGTCAAATGTAAAATATATGGGAAGCATTTTCTTCTGCCTTTTAAGAAATTGAAAATTGAAAACTGAAAATTAAGTTCACTTATTTTTATGAATATTGTGTGGTGTATTGCATTTAGTTATTCGCAATGTTTTTCGCTGCTGTCAAAACAGACCTGGGTCACAATCTGACGGTTAGAAATCACTGAATTGGGCTATGATTTAGCATCCTCATTTCACTCCTAATTGAAATGTTTTTAAATCGAGAGCTTTTCCTAGAAGTCTGACTGTAATGACTTTGTCTTTCGCCCTTCCGCAGACAGTTGCCCCTGTGATAAGTCCAAAACTGTGTCAAGTGGCTGATGGTGAAATGTGCTTCCAGACACCTAATTGTTTTCTTGCCTCTGAGAGAGGAGAAATTAATGTGTGCGTGGCAGCCTGGTCCTCTGTGACAGAACCTAACCAGCCAGAGCATGTTTGGTTAAAGAATCAAGCTCCAGGGTGTAATTTGATATTTTGCAATTACATTTTTTTCCTGTGACAATTTTTAATGTATTATTTAAATTATTTTAGCTCTGGGATATATTAGGATTTTTTAAACAATGCATTACTTCTGGGATTTCGGGAGAATGCAGTTCAGACACTCACCCTGTTTTGTAGAAATTAACTTTTCTGTTTTCTGAAAGCAGAAGCATTGGTTACGTTGAATTAGAATCCTCATTTGTGTTTATAGTAATCATACGTATTTCATCAAACTTAGAAAACAATTGAAGGGATAGTTCCCCTAAAAATGACCCTCATGTCGTTATGTCGCACCTTCAAACCTGTAAGACTTTTGTTCGTCTTTGAAACACAAATGAAGATCTTTTAAATTATCTTCAGAGAGATTTCTGTCCCTCCATTGACACTTACCTAACTACCACTTTGACGCTTCAAAAAGTTCATAAAGAGATCGTAAAACTAATCCATATGAATCAAGTGGTTTAGTCCAAATTAATCTGAAGAGACTCGATTGCTTTATATGATGAATAGATTTTATTTAGGCTGTTATTCACATATAAACATTCATCAAACATTCATTGACGTGCAAGAACCAATGAGGTTAATTCTCGTGTTACGCATCACGTTTGAGCTTCTGCAAGAACCAATGAGGTTCATTCTCGTGTTACGCATAACATTCGAGCTTCAGCAAGAACCAATGAGGTTCATTCTCATGTTACGCAGCACGTTTGAGCTTCAGCAAGAACCAATGAGGTTCATTCTCGAGTTACGCATCACGTTTGAGCTTCAGCAAGAACCAATGAGGATCATTCTCGTGTTACGCAGCACGTTTGAGCTTCTGCAAGAACCAATGAGGATCATTCTCGTGTTACGCAGCACGTTTGAGCTTCTGCAAGAACCAATGAGGTTCATTCTCGTGTTACGCATCACATTTGAGCTTCAGCAAGAACCAATGAGGTTCATTCTCGAGTTACGCATCACGTTTGAGCTTCAGCAAGAACCAATGAGGTTCATTCTCGTGTTACGCATCACGTTTGAGCTTCTGCAAGAACCAATGAGGTTCATTCTCGAGTTACGCATCACGTTTGAGCTTCAGCAAGAACCAATGAGGATCATTCTCGTGTTACGCAGCACGTTTGAGCTTCAGCAAGAACCAATGAGGTTCATTCTCGTGTTACGCATCACATTTGAGCTTCAGCAAGAACCAATGAGGTTCATTCTCGAGTTACGCATCACGTTTGAGCTTCAGCAAGAACCAATGAGGTTCATTCTCGTGTTACGCATCACGTTTGAGCTTCTGCAAGAACCAATGAGGTTCATTCTCGTGTTACGCATCACGTTTGAGCTTCAGCAAGAACCAATGAGGTTCATTCTCGTGTTACGCATCACGTTTGAGCTTCTGCAAGAACCAATGAGGTTCATTCTCGTGTTACGCATCACGTTTGAGCTTCAGCAAGAACCAATGAGGTTCATTCTCGTGTTACGCATCACGTTTGAGCTTCTGCAAGAACCAATGAGGTTCATTCTCGTGTTACGCATCACGTTTGAGCTTCAGCAAGAACCAATGAGGTTCATTCTCGTGTTACGCATCACGTTTGAGCTTCTGCAAGAACCAATGAGGTTCATTCTCGTGTTACGCATCACGTTTGAGCTTCAGCAAGAACCAATGAGGTTCATTCTCGTGTTACGCATCACGTTTGAGCTTCTGCAAGAACCAATGAGGTTCATTCTCGTGTTACGCAGCACGTTTGAGCTTCTGCAAGAACCAATGAGACTCATTCTCATGTTACGCATCACGTTTGAGCTTCGGCAAGAACCAATGGGGTTCATTCTCGTGTTACGCAGCACGTTTGAGCTTCGGCAAGAACCAATGAGGTTCATTCTCGTGTTTCGCATCACGTTTGAGCTTCGGCAAGAACCAATGAGGTTCATTCTCGTGTTACGCAGCACGTTTGAGCTTCGGCAAGAACCAATGAGGTTCATTCTCGTGTTACGCAGCACGTTTGAGCTTCAGCAAGAACCAATGAGGTTCATTCTCGTGTTACGCAGCACGTTTGAGCTTCAGCAAGAACCAATGAGGTTCATTCTCGTGTTACGCATCACGTTTGAGCTTCAGCAAGAACCAATGAGGTTCATTCTCGTGTTACGCATCACGTTTGAGCTTCAGCAAGAACCAATGAGGTTCGTTCTCGTGTTACGCATCACATTTGAGCTTCGGCAAGAACCAATGAGGTTCATTCTCGTGTTACGCATCACGTTTGAGCTTCAGCAAGAACCAATGAGGTTCATTCTCGTGTTACGCATCACGTTTGAGCTTCAGCAAGAACCAATGAGGTTCATTCTCGTGTTACGCATCACGTTTGAGCTTCAGCAAGAACCAATGAGGTTCGTTCTCGTGTTACGCATCACGTTTGAGCTTCAGCAAGAACCAATGAGGTTCATTCTCGTGTTACGCATCACGTTTGAGCTTCTGCAAGAACCAATGAGGTTCGTTCTCGTGTTACGCATCACGTTTGAGCTTCAGCAAGAACCAATGAGGTTCATTCTCGTGTTACGCATCACGTTTGAGCTTCAGCAAGAACCAATGAGGTTCATTCTCGTGTTACGCAGCACGTTTGAGCTTCTGCAAGAACCAATGAGGTTCATTCTCGTGTTACGCATCACATTTGAGCTTCGGCAAGAACCAATGAGGCTCATTCTCGTGTTACGCATCACGTTTGAGCTTCAGCAAGAACCAATGAGATTCATTCTCATGTTACGCATCACGTTTGAGCTTCAGCAAGAACCAATGAGGTTCATTCTCGTGTTACGCATCACGTTTGAGCTTCTGCAAGAACAAATGAGGTTCGTTCTCGTGTTACGCATCACGTTTGAGCTTCAGCAAGAACCAATGAGGTTAATTCTCGTGTTACGCATCACGTTTGAGCTTCAGCAAGAACCAATGAGGTTCATTCTCGTGTTACGCAGCACGTTTGAGCTTCTGCAAGAACCAATGAGGTTCGTTCTCGTGTTACGCATCACATTTGAGCTTCGGCAAGAACCAATGAGGTTCATTCTCGTGTTACGCATCACGTTTGAGCTTCAGCAAGAAACAATGAGGTTCATTCTCGTGTTACGCAGCACGTTTGAGCTTCTGCAAGAACCAATGAGGTTCATTCTCGTGTTACGCATCACGTTTGAGCTTCTGCAAGAACCAATGAGGTTCGTTCTCGTGTTACGCATCACATTTGAGCTTCTGCAAGAACCAATGAGGTTCGTTCTCGTGTTACGCATCACGTTTGAGCTTCAACAAGAACCAATGAGGTTCATTCTCGTGTTACGCATCACGTTTGAGCTTCAGCAAGAACCAATGAGGTTCATTCTCGTGTTACGCAGCACGTTTGAGCTTCTGCAAGAACCAATGAGGTTCATTCTCGTGTTACGCATCACATTTGAGCTTCGGCAAGAACCAATGAGGCTCATTCTCGTGTTACGCATCACGTTTGAGCTTCAGCAAGAACCAATGAGATTCATTCTCATGTTACGCATCACGTTTGAGCTTCAGCAAGAACCAATGAGGTTCATTCTCGTGTTACGCATCACGTTTGAGCTTCTGCAAGAACAAATGAGGTTCGTTCTCGTGTTACGCATCACGTTTGAGCTTCAGCAAGAATCAATGAGGTTCATTCTCGTGTTAAGCATCACGTTTGAGCTTCAGCAAGAACCAATGAGGTTCATTCTCGTGTTACGCAGCACGTTTGAGCTTCTGCAAGAACCAATGAGGTTCGTTCTCGTGTTACGCATCACATTTGAGCTTCGGCAAGAACCAATGAGGTTCATTCTCGTGTTACGCATCACGTTTGAGGTTCAGCAAGAACCAATGAGGTTCATTCTCGTGTTACGCAGCACGTTTGAGCTTCTGCAAGAACCAATGAGGTTCATTCTCGTGTTACGCATCACGTTTGAGCTTCTGCAAGAACCAATGAGGTTCGTTCTCGTGTTACGCATCACATTTGAGCTTCGGCAAGAACCAATGATGGTTCATTCTCGTGTTACGCATCACGTTTGAGCTTCTGCAAGAACCAATGAGGTTCATTCTCGTGTTACGCATCACGTTTGAGCTTCAGCAAGAACCAATGAGGTTGATTCTCGTGTTACGCATCACGTTTGAGCTTCTGCAAGAACCAATGAGGTTCATTCTCGTGTTACGCATCACGTTTGAGCTTCTGCAAGAACCAATGAGGTTCATTCTCGTGTTACGCATCACGTTTGAGCTTCTGCAAGAACCAATGAGGTTCATTCTCGTGTTACACATCACGTTTCAGCTTCTGCAAGAACCAATGAGGTTCATTCTCGTGTTACGCATCACGTTTGAGCTTGAGCAAGAACCAATGAGGTTCATTCTCATGTTACGCAGCACGTTTGAGCTTCAGCAAGAACCAATGAGGTTCATTCTCGTGTTACGCATCACGTTTGAGCTTCTGCAAGAACCAATGAGGTTCATTCTCGTGTTACGCATCACGTTTGAACTTCTGCAAGAACCAATAAGGTTCATTCTCGTGTTACGCATCACGTTTGAGCTTGAGCAAGAACCAATGAGGTTCATTCTCATGTTACGCAGCACGTTTGAGCTTCAGCAAGAACCAATGAGGTTCATTCTCGTGTTACGCATCACGTTTGAGCTTGAGCAAGAACCAATGAGGTTCATTCTCATGTTACGCATCACGTTTGAGCTTCAGCAAGAACCAATGAGGTTCATTCTCATGTTACGCATCACGTTTGAGCTTCAGCAAGAACCAATGAGGTTCATTCTCATGTTACGCAGCACGTTTGAGCTTCTGCAAGAACCAATGAGGTTCATTCTCATGTTACGCAGCACGTTTGAGCTTCAGCAAGAACCAATGAGGTTCATTCTCGTGTTACGCATCACATTTGAGCTTCTGCAAGAACCAATGAGGCTCATTCTCGTGTTACGCAGCACGTTTGAGCTTCAGCAAGAACCAATGAGGTTCATTCTCGTGTTACGCATCACGTTTGAGCTTGAGCAAGAACCAATGAGGTTCATTCTCATGTTACGCAGCACGTTTGAGCTTCAGCAAGAACCAATGAGGTTCATTCTCGTGTTACGCATCACGTTTGAGCTTCTGCAAGAACCTATGAGGTTCATTCTCGTGTTACGCATCACGTTTGAGCTTCAGCAAGAACCAATGAGGTTCATTCTCGTGTTTCGCATCACGTTTGAGCTTCTGCAAGAACCAATGAGGTTCATTCTCGTGTTACGCATCACGTTTGAGCTTCAGCAAGAACCAATGAGGTTCATTCTCGTGTTACGCATCACGTTTGAGCTCCAGCAAGAACCAATGAGGTTCATTCTCGTGTTACGCAGCACGTTTGAGCTTCAGCAAGAACCAATGAGGTTCATTCTCGTGTTACGCAGCACGTTTGAGCTTCTGCAAGAACCAATGAGGTTCATTCTCGTGTTACGCATCACGTTTGAGCTTCTGCAAGAACCAATGAGGTTCATTCTCGTGTTACGCATCACGTTTGAGCTTGAGCAAGAACCAATGAGGTTCATTCTCATGTTACGCAGCACGTTTGAGCTTCAGCAAGAACCAATGAGGTTCATTCTCGTGTTACGCATCACGTTTGAGCTTGAGCAAGAACCAATGAGGTTCATTCTCATGTTACGCAGCACGTTTGAGCTTCTACAAGAACCAATGAGGTTCATTCTCATGTTACGCAGCACGTTTGAGCTTCAGCAAGAACCAATGAGGTTCATTCTCGTGTTACGCATCACATTTGAGCTTCTGCAAGAACCAATGAGGCTCATTCTCGTGTTACGCAGCACGTTTGAGCTTCAGCAAGAACCAATGAGGTTCATTCTCGTGTTACGCATCACGTTTGAGCTTCTGCAAGAACCAGTGAGGTTCATTCTCGTGTTACGCATCACGTTTGAGCTTCTGCAAGAACCAGTGAGGTTCATTCTCGTGTTACGCATCACGTTTGAGCTTCTGCAAGAACCAATGAGGTTCATTCTCATGTTACGCAGCACGTTTGAGCTTCAGCAAGAACCAATGAGGTTCATTCTCGTGTTACGCATCACGTTTGAGCTTCAGCAAGAACCAATGAGGTTCATTCTCGTGTTTCGCATCACGTTTGAGCTTCTGCAAGAACCAATGAGGTTCATTCTCGTGTTACGCATCACGTTTGAGCTTCAGCAAGAACCAATGAGGTTCATTCTCGTGTTACGCAGCACGTTTGAGCTTCAGCAAGAACCAATGAGGTTCATTCTCGTGTTACGCAGCACGTTTGAGCTTCTGCAAGAACCAATGAGGTTCATTCTCGTGTTACGCATCACGTTTGAGCTTCTGCAAGAACCAATGAGGTTCATTCTCGTGTTACGCATCACGTTTGAGCTTCAGCAAGAACCAATGAGGTTCATTCTCGTGTTTCGCATCACGTTTGAGCTTCTGCAAGAACCAATGAGGTTCATTCTCGTGTTACGCATCACGTTTGAGCTTCAGCAAGAACCAGTGAGGTTCATTCTCGTGTTACGCATCACGTTTGAGCTCCAGCAAGAACCAATGAGGTTCATTCTCGTGTTACGCAGCACGTTTGAGCTTCAGCAAGAACCAATGAGGTTCATTCTCGTGTTACGCAGCACGTTTGAGCTTCTGCAAGAACCAATGAGGTTCATTCTCGTGTTACGCATCACGTTTGAGCTTCTGCAAGAACCAATGAGGTTCATTCTCGTGTTACGCATCACGTTTGAGCTTGAGCAAGAACCAATGAGGTTCATTCTCATGTTACGCAGCACGTTTGAGCTTCAGCAAGAACCAATGAGGTTCATTCTCGTGTTACGCATCATGTTTGATCTTGAGCAAGAACCAATGAGGTTCATTCTCATGTTACGCAGCACGTTTGAGCTTCTACAAGAACCAATGAGGTTCATTCTCATGTTACGCAGCACGTTTGAGCTTCAGCAAGAACCAATGAGGTTCATTCTCGTGTTACGCATCACATTTGAGCTTCAGCAAGAACCAATGAGGCTCATTCTCGTGTTACGCAGCACGTTTGAGCTTCAGCAAGAACCAATGAGGTTCATTCTCGTGTTACGCATCACGTTTGAGCTTCTGCAAGAACCAATGAGGTTCATTCTCATGTTACGCAGCACGTTTGAGCTTCAGCAAGAAACAATGAGGTTCATTCTCGTGTTACGCATCACGTTTGAGCTTCAGCAAGAACCAATGAGGTTCATTCTCGTGTTTCTCATCACGTTTGAGCTTCTGCAAGAACCAATGAGGTTCATTCTCGTGTTACGCATCACGTTTGAGCTTCAGCAAGAACCAATGAGGTTCATTCTCGTGTTACTTATCACGTTTGAGCTCCAGCAAGAACCAATGAGGTTCATTCTCGTGTTACGCATCACGTTTGAGCTCCAGCAAGAACCAATGAGGTTCATTCTCGTGTTACGCAGCACGTTTGAGCTTCAGCAAGAACCAATGAGGTTCATTCTCGTGTTACGCAGCACGTTTGAGCTTCTGCAAGAACCAATGAGGTTCATTCTCGTGTTACGCATCACGTTTGAGCTTCTGCAAGAACCAATGAGGTTCATTCTTGTGTTACGCATCACGTTTGAGGTTGAGCAAGAACCAATGAGGTTCATTCTCATGTTACGCAGCACGTTTGAGCTTCAGCAAGAACCAATGAGGTTCATTCTCGTGTTACGCATCACGTTTGAGCTTGAGCAAGAACCAATGAGGTTCATTCTCATGTTACGCAGCACGTTTAAGCTTCAGCAAGAACCAATGAGGTTCATTCTCGTGTTACGCATCACATTTGAGCTTCTGCAAGAACCAATGAGGCTCATTCTCATGTTACGCAGCACGTTTGAGCTTCTACAAGAACCAATGAGGTTCATTCTCATGTTACGCAGCACGTTTGAGCTTCTACAAGAACCAATGAGGCTCATTCTCATGTTACGCAGCACGTTTGAGCTTCTACAAGAACCAATGAGGTTCATTCTCATGTTACGCAGCACGTTTGAGCTTCTGCAAGAACCAATGAGGCTCATTCTCGTGTTACGCAGCACGTTTGAGCTTCAGCAAGAACCAATGAGGTTCATTCTCGTGTTACGCATCACGTTTGAGCTTCAGCAAGAACCAATGAGGTTCATTCTCATGTTACGCAGCACGTTTGAGCTTCAGCAAGAACCAATGAGGTTCATTCTCGTGTTACGCATCACGTTTGAGCTTCTGCAAGAACCAATGAGGTTCATTCTCATGTTACGCAGCACGTTTGAGCTTCAGCAAGAACCAATGAGGTTCATTATCGTGTTACGCATCACTTTGAGCTTCTGCAAGAACCAATGAGGCTCATTCTCGTGTTACGCAGCACGTTTGAGCTTCAGCAAGAACCAATGAGGTTCATTCTCGTGTTACGCATCACATTTGAGCTTCTGCAAGAACCAATGAGGCTAATTCTCGTGTTACGCATCACTTTTGAGCTTCAGCAAGAACCAATGAGGTTCATTCTCGTGTTACGCATCACGTTTGAGCTTCTGCAAGAACCAATGAGGTTCATTCTCGTGTTACGCATCACATTTGAGCTTCTGCAAGAACCAATGAGGCTCATTCTCGTGTTACGCATCACTTTTCAGCTTCAGCAAGAACCAATGAGGTTCATTCTCGTGTTACGCATCACGTTTGAGCTTCAGCAAGAACCAATGAGGTTCATTCTCGTGTTACGCATCACGTTTGAGCTTCAGCAAGAACCAATGAGGTTCATTCTCGTGTTACGCTTCACGTTTGAGCTTCTGCAAGAACCAATGAGGTTCATTCTCGTGTTACGCATCACGTTTGAGCTTCAGCAAGAACCAATGAGGTTCATTCTCGTGTTACGCATCACGTTTGAGCTTCTGCAAGAACCAATGAGGTTAATTCTCGTGTTACGCATCACATTTGAGCTTCAGCAAGAACCAATGAGGTTCATTCTCGTGTTACGCATCACGTTTGAGCTCCAGCAAGAACCAATGAGGTTCATTCTCGTGTTACGCAGCACGTTTGAGCTTCAGCAAGAACCAATGAGGTTCATTCTCGTGTTACGCAGCACGTTTGAGCTTCTGCAAGAACCAATGAGGTTCATTCTCGTGTTACGCATCACGTTTGAGCTTCTGCAAGAACCAATGAGGTTCATTCTCGTGTTACGCATCACGTTTGAGCTTGAGCAAGAACCAATGAGGTTCATTCTCATGTTACGCAGCACGTTTGAGCTTCAGCAAGAACCAATGAGGTTCATTCTCGTGTTACGCATCACGTTTGAGCTTGAGCAAGAACCAATGAGGTTCATTCTCATGTTACGCAGCACGTTTGAGCTTTTACAAGAACCAATGAGGTTCATTCTCAAGTTACGCAGCACGTTTGAGCTTCAGCAAGAACCAATGAGGTTCATTCTCGTGTTACGCATCACATTTGAGCTTCTGCAAGAACCAATGAGGCTCATTCTCGTGTTACGCAGCACGTTTGAGCTTCAGCAAGAACCAATGAGGTTCATTCTCGTGTTACGCATCACGTTTGAGCTTCTGCAAGAACCAATGAGGTTCATTCTCATGTTACGCAGCACGTTTGAGCTTCAGCAAGAACCAATGAGGTTCATTATCGTGTTACGCATCACTTTGAGCTTCTGCAAGAACCAATGAGGCTCATTCTCGTGTTACGCAGCACGTTTGAGCTTCAGCAAGAACCAATGAGGTTCATTATCGTGTTACGCATCACTTTGAGCTTCTGCAAGAACCAATGAGGCTCATTCTCGTGTTACGCAGCACGTTTGAGCTTCAGCAAGAACCAATGAGGTTCATTCTCGTGTTACGCATCACATTTGAGCTTCTGCAAGAACCAATGAGGCTAATTCTCGTGTTACGCATCACTTTTCTGCAAGAACCAATGAGGCTCATTCTCATGTTACGCAGCACGTTTGAGCTTCTACAAGAACCAATGAGGTTCATTCTCATGTTACGCAGCACGTTTGAGCTTCAGCAAGAACCAATGAGGTTCATTCTCGTGTTACGCATCACATTTGAGCTTCTGCAAGAACCAATGAGGCTCATTCTCGTGTTACGCAGCACGTTTGAGCTTCAGCAAGAACCAATGAGGTTCATTCTCGTGTTACGCATCACGTTTGAGCTTCTGCAAGAACCAGTGAGGTTCATTCTCGTGTTACGCATCACGTTTGAGCTTCTGCAAGAACCAATGAGGTTCATTCTCATGTTACGCAGCACGTTTGAGCTTCAGCAAGAACCAATGAGGTTCATTATCGTGTTACGCATCACTTTGAGCTTCTGCAAGAACCAATGAGGCTCATTCTCGTGTTACGCAGCACGTTTGAGCTTCAGCAAGAACCAATGAGGTTCATTCTCGTGTTACGCATCACATTTGAGCTTCTGCAAGAACCAATGAGGCTAATTCTCGTGTTACGCATCACTTTTGAGCTTCAGCAAGAACCAATGAGGTTCATTCTCGTGTTACGCATCACGTTTGAGCTTCTGCAAGAACCAATGAGGTTCATTCTCGTGTTACGCATCACATTTGAGCTTCTGCAAGAACCAATGAGGCTCATTCTCGTGTTACACATCACGTTTGAGCTTCAGCAAGAACCAATGAGGTTCATTCTCGTGTTACGCATCACGTTTGAGCTTCAGCAAGAACCAATGAGGCTCATTCTCGTGTTACACATCACGTTTGAGCTTCAGCAAGAACCAATGAGGTTCATTCTCGTGTTACGCATCACGTTTGAGCTTCTGCAAGAACCAATGAGGCTCATTCTCGTGTTACGCAGCACGTTTGAGCTTCAGCAAGAACCAATGAGGTTCATTCTCGTGTTACGCATCACATTTGAGCTTCTGCAAGAACCAATGAGGCTAATTCTCGTGTTACGCATCACTTTTGAGCTTCAGCAAGAACCAATGAGGTTCATTCTCGTGTTACGCATCACGTTTGAGCTTCTGCAAGAACCAATGAGGTTCATTCTCGTGTTACGCATCACATTTGAGCTTCTGCAAGAACCAATGAGGCTCATTCTCGTGTTACACATCACGTTTGAGCTTCAGCAAGAACCAATGAGGTTCATTCTCGTGTTACGCATCACGTTTGAGCTTCTGCAAGAACCAATGAGGTTCATTCTCGTGTTACGCATCACGTTTGAGCTTCAGCAAGAACCAATGAGGTTCATTCTCGTGTTACGCTTCACGTTTGAGCTTCTGCAAGAACCAATGAGGTTCATTCTCGTGTTACGCATCACGTTTGAGCTTCAGCAAGAACCAATGAGGTTCATTCTCGTGTTACGCATCACATTTGAGCTTCAGCAAGAACCAATGAGGTTCATTCTCGTGTTACGCATCACGTTTGAGCTTCTGCAAGAACCAATGAGGTTCATTCTCGTGTTACGCATCACATTTGAGCTTCAGCAAGAACCAATGAGGTTCATTCTCGTGTTACGCATCACGTTTGAGCTCCAGCAAGAACCAATGAGGTTCATTCTCGTGTTACGCAGCACGTTTGAGCTTCAGCAAGAACCAATGAGGTTCATTCTCGTGTTACGCAGCACGTTTGAGCTTCTGCAAGAACCAATGAGGTTCATTCTCGTGTTACGCATCACGTTTGAGCTTCTGCAAGAACCAATGAGGTTCATTCTCGTGTTACGCATCACGTTTGAGCTTGAGCAAGAACCAATGAGGTTCATTCTCATGTTACGCAGCACGTTTGAGCTTCAGCAAGAACCAATGAGGTTCATTCTCGTGTTACGCATCACGTTTGAGCTTGAGCAAGAACCAATGAGGTTCATTCTCATGTTACGCAGCACGTTTGAGCTTTTACAAGAACCAATGAGGTTCATTCTCAAGTTACGCAGCACGTTTGAGCTTCAGCAAGAACCAATGAGGTTCATTCTCGTGTTACGCATCACATTTGAGCTTCTGCAAGAACCAATGAGGCTCATTCTCGTGTTACGCAGCACGTTTGAGCTTCAGCAAGAACCAATGAGGTTCATTCTCGTGTTACGCATCACGTTTGAGCTTCTGCAAGAACCAATGAGGTTCATTCTCATGTTACGCAGCACGTTTGAGCTTCAGCAAGAACCAATGAGGTTCATTATCGTGTTACGCATCACTTTGAGCTTCTGCAAGAACCAATGAGGCTCATTCTCGTGTTACGCAGCACGTTTGAGCTTCAGCAAGAACCAATGAGGTTCATTCTCGTGTTACGCATCACATTTGAGCTTCTGCAAGAACCAATGAGGCTAATTCTCGTGTTACGCATCACTTTTGAGCTTCAGCAAGAACCAATGAGGTTAATTCTCGTGTTACGCAGCACGTTTGAGCTTGAGCAAGAACCAATGAGGTTCATTCTCGTGTTACGCATCACATTTAAGCTTCGGCAAGAACCAATGAGGTTCATTCTCGTGTTACGCAGCACGTTTGAGCTTCAGCAAGAACCAATGAGGTTCATTCTCGTGTTACGCATCACATTTAAGCTTCGGCAAGAACCAATGAGGCTCATTCTCGTGTTACGCATCACGTTTGAGCTTCTGCAAGAACCAATGAGGTTCATTCTCGTGTTACGCATCACATTTAAGCTTCGGCAAGAACCAATGAGGTTCATTCTCGTGTTACGCAGCACGTTTGAGCTTCAGCAAGAACCAATGAGGTTCATTCTCGTGTTACGCATCACATTTAAGCTTCGGCAAGAACCAATGAGGTTCATTCTCGTGTTACGCATCACGTTTGAGCTTGAGCAAGAACCAATGAGGTTCATTCTCATGTTACGCAGCACGTTTGAGCTTCAGCAAGAACCAATGAGGTTCATTCTCGTGTTACGCATCACGTTTGAGCTTGAGCAAGAACCAATGAGGTTCATTCTCATGTTACGCAGCACGTTTGAGCTTCTACAAGAACCAATGAGGTTCATTCTCATGTTACGCAGCACGTTTGAGCTTCAGCAAGAACCAATGAGGTTCATTCTCGTGTTACGCATCACATTTGAGCTTCTGCAAGAACCAATGAGGCTCATTCTCGTGTTACGCAGCACGTTTGAGCTTCAGCAAGAACCAATGAGGTTCATTCTCGTGTAACGCATCACGTTTGAGCTTCTGCAAGAACCAATGAGGCTCATTCTCGTGTTACGCAGCACGTTTGAGCTTCAGCAAGAACCAATGAGGTTCATTCTCGTGTTACGCATCACATTTGAGCTTCTGCAAGAACCAATGAGGCTCATTCTCGTGTTACGCAGCACGTTTGAGCTTCAGCAAGAACCAATGAGGTTCATTCTCGTGTTACGCATCACATTTGAGCTTCTGCAAGAACCAAAGAGGCTCATTCTCGTGTTACGCAGCACGTTTGAGCTTCAGCAAGAACCAATGAGGTTCATTCTCGTGTTACGCATCACATTTGAGCTTCTGCAAGAACCAATGAGGCTCATTCTCGTGTTACGCAGCACGTTTGAGCTTCAGCAAGAACCAATGAGGTTCATTCTCGTGTTACGCATCACGTTTGAGCTTCTGCAAGAACCAATGAGGTTCATTCTCATGTTACGCAGCACATTTGAGCTTCAGCAAGAACCAATGAGGTTCATTATCGTGTTACGCATCACTTTGAGCTTCTGCAAGAACCAATGAGGCTCATTCTCGTGTTACGCAGCACGTTTGAGCTTCAGCAAGAACCAATGAGGTTCATTCTCGTGTTACGCATCACATTTGAGCTTCTGCAAGAACCAATGAGGTTCATTCTCGTGTTACGCATCACATTTGAGCTTCTGCAAGAACCAATGAGGCTCATTCTCGTGTTACGCATCACTTTTGAGCTTCAGCAAGAACCCATGAGGTTCATTCTCGTGTTACGCATCACGTTTGAGCTTCTGCAAGAACCAATGAGGCTCATTCTCGTGTTACACACCACGTTTGAGCTTCAGCAAGAACCAATGAGGTTCATTCTCCTGTTACGCATCACGTTTGAGCTTCAGCAAGAACCAATGAGGTTCATTCTCGTGTTACGCATCACGTTTGAGCTTCAGCAAGAACCAATGAGGTTCATTCTCGTGTTACGCTTCATGTTTGAGCTTCTGCAAGAACCAATGAGGTTCATTCTCGTGTTACGCATCACGTTTGAGCTTCAGCAAGAACCAATGAGGTTCATTCTCGTGTTACGCATCACGTTTGAGCTTCTGCAAGAACCAATGAGGTTCATTCTCGTGTTACGCATCACATTTGAGCTTCAGCAAGAACCAATGAGGTTCATTCTCGTGTTACGCATCACGTTTGAGCTTCAGCAAGAACCAATGAGGTTCATTCTCGTGTTACGCATCACGTTTGAGCTTCTGCAAGAACCAATGAGGTTCATTCTCGTGTTACGCTTCACGTTTGAGCTTCTGCAAGAACCAATGAGGTTCATTCTCGTGTTACGCATCACGTTTGAGCTTCAGCAAGAACCAATGAGGTTCATTCTCGTGTTACGCATCACGTTTGAGCTTCTGCAAGAACCAATGAGGTTCATTCTCGTGTTACGCATCACATTTGAGCTTCTGCAAGAACCAATGAGGTTCATTCTCGTGTTACGCAGCACGTTTGAGCTTCAACAAGAACCAATGAGGTTCATTCTCGTGTTACGCATCACGTTTGAGCTTCAGCAAGAACCAATGAGGTTCATTCTCGTGTTACGCAGCACGTTTGAGCTTCAGCAAGAACCAATGAGGTTCATTCTCGTGTTACGCAGCACGTTTGAGCTTCAGCAAGAACCAATGAGGTTCATTCTCGTGTTACGCATCACGTTTGAGCTTCAGCAAGAACCAATGAGGTTCATTCTCGTGTTACGCATCACGTTTGAGCTTGAGCAAGAACCAATGAGGTTCATTCTCGTGTTACGCATCACATTTAAGCTTCGGCAAGAACCAATGAGGTTCATTCTCGTGTTACGCATCACGTTTGAGCTTCAGCAAGAACCAATGAGGTTCATTCTCGTGCTTCAAGCAGGTTCGGTTGTGTTTCTGTTTCTGATCAATGTTTATATGTGAATAAAAGCCTAAATTCAATCTGTTCATTATATAAAGCGATTATGTCTAGCTGTCAACCGAGGGACAGGAATCACTCAGATTTCATTAAAATGTCTTCATTTGCATTTCGAAGATGAGCGAAAGTCTTATGGGTTTGGAACAACATGAAGGTGAGTAAATGACAGAACTTTTTTATTTTTGGGTGAAATAACCCTTTAAAAAATTTGAGTACCAGATAGATATGAAATATAAGATGGTTATGAAATATAAAGATAGATATGAAATATAATATAGTTACCGCAGAAATGTAGGATTATACATTATCTCAAATCTAGTAGTTTCTCTTCAGTCAATTTCAGTCAAATGTCTGTAGAATGAAGAAAGCTTGAATATGTGTTCGCACTCTGAGCTGATATAATGAGCACATAGGCTTCACTTCAATAGTTCAGACTCAATCAAACAGGGAATATTGAAGGACAATGAAATCATTAGATTAATTGCAGAACATTCATTCCTTCATTTGATTTAATATGAATTGTGTTACTGTCTCCGCATCAGTGTTAGGTCAAATTTAATGGTCTTGATTCATTAGGCTACATTTGCAGGATAAGAACAGAAAAAACACACATCTTTAGTATGCATTACACCTTCAAAAGACAACTTACAATATATTTACCAATTAATATTGTGATTCATGCTAAACAACACCGACCCCCCTTTTATATATTATTCAGAATCTTTCGAAAGACTTTATACGACAATGGATGTGATGCAGGAGAGCTGTGTTACAGCGGCTGTGGGAAACTAAAGGTGAGTGTTGTTATACATTGTTCTGAGTGTCACAGCATGGCACACATGAGGACACAGACACACTTTTAATGGCACATTGATATTGTGGAGTTATTGGTATTAAACGAATGATCCATGAAACAGGAGGAGAACCTGATGTCTGTATCAAGAGCCTGCCGCAAGTGAGCTTGTCTGAAACAACAAGTAAAGGAATCCTTATGAACAAAAAATTAATTATATTATGGATTTTTGAGCCTGGTTTTTCAATGAAAGCAAAATAAATGTTTAGACTTTCGTACTAATAATCTCTATGCTTGTCGGAACCTTTAATTCGAAAGTACAAGATCTGTTACTGTACTGCGACCCAATACTCTTAAAGAAAAAAGAAGAAAAAGAACTATTACTTTTAATAAAATAACCAAAAATGGAGAGTCGTTGGAAAAAAACCATTAAGTGTGCGATGAGATCATCTTAATGGACTGGTAAAAATAGCTATGAATGAGAGAGAGAGAAAAAATATTTCTAAAGAAAATGAACAAAGTTAATGAAATGGTCGAATTTGGGAGGGAAAAATATTTATTTGTGTATTATTCTGTATGGGTATGACTGATACAACAAGATTATTAAAAAGGCCATCGACCTTAATAGCTTGGATTAACTAATGTATAAATAAAGAAATGTAATTAATTAATCAAATAAATGAACACGCATTGTTTTGTCAGAGGCTCATCCAATGGCAAGAATAACTGACTGCAAGTAAGTATGAAAATTATTATATTTAATAAAAGTACACTCTGTGCTTGTGTGTTTTACTTGAAATAAGTACGAGTAAGAATGTTGCCTTCATAACATTAATAGATTAATTATTTAAAATTATTCATATGCTTACAATATCTCATTAAACACTCGTAACAATTGAGTAACTGAATTAAAAAATAAAATGAATTTAACGTTTACTTGTTTGTTTTCCAACAATCCTCATCAAACACTATATATTTATATGAATGAAGCCCTCTCGCGCGGGCTGTGTAGTGTAATGAACTGAGGTGAATTGTGTGTTACAGGTTATGAGAGAACAGATTAATGAGGTAAAAACTAATGAAGCTTACGAGTGCCTCCACATCACAGCTGAGAGACTCTATGCCTGCACTCGTAACCGATGAGCTCAATAAAACACGTCCATTCCACTCGCTCTCTCTTATGTGAGACATTATACTCCTATATAACTCCACACACCTCCACACTGCCCAGGACAGCCACCGTTTTACCCTTTCTGGCATACATGCACAAATAAAACATAAAAAACATGATTTATTATTTGCAAGAATCATTCAGCCATGCAGTTTGTTGTTGTTCAAAGGGTTAACTTATCTATTTCACTCTCTTTTAACCTAATGGAGAATCTAAACAGCTTATTTTGCTTATAACATAGATCTACAGTAGCACATCAGATTGATTAATGATAATTATCTTCCCAAATTTAATTACTGTGAAACTGATGATGATATTCTATGCAAGTGAGCGGCATGCAGAACTCCATAAGTGTGCTGTCTTATATTATTCATATAACATATTTTATAATATTCTTATGTTTGCAAACCAAAATTCATTTTGAGGGATTCAAAAAAGTTGCATGTTAATTCAATTTAAGATGCATGTGAGATCAGGGTAATGGACTAAAATGACTCTGTATTCTCATATACTCTAACACTATAAAATAATTATATGATCAGTAAGTCAATGGCAACTTTTTACTTTCTTTTATCAAATAATTTAAGCAATTTCAACTTTTTTTAAGCTATACAAGATTCAACTTGATTTAAGTCAGTTTAGTATAATTTAAGTTGAAATGACTTGTACAACCAAGTTGATTCTATTTTAAAAAATGAAAAAAATTATATCAATTACTCATGTTGTTCCAAACATGTAAGATCATCAGAACACACAGGAAGATATCTGTACATCCATTGACAGCTACTACCACTTTGACTCTTCAAAAAGTTGATAACGAGACTGTAAAATTAATCCATATGAATTGAGCGGTTTACAACAAACCTCTTGCTGAAGCTCAAACGTGCTGCGTAACATGAGAATGAACCTCATTGGTTCTTGCAGAAGCTCAAACGTGCTGCGTAACACAAGAATGAACCTCATTGGTTCTTGCAGAAGCTCAAACGTGCTGCGTAACACGAGAATGAACCTCATTGGTTCTTGCAGAAGCTCAAACGTGCTGCGTAACACGAGAATGAACCTCATTGGTTCTTGCTGAAGCTCAAACGTGCTGCGTAACACGAGAATGAACCTCATTGGTTCTTGCAGAAGCTCAAACGTGATGCGTAACACGAGAATGAACCTCATTGGTTCTTGCTGAAGCTCAAACGTGCTGCGTAACACAAGAATGAACCTCATTGGTTCTTGCAGAAGCTCAAACGTGCTGCGTAACACGAGAATGAACCTCATTGGTTCTTGCTGAAGCTCAAACGTGATGCGTAACACAAGAATGAACCTCATTGGTTCTTGCAGAAGCTCAAACGTGCTGCGTAACACAAGAATGAACCTCATTGGTTCTTGCTGAAGCTCAAACATGATGCGTAACACGAGAATGAACCTCATTGGTTCTTGCTGAAGCTCAAACGTGATGCGTAACACGAGAATGAACCTCATTGGTTCTTGCTGAAGCTCAAACGTGATGCGTAACATGAGAATGAACCTCATTGGTTCTTGCAGAAGCTCAAACGTGATGCGTAACACAAGAATGATCCTCATTGGTTCTTGCAGAAGCTCAAACGTGATGCGTAACACAAGAATGATCCTCATTGGTTCTTGCAGAAGCTCAAACGTGATGCGTAACACAAGAATGATCCTCATTGGTTCTTGCAGAAGCTCAAACGTGATGCGTAACACAAGAATGAACCTCATTGGTTCTTGCAGAAGCTCAAACGTGATGCGTAACACAAGAATGATCCTCATTGGTTCTTGCAGAAGCTCAAACGTGATGCGTAACACAAGAATGATCCTCATTGGTTCTTGCAGAAGCTCAAACGTGATGCGTAACACAAGAATGATCCTCATTGGTTCTTGCAGAAGCTCAAACGTGATGCGTAACACAAGAATGATCCTCATTGGTTCTTGCAGAAGCTCAAACGTGCTGCGTAACACAAGAATGATCCTCATTGGTTCTTGCAGAAGCTCAAACGTGATGCGTAACACAAGAATGATCCTCATTGGTTCTTGCAGAAGCTCAAACGTGCTGCGTAACACGAGAATGAACCTCATTGGTTCTTGCTGAAGCTCAAACGTGCTGCGTAACACGAGAATGAACCTCATTGGTTCTTGCTGAAGCTCAAACGTGATGCGTAACACAAGAATGAACCTCATTGGTTCTTGCAGAAGCTCAAACGTGCTGCGTAACACGAGAATGAACCTCATTGGTTCTTGCTGAAGCTCAAACGTGATGCGTAACACAAGAATGAACCTCATTGGTTCTTGCAGAAGCTCAAACGTGCTGCGTAACACAAGAATGATCCTCATTGGTTCTTGCAGAAGCTCAAACGTGATGCGTAACACAAGAATGATCCTCATTGGTTCTTGCAGAAGCTCAAACGTGCTGCGTAACACGAGAATGAACCTCATTGGTTCTTGCTGAAGCTCAAACGTGCTGCGTAATACGAGAATGAACCTCATTGGTTCTTGCTGAAGCTCAAACGTGATGCGTAACACAAGAATGAACCTCATTGGTTCTTGCAGAAGCTCAAACGTGCTGCATAACACGAGAATGAACCTCATTGGTTCTTGCTGAAGCTCAAACGTGATGCGTAACACAAGAATGAACCTCATTGGTTCTTGCAGAAGCTCAAACGTGATGCGTAACACGAGAATGAACCTCATTGGTTCTTGCAGAAGCTCAAACGTGCTGCGTAACACAAGAATGAACCTCATTGGTTCTTGCTGAAGCTCAAACATGATGCGTAACACGAGAATGAACCTCATTGGTTCTTGCTGAAGCTCAAACGTGATGCGTAACACGAGAATGAACCTCATTGGTTCTTGCTGAAGCTCAAACGTGATGCGTAACATGAGAATGAACCTCATTGGTTCTTGCAGAAGCTCAAACGTGATGCGTAACACAAGAATGATCCTCATTGGTTCTTGCAGAAGCTCAAACGTGATGCGTAACACAAGAATGATCCTCATTGGTTCTTGCAGAAGCTCAAACGTGATGCGTAACACAAGAATGATCCTCATTGGTTCTTGCAGAAGCTCAAACGTGATGCGTAACACAAGAATGAACCTCATTGGTTCTTGCAGAAGCTCAAACGTGATGCGTAACACAAGAATGATCCTCATTGGTTCTTGCAGAAGCTCAAACGTGATGCGTAACACAAGAATGATCCTCATTGGTTCTTGCAGAAGCTCAAACGTGCTGCGTAACACGAGAATGAACCTCATTGGTTCTTGCTGAAGCTCAAACGTGCTGCGTAATACGAGAATGAACCTCATTGGTTCTTGCTGAAGCTCAAACGTGATGCGTAACACAAGAATGAACCTCATTGGTTCTTGCAGAAGCTCAAACGTGCTGCGTAACACGAGAATGAACCTCATTGGTTCTTGCAGAAGCTCAAACGTGATGCGTAACACAAGAATGAACCTCATTGGTTCTTGCAGAAGCTCAAACGTGATGCGTAACACAAGAATGATCCTCATTGGTTCTTGCAGAAGCTCAAACGTGATGCGTAACACAAGAATGATCCTCATTGGTTCTTGCAGAAGCTCAAACGTGCTGCGTAACACGAGAATGAACCTCATTGGTTCTTGCTGAAGCTCAAACGTGCTGCGTAATACGAGAATGAACCTCATTGGTTCTTGCTGAAGCTCAAACGTGATGCGTAACACAAGAATGAACCTCATTGGTTCTTGCAGAAGCTCAAACGTGCTGCGTAACACGAGAATGAACCTCATTGGTTCTTGCTGAAGCTCAAACGTGATGCGTAACACAAGAATGAACCTCATTGGTTCTTGCAGAAGCTCAAACGTGATGCGTAACACGAGAATGAACCTCATTGGTTCTTGCAGAAGCTCAAACGTGCTGCGTAACACAAGAATGAACCTCATTGGTTCTTGCTGAAGCTCAAACATGATGCGTAACACGAGAATGAACCTCATTGGTTCTTGCTGAAGCTCAAACGTGATGCGTAACACGAGAATGAACCTCATTGGTTCTTGCTGAAGCTCAAACGTGATGCGTAACATGAGAATGAACCTCATTGGTTCTTGCAGAAGCTCAAACGTGATGCGTAACACAAGAATGATCCTCATTGGTTCTTGCAGAAGCTCAAACGTGATGCGTAACACAAGAATGATCCTCATTGGTTCTTGCAGAAGCTCAAACGTGATGCGTAACACAAGAATGATCCTCATTGGTTCTTGCAGAAGCTCAAACGTGATGCGTAACACAAGAATGAACCTCATTGGTTCTTGCAGAAGCTCAAACGTGATGCGTAACACAAGAATGATCCTCATTGGTTCTTGCAGAAGCTCAAACGTGATGCGTAACACAAGAATGATCCTCATTGGTTCTTGCAGAAGCTCAAACGTGATGCGTAACACAAGAATGATCCTCATTGGTTCTTGCAGAAGCTCAAACGTGCTGCGTAACACAAGAATGATCCTCATTGGTTCTTGCAGAAGCTCAAACGTGATGCGTAACACAAGAATGATCCTCATTGGTTCTTGCAGAAGCACAAACGTGATGCGTAACACAAGAATGATCCTCATTGGTTCTTGCAGAAGCTCAAACGTGCTGCGTAACACGAGAATGAACCTCATTGGTTCTTGCTGAAGCTCAAACGTGATGCGTAACACAAGAATGATCCTCATTGGTTCTTGCAGAAGCTCAAACGTGCTGCGTAACACGAGAATGAACCTCATTGGTTCTTGCAGAAGCTCAAACGTGCTGCGTAACACGAGAATGAACCTCATTGGTTCTTGCAGAAGCTCAAACGTGCTGCGTAACACGAGAATGATCCTCATTAATTTTCACACAACAAGCCAACATGCTTGAGCTTTTGTTTAACACAACTGAGATGCGAGTTGATGAATGTTTATATGACTAACAGCCTAAATTAAATCAGTTCATCATATAAAGCGATCGAGTTTCTACAAAAATTATGGACTAAACCACTCGATTAATATGAATTAATTTTACGATCTCTTTATGAACTTTTTTTATGAAAAGTGGTAGTTGCGTAGCTGTCAATGGAGGAACAGAAATCTCTCAAAATGATCTCATTAAAAAGATCTTCATTTGTATTCTGAAGATGAACGAAAGTCTTACAGGTTTAGAACGACATGAGGGCGAGTAATGACAGAATTTTAATTTTAGGGTGAACTATCCCTTTAAGACAGCAACTGAACTTTTTTCCCCAGTTTCACAGACGAGGCTTAAATCTAGTCCCAGACTAAAATGCATGTTTGAGCTGTTTTAACTGATATAATTTAAGATCTGTCAGTGCAATTGCTTTCAGTGTCATTGTTTTGTCTCAAGATCAACACTAGTAACGTTTTTTTTTTTTCAAAGCATGTTTATAAAAGCTACTTAAAAATCCTAATTGAACTAAGGTCTAATCCTGACTTAATCTAAACCCTGTCTGTGAAACCAGGGCTTTATGTTGAAATAGGTGGACAATTTACAGTGTATAAAGCAACTGAAAAACAGATTTCTGTCATCTAAACATTACATAATCTTTTTAAACATGTATTGTTTTGTATTATTTAAAAGTTTCAACTAAATATTCACCAAAGTGAACCAGCAAGCTGTCTAGCCTAAAATATAATTTCCTCTTTGGTGGCTGAGACCCTCTTGGTTGATGATATCATTTTAGACTACACATATAAAACGTATATGTACTCACACAATTCTGACCATAATATAAGTGTTTAAATGTCCAGTTATAGTCCAGCTGTGTGAGTCTGTGTCTGACGCAGGTGTTCAGAAAGTGTGTTGTATCAGAGCTCCCCCTTCAGGAGCAACACCGCACTGCACTTCCTCACACATGTGGGATTCATCACTGAAACCCCTAAACTTAAACTAATGATCTTTGTGTGTATGTATTTCTACATTGTGGTCATATTGAAATATGTGGTAATATTAGAATAGTAATATTATAGTATTTTAGCACTATAGCTGATTTAGCTTTTCTCTTATATTGTGTTTTACATTTTAGATTGTGGTTATAAATAAGAATATTCACCAAATGCACGTCGTTTTTTTTCCTCCCTAATCTTATTTCTAAATCTATATGTTATCACATACATCCTCCTGTGATATTATTCAAGACGTGAGGCACTTTTTCAAATTGCTTTTCAAAGTCTCTCAGACAGCCTTAATGTCACAGTGGAGAGAGAGAGAGAGAGAGAGAGAGAGAGAGAGAGAGAGAGAGAGAGAGAGAGAGAGAGAGAGAGAGAGAGAGAGAGAGAGAGAGAGAGAGAGAGAGAGAGAGAGAGAATTGAGAAGTTCAACCCCCCCCCCCCCCCCCCCAACACCCCCTTTTCTAGAAATTCACTATTTATAATGTCATCTTATCTGGCTTGCTCTGAGGACTGCACTGTGAGTGCACTTGTGCTTTCTTTTGTTAGGGTGAGTTAGCAATTTCCTGAGATGGAAGCACTGCAGTCGGGCGTCTCTCCCTGATAGCGTCTCTGACATGAACGGCTGTTAGCATCAGCACGCACAGCTGGGATAGTACTGACGGGGACTTGTCATCCAACTCCCACTAACCTCACACTGCAGACGATCAGCATGCGGTCCAGTCCAGTCCAGTCAGCTGTGGCCTTCTGATGAGATCTGAAACAGCATATAGTGATCTTACTGTTACTGCAGTGTGCACACTGTGGAAATATGCAAATAATCTGTATGCATGAAAATTACCTAATGCATGACAAAATGTGCAGTATACACAGAGCACACTTCATGGGACAATGTTCTTTTCCAGTGAGACAAATCAAGAAGAAGTACTATCAGTCATGACTTTTAACTTCTTTTTCTTGACTCATTGGATATGTACAGAATGCCTACTTGCTTACTTACTGAACACAGTTAGTTAGTCTACATGCTGCTTGCTATAGAAAATATTGGTTGCACTTTATTCGACAGTACGTGTACTTACCTTTACTTACTATTTACCTAAGAAACATGGGTTAAGGTTAGGGTTAGGTGTAGGCTCAGGGTTAGTACCTTATTATTACCCAGTTATTGAAGACAGTACATCATGGGGAACAGGACTGTAAAATAAAGTGCTACCAAAATATTAATAATAATGAAACAATATGCATATGCAAGGAGAAACATTTCAAACTGTATTATACTGTTGTCACGTGACTTTATCATGTTGCATCCTACTATTTTGGAAATTTAAAAAAAGTGTCTAAATTGAACAAGCAGTTTTACAGCAGAATTTGAATTAGCCTCACATTTGAAGGTTTGCATTATTGATTCTGTGAATTTTCCTTTTTATAACTTGTATAAGCTGCTTTGAAATAATCTGTATAAAGTGTTATATAAATAATGGTGACTTAAAATGATAATAAAGGTTAAAAATGTTGACTGTAATTAATTTTGTCCAGTCACATTGCAAATGAAAATGTGCATACTGTGCACAATATAGGCTAGCCTACTGTATAATGCATACATAATATAGCTATTTTTACATGTATCATTGCATGTTGTCACATTAATATTATTATATTAAAAGGTATTATTCTGTAAATGACATTCCATTCTGTTGTCAATGTCAATGTGAGAGCCTATGATGCATCCTAATATGTTTTAAAATACTCTGATCTCTTTAATAAAGGGAAATATATATCTTATTATACTCTGTATTCTACTATACTCCTATAAAGCAGCTAAAAATCTAATTTCACCTCTTCTTTTCCTCCTGCTCTTTCAATCAATGTTTAACCGCGGGAGATTGTGGGAGCAATTTGCTCTACTGGTCTCTCTTCTCAACAGGCAAACAGCAGCACACATCTGAACAATGCCAGTGAAAAGGGGCCCATAATAAATACTCAATATTCTACATAATTATTAATCACGGATACAACAGCAGCCAGGACCACTCTTGCCTCCGCCGGTGTGTGCTGCAGTGCTGCAGTGTTTATGGGGCCGCCATCATATAATCACGCAGATCTCTGTGATGCCCACTGACCCTGCAGCGCGGGAAACAGGTAAGAAAGCGCGCGCGCGGGCTCCCTCGCACGCGCCGTCTCTCCCGCGCTCATTTAGCGCTACGCTGCTTTTCATAATTAGCGCCGCGAGGCCTCATTAAGTTCGCTCTAATGAATAAATATTGTATTTCATAGCCTGATTACCAGATCAGCTCGACGCTCGAGCGTCGTAAACAATTATTTCCCTAAATATTCATCACCCTAAAGTGGATGATCATTGGTATTTAATACCAGTATTTTCGAGTGCATCTTTATTATGCAAATAAATACTTTTGAAGCGTTTGTTTCCAGCAGATCTGAAAAGATTCACTCTTAGAATTAAAAACTGAGCATTCTGAGGAAAAATAGGCATGTAACATGACTAATGACAAAAAAATGACAAAAAAAATATTATGATGTCATTTTGTCAAATATCAATTTGTCATTTTGTCATATATCAAATAATATTGTCATTTTGCCTAATGACAAAAAAATATTATGATGCATTGACATGTGTAATCCCCTATATATAAAAAATAATCTTTGTACCAGTAGTTCCCGCCAAAAAGTTATACAGCTGTAAAACTGTGATAACTGTATAAGCCACAACTTAGAAAGAATATCAAAATGGAAGTAAAACTTGGTGTAAACTAAAGCTCATGATCTGAAACCGTTACCTGCTCAGTGGCGTGTCGTTTTAAAAGGAGGAGGCAAAGTCCTCACAGTTTTTATAAAAAAAATATATCAAATGTAAATTAATGCCCCTGTTACACCTTTTCCTGGTTAAATAAACATTAAATACCAGATACTGTTGTATTTTTACACTATGTAATTAATTTATTAAAACCAAGTATACATCTCATCAAGTTAGTGTTTTTACGCAATTATAAATTTATTTCCAAAAAGAATTATTAGTCAACTTATTTTCATCAGTCATCAAGCACACCGGTCAGAGACTGAGCTGATTTCTCGCTAAAAACCCACAGTCATCATGTTTTCAAACCATTTCAAGTTAGATTTTGTTTACTTAGTTTTTCATTAGTCTTGTCATTGTCTTCATTCAGACCGATTGGCGAACGCGCACGAAAACAAGAGGCGGGATTTATCGCACGGACCAATCATATCCCTGATAGCACACATACGTCACAGAGACGTCTATTTGATGTGCGTGTTTACATCTGGAAGACATTTTTTTTGAGTGTTTGCTCATCTGCAATATGTCTATAGGCCGTTTCCTGTCAGATGTCAAATAGACGTTTAGAAGATGTCTTTAAAGGGAAACTCCACTTTTTTTGGAAACATTTTACAACTCCCGTAATAATCAAGAAACTTTACTGCCGTACCATGAGAGCAGCAGGCGTAATGATATGACGCAGCGCCTGAAAATAGTTCCGTTGTGTTGACGGAAGGTAGCCTATTTTCAGGCGCTGCGTCATATCATTACGCCTGCTGCACTCATGGTACGGCAGTAAAGTTTCTTGATTATTACGCAGGAATGAGAGTATAGTTCCTAGCCATATCAGCCTAGAAAATCGCAACTTTACATTTTCTGTCGGTCTTAGTGCACGATGTAACTACAGAAGAGTCAAGTTTTAAATAGGAAAAATATCGAAACTCTGGTCATTTTTTTTTTTAGAAATGTTAATGGTCTTGTCCACTTCAATGATGTATGCTAAGCTATGCTAAAAGTGGTATCGCCAGAACAGGAGATCGGCTGAATGGATTCAAAAACGGTAAAACTCAACAGTTTAACTCTGGGGGAGTTGTAAAATGAGCCTATTTCCAAAAAAAGTGGAGTATCCCTTTAAGACGTTTATGATTTAGAATGTATGTAAAACTGACATCTTAAAGATGTCTATCAGATGTTGGTAAACAGCAGATGCTTTCCAGATGAAGTGATCTTTAACAGACATCTTGCAGACATACGTGTGCTATCTATTATGACTGATCATATCCAATCATAGCGCGATGAATGCATTTCCTCCTTTCACGTGACTCCCCCCCCCCATTCATTCTCAATTACCCCCCAGTAAACCCACCGCGAGCTTTAGGGGGTCTGTACAAACTCAATGGGCTCAGAGGAGGCAAGAGAGACGCGGCGTCCCGCTGTAGCTTTACCTGCTGGTGTCCCTGTGTGGGACAGTGTTACTTTAGAAAAAAAACCAACGTGATTTATACACTATTCAATGTCACATTTTGTAATATTTGCGTTGGTTTATTTTTGTAATATCGATTATTTTCTCAACCAATTTTTTTGGCCTCCCTTGCCTCCTCAGATAAAACGCCCCTGCTGCTAATATTTCAGCATTTATTATGTGTGTCCCATATTTATGTAATGTGGACTATCTATGCCAACCATTCGTGAAGTATAGGCTAATCATTCTTTTCAGTCGCTTCTTTCTTTCCAGAGAATTGGCCAGACGGGTTTGCAAAACAGTCTGAATCAATTGGCATTAGTTTGGACCGCACTCTTGGAAGCGGGTTCTCGATCAGTTAGTAAAACAAACAGCAGTGAAATACTGAATAACTCAGACAACTACTCTTTGTGACGTAACTTTGGGAACAATGAAGACTCTGTCATTTGAAGACGCTAACCTTCCCATTAAGTTATGAAAACGTCATTTTCGAAGGTTCTCTGAACGTTCGATTTCTTTTTCTTTTTTTTGGTTATGCAAACGTACAAGGGAACGTTACATTTTTATCATTTTGTAAACATTATGGGAATACTACTTTTGAAGGTTCTCTGAACATTATGAAACAAGTAATAACAAAACCTTTAGACATCAAATAAAATGTTTCACACACACACACACAAAAAAAAAACACATTCCATGAACGATGTATAAATAAATTTTTGTGCTAACATTTACCAGACAGATAACTCAAAATAAACATTCTAATAATTTTACTGGAAGCACGTTTGTTCATAACTTTGAGAGAACCTTGTTCCTTGTCCCCGTCCGCAGTTTTTCAGTTGTTTTGTTAAAGGTGCATTGCGCAAGTCTCTGAGTTTTTGCAGAACTATGCCCCCTCTGGTGACAAGCGAAACTGCAACCAAAGGTGTGCACGCTCATGGACCACACGCACGCTTGCACGAGCTGTTCATAACCAAAGGAGCATCAGCCGCATAAATCTTTTGTTTACAGTCATAATGTCTTCAGAGGTAATAAAGTTATAAATCTGCAAGTCATTTTAAATATATGAAAGGAAAGGCATTTGAGTAAATTACACACTTATGTGTGAGGGGGTTAACGGGGGTAGTAGAAAACTTCGGTTTTTGTTTCCATCTATCTCCATGTTGAACTGTTTTATGTGTTTACTGTATCCACTTATGATTGTATTATTATGGAAACACGTTCATGAACAATATAAGTTATTACTTTGTAAAAGCCAACTGAGGATCCCGTTTGAGCCCTAGAGCAGACCGGAGATCTCTCCATTTGTTGAAAGCCTTCCCGAGGTTGACTCTCGTCTTATTCCGACGCCTGTCTGACTCCACTTTGGCCCTTTTGGTGGCACTAGACAAAAGTTTTATTTTCTTTGTCTTACGTGGAGTTTGCGTTGGGGTTTGGAATGAACTACAAGCCGGTCTCTTAGAATCCATCTTCTACTTTTGTCGAAAGTTGACTAAAGTTTTGTCGCTCGAGTTGTCTTCGCTGATGCGGAGAATGGCGGCGAATACACAAACCTGCCAGACATAGCCTGGTGAGCGCGAACGCGCATGACGTCACGGCCAGTCTCAAACTCCGTCCCGAATCCCTCTTATTTATTTTACTGTACAGGATTAATCGCAGTGATCAGAGAAGGGCTCATTCAGCCCATCAGGCAGTTCTTTAAGCATGTATAGGATAGAAAAATGGCTATTTTTAAGGCTCCGTCCACACTACTGCGTTTTCGTTTAAAAACGGAGACCTTTTGCTACGTTTGCACCTCCCGTCCACACTAAAACGGAAAAACCGAAGACCTAAAACGGAGAAGTTTAGAAACGCTGCAGCTCCGTTTTGCGTTTTGAATCTCCGGAGGGCGTTTTAGTGTAGACGGGACAAAACGGAGGACTTTAGAAACGATGACGCAGAGGCTCACGCTCGGCTCTATGATTGGGTCTCATCAGTCATGGCGTATCCTTCCCTGATTCGTCAGCCACCCATCACATGTCAATCCGTCTCCTGTTTACACCGGCACGCGCATGCCCAGTGTTGGTGAATGGTCACGTGATCGGCGTTTTCAGTCGTTTTAATGTGGACGGAGATCAATTCTAATACGCAGCTAAAACGCTGGTGTGGACGGAGATCGTATTCGTTTTAATTCTCCGTTTCTAAACGAAAACGCAGTAGTGTGGACGGGGCCTAACATGAAATGTTGCGCAATGCACCTTTAATGTGCTAGATGGATGTCTTTGGCCATTTTGTATTTTAAAACGTGTCTAGCGACTTCATTCTGCTCAGGTGTCCTGTTGCTCTCACTCTTCGTTCGGTTATTTAAGTCTCCTATAGAAGTGTGTACATGAATGCTAGACAAACTTACGATTAAATTTTGAACATGAGCATATACTTCATCTTTGAAGACATTGCAGTCTATTGCTCTGTTGACATCTGCAGTCCTCAGAGCGGTTTGTCAGTCAGTAGAAAGGTCTCTTTAGTGTCCTGTAAGTAATTGTAACTGTGACCTTAATTGTCTAGCGCCTGTAAACCGTTAGTCTTAAGGACTGATCCACAGGTGCGTGTGCTATAATTGTTGATAGTTGCATGAAAATCCTTATTTGAACCCCTTTTCAAAAAAAAAAAAAAAATTTGTGAAACTTATTTAGATTTTACAAAATTATCTTTAAAATCCAATATCCTAAAAAAGACTTGTTTTCTTTTTGCTGCGTTTGTATTCCATGAATGCACAAGATGTATTAATAGGCCACTAAAGGGGCGTTTAATGTCACAAAATCAGCAAGTCCACGGTGATCTGAATGAGAGGAAGGAAAAAAGGTAAGAAAGAGTGAGCTGAGGGTTGCGAAAGAGCTTTAACAGGGAAAAATGATTCACAGGTATAAGATTTCCCATTAGAGTCTGCTAATTATTTCCACACCATTAGTGGCAGCTCTCTAATGAGGGATGTGAGCAGACTGCAGTATATCACAGCGTTCTGGCTCTCCTCGGCTGTAACCCCCTCCTCATGCCCTCTTAACCCACACGGGCACAGAGGGGCAAGAGCTGAGGGCATGTTCAAATAATCTTTTCTGATTGAATTCCTGCTGAAATAGATGTCGAGGCGGACTCACTGCTGTAATATGAAATGTTTGGTATAGGGGTTGTTCTGATGTCAGATGTAAGAGGAGGTTCTCCATTCATATGGGAAATCACACACTCCTTTTGTGTCCCACTCTATTTATATTTTAAAAACATACTGTAAAGTGACTTGAACACTTTAACCTCTTCTAATATTAATCTGTTTTGTATAAAATTAAAAATATTAATGTGGTATGACCCAAGTAGTTTAGCATTTTTTTTTAATCTCAAAGTAGCAAAATGTTGTTTTTTTTATTTTATTAAAAATTGTCTGACTAATATACTGTAAATCAGTATCATTTAACCAATATGTTGGAAACTATTTGTCCCTGAGTTAACGACGAACCCCACAGACCAACCTTTTTACCCTAAGCCACACCTGCACAAACCATATTTACCAGAGTAAAAAGATATAGCCCAGTAATAAACAGTATATAAATAATATCAATAACAAATTACTGCTTAGAAAGGTTAACCCTTAAACAGGCAAGAGTGGAAAATCCTAAGCAAAAAAATAATTTCATGTCATTTTTTATATCATCTGGACTTAAATAAAACATATCCAAAATAATTTTTTTTTAAATTTGATATATTTTGGATTTTATGAGTTGTGTCTCCTGAGTCACGTTGCCTGATTAGGGTATAAAAAAAGGACCAAGTCATTCATCTGTAAACTGTTACTGCCACTGCATGTTTAAAACAATTATATCCCATACTTCACCTGATCTAATGTTGACAAATTATATCATTCGAAAGCTTACAAACTCAAAATTCAGCCGTTTTGAAATTGGACGTTGCGCTACCATAGAAACGGTACTCTAAATTCTTTTATCGGGATCCTCCCCTTTTGGGCATCGCCATGTTTCATAATTTATGATCAAAAAGTTTTCTAATCTTGACAAAACACATACTGTCAGAAAGGTCTGAGTCTTAAGGTTCCATATTTTGTGACAGAAGTGATATTTGGACAGAAATTTATTAATTTGTTATGCCAGAATGCATACAACTAAATTCAATGGAATGTCACCCGGTGGCTATTTTTGTATGCCTAAACATAATCTCACGGGAACTTCAATTTATGTGATATCAACTTCAAATTTGGAACACAACTTGGTTAGATATATGGCTTTGATTTTATAGTAAAACATATTTTGTAAAATACATATTTTATAAAAAAAGAAAACATATTAAGTACAGTATATTTGATTCACTGTAAGTTTAACTTTTCCATACTTTCATTTATTGAAGTGCTTTCACTTCAGCAATAATCTGCTGACTGTTTTCTTTAAAACATTCTTGCATTACAATGAGTAGTGTTTGAATAGTGCATTTTAAATAGAGCTAGTTTAATCCCTTTTGTATACCCAAAAACAGGCAACGTGACTCAGGAGACACATGCATTTCAAAACGTGCTAAATAACAACATGAACAACATATTACTTAATTTTCTCCTTCAGCACCTTAAGACAATGTTCACAATTAATGTTAGGAGTATTATTCTTTCTTTTTTTTCAGAAGAAAAGTAAGTTTAGTATATATTACTTATCTCAAAATCTGAATGTTCTGCACCACTGGCAGCCATGTTGGATTTAGGTCAGGCTGACTAATTGATCACAAAACATTTGAAGCAAATCATGTGACAAGCATAAGACAGACCAGGCTGTCATAAGTGATAAAAGGATTAAAAAAAAAAAAAAAACGTTCTTATACCCCAAAAAAGACAATAAAAACGATGTGTCTCGTGAGACACGTTGCCTGTTTTAGGGTTAAAAACTATTTCTTTAATTAAAAATAATTAGAAGTAGCCATCTTGTGTTTTTTTTTTAGTCATCACTTTTATTATTACCACAGTTAATAATAGCCTAATGTAAGCAAAACTTCTCTAAACACAATAGATCAAATAATATACAAATAAACAGTGCTTTGTTGTTCAGGTCTATATAATGTAATACTAAAGACAATTAATAAAGTAATCAATGTAAAAAAAAAACTGCATATATATTCTTCACTGTATATACACTGCATATTCTTCACAAATATACAGATGCTTATTAAAGCTGCCAAGTTCTTTAGTCAAGAGCGAGTGATTTTCTCTTTTGTTGCTTGATTTCAAGGGCGCAACTCTGGTCTGAAAGGAGTGGGGGACCAAACCTGCATGCTGTCAATTCCTTACAACATCCATTTTAATATGCAATGGATTATCAAAATAAAAAACTGCACAAAGAACAATTTTTAGGTAATGATGCTGCCTGAAGCAAATGTTTTTTTTGCTTTGAAATAACTGAAATCATTTGGCAAACTGATATGGAAGTGTAATGTGGCCAAGATCTGCCTGGAACTACTTTTACCGTGCGTTTCCCTGAAAACAACCTCAGAACAAGGGTGTCCAAACTGCCTCAACCCTAACCCGTCCTGCAGCTCCGCTCAACTGGCCTGGGAGGTTCCAGAGTGCCTAGCAAGACCTTGGTCGGCAGGTTCAGGTGTGTTTAATTGGGGTCGGAGCCGAACTCTGCAGAACAGTGGCTCTCCAGGAGCAGGATTGGACATTCCCTGTCATAGAACATTCAACCAATCAGATTCAAGCATTCAAATGCCCCGTAGAAGTATATAACGTGGTTTAAATCATAGGTTTCACAGAGAGTTTACAATTTCATGTTGCCTCCATAGACATTGCCTTACCTCGTCCATTTGGTATTAATATTATTTGTGCAGCTATTAAAAAAACCTATATTAAAGTTTTAAAAAACCTTGTAGATACCCTGTTGACTTTCGTTTAAAAAGCATTCAAACTCTACACATGTACACTTATATCTATTGAAGACGTGAGGACAGATTACACCATTTTAACCTCAAATCAACTTAAATTGTCTGAGAGATCTGAAAACACAAAACCAAACATGAACAAATTTTACCCTCCATCTTGCACAACACCCATAAAGACGACAGATCTTAAAGCACAACTTTTATTCCAGTACTACAGCAGAACATTGCGCAGTCATAAAAGCGTCTAAAGATTAAAAAGATGCTAAAAACAGTATTGCAGCAAACAGTTTCCAAAGTAACCAATACAGTACAGAGATAAAAACACTCCCTTTGAAAAAAATTACACATTTAAAACAATGCAAATGTATTAAGATTTCATGTAGACAACTCCCAACGGCCTACTCAAAGAACCTGCAGCAGAACCAGGTTTCAGGAAGCTGCGAATCACATCAACGATCAACAAGACACTTGGGGACGACGTCAGTTTGGCAGAACATGGCGACCGTTTTATTCTCCTTCCTCCAATTCCTTCTTTAAACTGTGGAGAGAGGTCAGAGACATTGGTTACACCTTTCTAGATTTCCCAAAAGCCACCGAGTGAGTGACAACAGTGAGAGGTCGACATACACACCAACTATAACTCTTAAGCACCGTTCACCCCGCCAGCAACACGCAGCGACATGATCCCATTCATTTCAATGGAGCGCTGGCGACACGAGCGACAGTGACCGTTGGCGACAGAATGTGGGCGTGTCAAGCGACAAAAGTTGAGAAATTTCAACTTTATGCAAATGAGAAGTGATTTTCGCGAGTGATAACCAATAGGAAAGAAGACATTCAGTGGAGCTCACGTCACAGTCTCGAGTGCAGGCAAGACAGAAGAGTTTGAGGGAGATTTCACTGTTTTATATGATTTGACTGTGACCACATACATTGATATAATAAAATGACGAATGGAAAAGAAACTGTCGACAGTCTCAGTGAGTTTAATTCATATACATTTATAGTTCAAGTGTTGTAATTTTATGATGCAAGTTTAGCAATGCTGCAGATCATTTTAACTTAGTTTCCCTGCATTGTGTTGACTATTAGGGACAAGAAAATTGATTATTTGTCAAATTCGAATGACGTTTTAGTAATTTATGACAGAATGAGTGAGTTTAATTTGTTGACTGGTCGATCGTTAATCTAGTAAATGATTTAATCCGCTGAACACTGCTGTGGTAATATAAAAACACTCTCCCAACAGCATACTGTTTCTTTTGAGCCTAATTCCTAGTCAAATCAAAATGATATAGTTGTATGCCACTTCTGATGGTGTTTTGTATAGATATATGGCCAGACGTGCAGTCTACCAATAACATTAGAGCGACAGCACTACGAACGCCCACAAGCATTGTTTACATTGTTAAAGATAGTGGTGCACCAAAGAAATATTTGGATGAAATACAGTCTAAACCATTTTTGAGAGCCGAAATCATTGACTGAAACGGTGATGTATAACAGGCACTTTTCTGATGGGGATTTTTGATGTGTCAGTAGCCACGTTTCCATTACATATTTGCGCAAAACTTTTGCCATTTTTTCTAAATGTCGACCAAAAATGATTGCGATATCACGGCGTTTCCATTAACCGATGTTATGCGACTAAAACCTAATTTTTTCCTCTCGCGATAAGTCTACCCAAAAATCATGGAGACGGGTGTTGGTGGGTTTATGTACACCCCAGCCACCGCACTGGCCATTATTATTATTAATCGCAGGAGACGTATGTGTGTTTTCCAAGCATTAATGGCAAGGAAAGACCCTTACACGTGGAGCGGCTGGTGTTTGACCCTCATTTCTTCTTCAAGGTCTTGATTGTGGCATTTCTTTGAGGTTTAGAATCCAGTATTCCTCTAATTCTTTTGTCTTTTATGAATTTAATAAAGAACTCGGGTCTCGTATTCTGTCCAAACACACCGCGTCATCTACGTCAGGTGACCTATAAATGCGCAAAAACTGTTTTCATTGCAGTTTTGCGATACATTTCCTTTTTCGAACTGCCTGAAAAACCACCTCTTGCAGCGTAAAAACTTTTTTGTGATTAATGGGAGTTTATGCGAAATTGACGTGTTTCCATTGGGCGTATCTTCAATTCGCAATTTGCGCAATTTGAAGGGTAATGGAAACGCACAACGTGGATGAGCTACAACAGGTAAATATCAGCTGTGTAGATGCTAGCGCTGGGTTCAGTTCTTGTTAAATCAATCTTCGTTTTGATGAAGAGATCTATTAGTCAATGCTGTTTTGTGTTGATGCGTTAACAAAACTTCACTAAACATTATTTGTAGCACGTCTCCCATTCAATAAAATCAATGAGCTTTGTTGCTTTTGATATAAAAATTCTGGAGCTTTCAAATGCAAAATTTTAATCTTGAAATTCAAACAAATCTGGTCCTGTCACTTTAATGTGTCGTGACAGAGCAGCGCGACAGAACAGAATCATCTCTTCCTCTTTACTACTAGTTACAGCCCAAAAACATGAACATCAGAAGGAATGTTGGAAGATACAGTACAGCTTACAGTCTCATGTCTAATTTAAATCGCTCAGGGTTTTAACCGCAGGAAGACGTCATAAAACAGCTTGTAAACAGGCTCATGTAATTTTACATTTACCTCAGAAAAGCCAATTTAACTTATGCATTTTATAAAGTGTTGGCTATTAAATAAACCATTGGTTTTGGGCTACATTAAAACGGTCACTATGGTTATGGTAAAAAAAAAAATTCAGTGCATCAGTTGCAGTGTTTTATGGAAGCTTGTTTCCACCACAGAATAAAACATTTTAATAGATAATTCTGACTTTATTTCTCAGAATTGGGAGTTTATATCTCAAACTCACAATTGCGAGTTATAAAAGTCGAATTCTAAAGGCCCGTACACACCGGGACGAATATCGGCTTGCGTTATTCGGCAGCGTTTTTCAACGCGTTTTTTGTGTTCACACCCAAGCGATTTTCGCTGACGGTGAGCCGAGTGAACATGCAAATTCATTCCCTGACATTAGATGGCGCTTAATGTTAAACAGAAATAGTCCTATTTTTGTAGTCGCTGTGGCGTTTGTCATATAGATCTTTATGTTCAGACACCAACGAGACCAGCAGCTCTACATTCATCTTGCCTCGCATCTTCCTTGTCTTATTTCTTCCCGGCAGTGTAGACGCTACTTGGCGTATATCTTCTTCGCCGTTACGTATGTGTGCTCAGCAAGACCGTTTTGTGTTTGAGCGCCCCCAAGTTGTGTTTTACTGTAACATCAGAAGCCCCAGACTCGTGAGCAAAAGCGCCAATCTCATTGGTCGGATAGTTTTTGACGCGGCGCGTCAAACCCAAAACACGAACCCGAGGCGTTTTTAAAAAAAATGACGCTTTTACGCGTGGCGTTTTTCGCGTCGGTGTGCACACTCACATTGGCGCCCTTTGTTTAGTCACGAGGCGTTAAACGTCGGCGAATATCGCGCGCAAAATTCGTCCCGGTGTGAACAGGCCTTAAGGAAAAACTAACAAAAAAAAATTGTGAGCTTCTCACAATTCTGACTTTATATCTCACAAATCTGAGATAAAAAGTCATAATTGTGCTATGTAAACTCGCAATTGAGAGATGAAAAGTCACAATTACCCTTTTTATTCTTATTTTTTTTAGGCGGAAACAATCTTCCATAGTGTTTATACATAATAGAGTTACAATAAAGTTAACAGTAATAGCTACTAAAAACCATTACCTTTTGAGATAAGAGTGCGCATTGTCATAGCCATGGTACTTGGCCAGGTACACGAGCACACCGGTGGCACAGCGCCCCTCTCTGGCCCGGCAGAAACTGCAGTTACAGATGCCCCTGCACGGGGGGCAATGCCACTCCTGGAAGAGAAGCACCACACCTCAGCAATATACTCTCATCGCTCAGAATCAATCAGAACACAAGCCAGTGCTAATGATGTGAGGATATGCAGAAAGACTAACCGGGTTGAGGAGGGCGTCATGGACCTCTTCTCCATAGCGGTTCCTGAGACAAGGCCCGCAGAACTGCCCGCGGACACCCACACACTCGGGGTTGCGGCAGTTGGTCTTGGTGTCAGTGGTTTTCTGGCGACACTGATGGCAGGTTGAACCCTGATGAACAAAAGCACAGTCACACACTGTTCTAGCACGCTTCAAACAAGCGGGGAAACGGACACGGAAAGCGTGAGATTCTGAAGGAGACTCACTGTGGCACGGTTGTAAGTCTTCTCTCGGACGTTGACACAGATGTTGTCCAGTTCAGCCTGAGTGATTTCGTCCACAGCCCTCACGACATGAGGAATCGTCAGAGTGCTGTTATAACTGCGCCGCCGTGGTTCTTTCTACTCAAACACACACACACACACATATTCAATACAGAGGCACCTTACTTGAATGTAACAAGACATGCAACTGATTTGCCCATGGCAATAATTGGCCATTTTGAGACTGAATGTACAGTACCGTTCAAAAGATGATTTTGGGGTCAGTAAGACTTTTCTTTAAACATTTAAAGGGGTAGTTCACCTAAACTGAACATTTTAGCTGAAACCGTGGTCACTGTTGATTTATTTAATGCAAGTCAACGGCTACCGTCACTTCGGAAGTGGAAAAAGAAAGAAATTCAGAACAAAATTAATATCCGTGGCGATACATTGAGGTCTTATGAAGCGAACCGATCGGTCTGTGTAAGACACTGAACATTATTTCCTGCAACGGTCCAGTCTGGAGCATTCGTCGCATTATGACGTATGCGCAAGAGCTCAAACGTTGAGAATCTGTGAAAGTCAATCTTCTTGATTGAGATCACGGTAGCGAACACAATCTTCATTTTTTACAGAGGTTGCAGCAGCCAGGGAAAGGACCAGTACTATTTTGATGAACAAATCAAGACACCGGTCCTCCCTCTGATGTAAACAAACACAGCGTCGGCTCGCGTGCGAGTTTGCCCTGTGCATACGTCATCATGTGACAGTAAGCTGGTGCTCCAGACTCCCGTGAACACACTCGGGACCGTACGCAGAGGCTCTGGAATACAGGTATAAATGCTAGAAATAATGTTCAGTTTCTTGCACGGACTGATCGGTTCGCTTCACAAGACCTCAGGCATCATGGGTATTCATTTAGCCTGTACTTGTTCTTTTGACTCTGAAAGTGACGGTAGCCGTTGACTTGAATCAGGAAGGACCACGGTTTCAGCTAAAAATCTTTATATTTGGGATGGCCTGAGGGCGAGTAAATAAACAACTACCGTATTTTCCGCACTATAAGGCGCACTTAAAAGCCTTTAATTTTCTCAAAAAACGACAGTGCGCCTTATAATCCGGAGCGCCTTATATATGGATGGTGAACACACGTTCACCAAGACGGGGAGACAGCGCCGGCCGACTTACGCCACTATCTGCCAATGGATCGTGGATGCCTGGGCTGATATATCAGTCTCAACTGTGATCCGAGCTTTCACGAAGGCAGGAATAATCTCTTTATTCAGCCGGCTCACATACCCGTATTTACTTCCTGTTTTCGGCCGAAGTCCACAGTAGTCGATTGTCGAGTTCGCGTGCGATCAAACCTCCTCCGTGTGTTGAGCTGATATTCTCAGAGCACCACACAGCACCGTCATCGGCTGACAGTCTGAGTCTCCGCTGTTTCTTAGTTACCAATGATCGCGCGCGCGCACTCGACAATCGCCTACTGTGGACTTCGGCCGAAAACAGGAAGTAAATACGGGTATGTGAGCTGGCTGAATAAACATCATTTTTATTCATATCTTTCACATTTACTGCAGTCAGATTCACCGTGTTCACTCACATGGCTGTGCACTTGTAATGACACATTAAGGTTGTTAAGAGGCTAAAAGCAGGTTTAAAACTTGTCCCGTTTAAGTCAACAGGGTGCAGATTTTAAAAAGAGGATAACACGGTGTAGGCAACACCGGTTTTTGTCGTTGTTATCTGTACTGACAGCACTCCAAATTTACAAAAAAATGAGCTCAATGTTAAAATTGACCGGAGTTTTCCTTTAACGTTTGAACAACGTTACCATGGGAGTGAAAGGAGTTGTCAGAACGCTTAATAAAGTTTGACTTTATCTGACTGTTTTGTTGACATTCCCTTTAGCACATCTAGTGGATGCATAACGCAAACCCAGTCAAACGTTTGACTGCAGTATCTCATGCGCCTTATAATCCGGTGCGCCCTATATATGAAACATGTTCTGAAATAGGTAATTCATTGAAGGTGCGCCTTATAATCCGGTGCGCCGCATAGTGCGGAAAATACGGTAATGCTCTTTTTTGGGTGAACTAACCCTTTAATATTTATTCAACAAGTACACATTAAATTGATCAAAAGTGACAGTAAAAAAACCAAAACAAATGCTTTTTCTCACAAAGTGTGTGCGCGCGCGCTTCAAACAGGAAAAAAAAAAGTTTTGGCATTTAGTTAACGCTAAGAAACTCACCTCTTCCTCATCATCGTCGTCGTCGTAAGCTCTGTTTTTGCGAACCAGGCTGTATTTGTCGTCGGGATCGTCCTGTGGAGCGGGGGAGGGGGGTCCGCCAGCCAGCGAGCGGGAGCGTGTGAGAGGACGGGACGACCGCTCCGGGTTTCTCCGCCGAGAGGCGCTGGGGTCAAAAGAACGACGGGGAACTCGACGAGGCTGTGCACGGAGAAAATAAATAAAGGTAAAACAAAATACATCTAGAGTATTTATTTTTATTATATAATCATTAGTATTATTAGCATCAATACGTTTATTTTCTTTAACGCCATTCCAGTTTCTATCGCTATGTTCATGGCGAGAGTCAGCGATAGTTATTCAAAAATTATTTTTTTCTAAAAACCTTAAGACCAAGTCTGGATTTATTTGGATGAAAACCTTTTCAAAAGCATCAGAATAAAACAATATTCTCAAAGGGGTAGAAGTATTACAGTCCAGCTAAATATGTTTAATGGATTCCAACAAGAGGAACACTTTGGTGAACTTTCTCCTGACGGTAAAAAATAATGTGTGTCTTGAGTGTCCCATCCGGCATCGTGTGTAAATGACTTAATCCCAGCGATCATTTGAATGGAATTTATGTTTTCCCCAAACATCAAGATTTATTTCATGTAGTTTGTTAAGCACTGATCTCATTCCAGTTGCCATTTATATTTGGTGTATGCATTTAGTGTTGGTCTCAGATCTGTGAAAGGTATTGAGCATTTAACTGGTTCTGTAGGATAATGCTTCTTTGGCCAATTAGCTATTAACAGTAATACTTGTAGCATTATTAATACAAATGTTACTGTTTTCATCTTCACTATTAGTATTAGAAGTAACACGTATTATCAATTTTATTAGCACCTTAAAATCTTACCGTATTGCCCTGTGAGAAAGCAGCCTTCCCAGGAAACAGTCCAGGAACCTTATCCAGCTCTGCCATTAGTTTAGCAAGCTACAAGGGGGAGGGGAAGAATTAAATAAATAAAATTCACAATTGTGTTAAAACTGGATTCACACTCTAATCAGAATTGCATTTAAACTTCAAGCACATTAATAGGCTATCTAGGGCTGGGTGGTATGGCTACATGCGGTGCAACCATTTCATGAATGGAAAGTTATGGAAAATATGGAAAAGAAGTTGACTTGCTCACCATAGCTTTATTTTCTTTGATGTTCAGCGCTCTCTTCATCATGAAGTTGTCGCTCTCAGGGTCAGACTCGGGGTCTTTGGCTTCAGGTTTGGGTTTGGACTCGGGGGTCACTGGCTTTGATGGACTGGCCCGTTTGTTCGGGAACTTCATGGCTACTCGGAGTGTGAATGATTTGCGAGTTTTCCTGGGAGGCGAACAGGTTTCAGAGTCTGAGTCCATTTTCTGAAAGGAAATACATCAGAAATTATTAATTAAACATATGCCTCCTGTCAAAAGCCATTACGAAGCAGCCACATAAGAGTTTTCTGTCATTACAAACCATTTCGGTCATGCCATCGTTCAGGTCATTCTCAAAACCACTGCACGCATCCTCTTCCTCGGTCACAGGTAGAACGTTAAACACTTTCTCAATCTGACTAGAGCTTCTCGTCAGTCTCATTGGTCTCTTCTAGAAGAAAGAACGAACAAACACACTTATCATGGGTCCAACATAATCAGCTGGTCGCTGAAAGTCAATTTTCGTTAAAGAATGTTTAAGTTAGTGTCATACCGAGTTCCCAAAACCATCAGATCCAAAACTGTCACAGCTGTCGTCCGAGGAGGAGGTTTCCATCGGGACCACAGCAGTGCTCCTGTAACTGCGCAGGTTCATTCTGGTGGAGGGCGGAGGAGACGCCTGCAGCCTCTGGACAGGGTTCATAATCACAACATTAATGAAGAATAAGAGCAAATAACAGGTCAGACTGGTTTTTAGTAGAGATCAAAGTATCAGATGTGCTGCTTACGTCCATTTGCTATTATAATACTGCAAGTATGGCTTTAAAATGTGTAAATAAGAAATAGAAATAGTGTGGAGTAAAAGTGAAGCCAGCTCTGTTCAAACGTCATCGGTGTCTGGAGGGCGTGAACATTGCGACTAACTTTTTTTTTTTTTTTTTATGCTTTATTGTCAACAACAGGTAGCATGTACAGTGTCATATCACATATAACAAACAAATAATTCACATGCCTCAAGAAGAAAATAATAATAAAAAAAAAAAAAAAAAGATGAGGTACATAAGCATCAGTTTACAAATAGATATACATTATACATTTAACAATTCCACAGGGTATTCCAATGCAATTTAAATACAGATAATATACTTTACAGATCAGCACCATTCATTATATTTTATATTTTTATATTATGTGAAAATGTTAAAGGAGGCGCATATATTAATCACTTTAATTGCTTTACTATTTTTAGATTTTGACTTCATGTCAACATATATTTTAATCTCTTTCCCAAGCACCATAAAAAGAGGTTTGCCTTTTGTAAACTTGCATTTGTGAATGTGAAATTTACATAGAAATAAAATAAAATTTATAATAAAACCAACATCCTTTAAAGAGCGATCCTTGATATAATAGCCCAAAATCACATGTTTGTACGATAATTTAAATGTTTTTAAAATATTATCAGCAATGAAAATCTCCACATTATTCCAAAAATACTGGGTATATTGGCAAGACCAAAACAAATGAGAGATTGTTTCAGAGGAGCATTCACAGAAAGAACATTTTAAATCAATATTAATTTTTAAATTTTTGTAGGAATACCTTTGTAGGATACACTCTATGAATTAATGTATATGAGATTTCCTTAACCTTATTTGTAAGGAGGAATTTTTGAGGTAATGACCAAACTTGAGTCCAATTTACATTACTAAAGAAACTGTTCCAGTAGAAAATAACATAAGGCGTAGAAATAAAAGAAATTCTAGGCCACCCACATGAGAAAAGATAAACCGAGGAATTATATTCCAAATAGATGAAGAGTTTTGAAGGTATTGTCTTATCCAATTTATTTTAAAATTACTGTTTAGAGAACTAAAATCAATAAAATTCAACCCGCCTTTGTCATATGAATTCAGTATTACTGATTTTTTTATATAATGAATTGTGTTTTTCCACAGGAATTTTGTCAATATACCGTCAATTAGTTTACATGTGTGTTTGTCAACAGAGATCGATTGAGCGGCATATGACTAACTTGTTTTAACTCTAACTGCATTTCTTTTTATGCTAAATTTTTTTTTTTTTTTTTTTTGCAAGGACGATCAAAAAGGTTAAGGTAAACCGTTGCAGAAGCTTTCAACTTAAGTAGTTAATGAAACAAAGTATTTTTATTTATTTTTTAAAATAATTTTACTACTAAGATGTTTTCCTGAACTTAGGGAGACCCCTGCCCCCAAGTTAAACACAAGTTTAAAACAGCAAACAACACTTAGCCTACAAAAACAACCATGCTCTCGAATATACGTCCCAAACAAACAAAGATATAACATGAACAATCGCTCTAACTGAGAACGTTACTTTAACACTTCTATAGCGCGGAAAACTACACAAGCCACAATCCTTCCTCCTTTCATTCACAACACATACTTTCAGGTCAATAGAAAAGAAAATCTGCTTTATTTAACTGTACCTTGGAGCGCATTGTTGCAGTTCGGTGTGTAAGTTTATAGTGTGCAGGAGTCTTCCGTGAGCGCGTGTCTCTGTCCTGTCGCGCGGTGTTTAGTCTGGAGGTTTGGCGGGTAAATGTTGAAGAGGCGCGAGTCTCTGCCGCGCGACTCCAGAGTCCTGGAAGGTGTGTAAAACTATTAATAAACTAACCCAATCGAAAAGCTTGAAGATTCAAGAACTGTACTATCCATTTAATTATGAGTTCAGTATTAACTTGATGATACAATTGAATTAGAAGTCTGGGGTTATTAAAATGAAGGTGAATAGAATTATGTCTATTTGGAATTCCACGCGCTTACAGGATCTTTTTAGCTGTGGCGCCAAACCTCAGAGCTCATTTGCATAAGGACACATAAATCGCGCGAAATGCAGACTAAATAAAACAAACAAACAAAGTGCTGGTTCAAATGTTATATTTTATTAATATCTTAACTTTTGAAATTCCACCAATATAATAATAAATAAATCTGTAATATCATTTAAATGAAATAATCCTCCATAATAAAATATCACAATTTAATATATAACCACATTTAATATATAACCAGACATTATCAAACATAGAAAATGTCCTCAGTTATTATGATCATCATTGAAGTATTCAGCATAGTTCCAATACAAAATAAAATCACAAGAGAGGCAAATTCAAGTTGAAGCCTTAAGGGAATATCAACTTTTAAAAAAAGCTAAGAAAATGGGCCTTTTTCAGGAACAGCATAATAATTCATGACATTTAAGATCAGTATATCCATTTCATGGTGAACTTTTGCCCTCAATCAATGTCAATTTCAAAAGATTATTTTATTTACAATACACTATCCCACGCTTTCACAGACTAAATGCATGTTTGAGCTGTTTCAATTAAAGGCAACTTGCACTGACGTATCTTAAAATATGTCAGTGGCATTGTTGTGTCTCAAGATGCACACAAGTAATGTTTTTTTCTAAGGCATGCTTATAAAAGCTACTTAAATGCCCTATTTGAACTAAGGCATAATCCTGGTTTAATCTAAGCCCTGTATGTGCACAACTAGATTTAAGTGCTTTCTTTGGTTAAAACCAGGTCCCCGTTCAGCCCATACTGTGAATCAAACCTGATTCATTATCCCTTCTACCAGAATAAACACTCAACTTCGTCCACGCCCCCCTCCCCTGCCTCCTCTCCGTGGCCGGTTTCTGGCCTGCCTTCCTTCCTGATGTTTATGTTCCTGTTTATTAGACTTCTTTCTTTCTACTTTAATCCAATCATCATCACCGGCCCCGGCCTCTTCAGACGCCCCTTTCTGCTTCACCACTTCAGTGACGATTGACATCCCCGGTATTGGCCGCTGGTGGTTGGATGGAGTTGCGTAAGAGCTGTTTCGTGGCCGCCCGGCCTGTTGGAAACCTCTGGATCCTCTCTGTGTCATCTGATTAAACCTCCTGGCTTCTCCGTCTCCTCGTCCTCCTCCAGTGATCTTAAGCGTGTGGTCGTAGTAGGTTTTTCTGTTGTAGTTGTGTTTAGCTCCGGCGCTAGGGGGGCGCTCTCGCTCGGAGGCGCTCTCAGACGTCGTGCTGGACGGGCTGCTGCCCTTCGACCCCAGGTGGATGTTGGAGAGTTTGACAGAAAGAGTGGGAGAGGAACTCCGCGAGTCGGTCCATGGCGTGCGAGGGCTGCGATTGGGCGACTTCCTCAACGCAGCGGCGTACGATGATTGGTTGGTGATGACCGACAGGAACTGAGGTAGGGTCATCTTGACTGTGGACTCCTGGGTAGCTTGTTCTCTCATCTGCTTCATTCTCAGGCTGTAAATCCATCTGGGATCAACACCTGATTGAGAAACACAAAAACAATCATTCCAATTTTTTATAATTATACAAAGCAGTTACACAATAAGGGCTTAAAGGATTAGTGTGGGGTTTGCATTTTTTGCTACCAAATAAAATCGTAAAAATCCAAATAAAACTAAAATAGTTAAATAAATAAAACTTGGGCAGGTTAAAATGCAGGATTTTTCCAAAATGAAGCATTTACTTGGATGACACGAGTTAGTTACTTGAAGAAAATTTTACTGTAAAAATTACCGATTTTACTGTAAATTCGGTACCACGGTTGAATGGCTGAACGTGACAAGTCAACAATTTGTGTAAACGGTTATTATTTACTTGAATTAATCTTGGAATTACACTGAAGTAGTTCAAAAGACAATCCAATATAATACATTTTAATATGACAGCAAACATGCTCTCTATGAATCAGTGAATAAGCATTACCTGAGTTGGACCTGCTTCTGTTGTAACCTTCCCTGAGGCTCGCGGCCGTCTCGATGAGCAGCTCTACTGGTTTGATCACATCTCTCCCGCTGTCGGGACTCCACCGCAGTGTGTGCACATGTCTCGTGCACTTCGGAGATCTCACGTTACCCTGTCAGGAAACAAGGCACGAGTCGAAAACAGTCTCATGCCCCCTTATAACCACATCTGTAAATTCTGCATTCAAATAACTACAAGACATACTGAATATTTATAAGCTATTTAGCAAGTTGCACATAAGGAGTTTCTTGAAACAAGTTTTAATATTTATGTAGCTAAACTTTGACAGACATCGCATTATGGAAGCTTGTTTCCGCCACAGAATGAAAAATAAAAAAGGTAATTGCGACTTTTTATCTCACAATTCTGTCTTTTTTTTCTCACAACTGCAAGTTTACATCTCGCAATTCTGACTTTATTTCTCAGAATTGCGAGATATAAAGTCAGAATTGCGTGACATAAAATCGCAATTGCGTGATATAAAGTCAGAATTGCGAGATATAAAGTCAGAATTGATTGATATAAAGTCGCAATTGCGTGTTATAAAGTCAGAATTGCGTGAAATAAAGTCGCAATTGCGTGTTATAAAGTCAGAATTGCGTGAAATAAAGTCGCAATTGCGTGTTATAAAGTCAGAATTGCGAGATATAAAGTCAGAATTGATTGATATAAAGTCGCAATTGCGTGTTATAAAGTCAGAATTGCGTGAAATAAAGTCGCAATTGCGTGTTATAAAGTCAGAATTGCGTGAAATAAAGTCGCAATTGCGTGTTATAAAGTCAGAATTGCGAGATATAAAGTCAGAATTGATTGATACAAAGTCGCAATTGCGTGTTATAAAGTCAGAATTGCGAGATATAAAGTCAGAAATGCATGATATAAAGTCGAAATTGCGTGTTGTGAAGTCAGAATTGTGAGAAATAAACTATTCTGAGAGGAAAAAAGTTAGTCTTTTATTTTTCCTTAGAATTGGCCTGATAACACGCAATTGCGAGTTTATATCTCACAATTCTGAGAAAAGATGTCAGAATTAGCAATTATGTGTTATAAAGTCAGAATTGCGAGATGTAAACTCGCAATTGTGAGAAAAAAAGTCAGAATTGTGAGATAAAAAGTCAAAATTCTGTCTTTTTTTCTCTCGCAATTTCGACTTTATTTCTCAGAATTGCGACTTTATATCTCGCAATTGTGACTTTAATTTTTCACAATTCTGACTTCATATCTCGCAATTGTGAGATAAAAAGTCGCATTTATTATTATTTTTTTTTAAATTCAGTTGCGGAAACAAGCTTCCATACATCAGTTATCAACGTGAATGTTACAGATAATTTATATGTTAAAGTCCACATCAAATTAAAATCGGCCATTTACTTTCTTAGTATGCATTGCTACCTTTGTGGAAAAAGAAGAGCATTTAATTATATTGCATGTGCACTTGTTAAAAGTATATTTTTTAACAACTGTATTTACTTATTGTACAAAAAATCCATGACTATATACAGTGGTGTGAATAAGTTATTACCCCCATGCTAAAGTTGCCTAAAAAGAGGAATAAAAAATCATCTTTTGGAAATTGATCTTAATGCCTTAACTAGAAAAATGAGGAAAAATCCAACCTTTGGATTGTGAAGAATTAAACACATTCAACAGTCATTTTCAAGAAAATTCCAGAGAGGGGACCAAATACGCCAGAAATCATTAGACCTCCGGCGTAAGTCACAAGTTAGCTTTTCTAAGGGAAGGAAAATAGCAATTTGATTCATCCACATATTAACAGAAGGGACATGAGGAGTGGACCACAACAGGAGTATACACTTCCTCGCTAAGTAGGTACAAAGATATAGAACACATTCTAGATCATGGTTGAGGTGCATTCAGCTTTATAGTTCAGGAGATAGATACTCGGAAATAGAGCAAAAGATTTACCAATAATCCTCTGAACAATTTTATGTATTTCTTTCCAGTACACCTTAATCATGTCACAGCTCCAAAACGTATGCATCACTGTGCCAATATTAGACTTACACTTGAAACACAATTGGGAGACATTAGGGAAAATCTTATGGAGACGAGCCGGTGTTAAATAAGTCCTGCAAATGAACTTAAAGTTTTGCTCATGATTCAATATAGAGGCTCCTCTAAAAAAGACACCGGAGCAGACCGATAGCCACGCCTCATCACTGAAATTTGTTTCAAAGTCTTTTTCCCATATCAGTTTCAGAGGGTCAAAGGAGGAAGGCCCGACATTAGATAATATAGTATAAAAAGCAGAAATCTTCCTTTTGAGGGAAATAGAAGAATGCAATTGTTTTTCTATATCAGAAAGATCAAAGCGTATTCTATTGTCCTTTAAAAGTGATTCCAGAAAATGTCGTAGTTGCAAGAATTTGTAGAAATCATTATTGTGTAAGTTAAATTGCTGTTTTAACAACTGAAATGATTTTAGATTGCCCTTGTCAAATAACTGGTCCAGCTCCAAAATTCCCCTTAGTCTCCATGATCGAAGACCAATGTTCTGAATAGCAGGGGGTAGGTCAGGGTTGAATGAAATAGGAGATTTTAAAGATAAAATATGTGGAATATTCAGATACTTCAAAACGTCTTTCCAAGCCAGGAGAGTGTTTGATACCGTATAAATATTGGACACTGATTCTATTTTATGTACACTGTAAATAAATGGTTAAGTGCATAACAAGTTTGGGAAACATCTCGAAGACTCAATTCCTACCCAACCTGAATCCAATCTATTAAGAAACCAATTTATCATATTTTTTATCTGAGCAGACCAAAAATATAACTGGAAGTTAGGGAGTGAGACCCCTCCCAGTTCCCTGGGTTTCAGTAAAGTAGAAAATTTGAGTCTAGGCTTTTTTTTATTCCAGATGAATTTTGATATGATAGAATTTAACTTTTTAAAGAAAGCAACAGTCAAATAGCAGGGCAAACTTTGAAATAGAAAGTTCAGTCTGGGAAGAATGTTCATCCTTATTACATTAATCTTGCCCAGAAATGAAATGGGGAGATTTGACCAGTCGGACAAGTCCTGGCTAATTTGGGTAATTAATGGGGTGTAATTAGCTTTGAATAAATCACACAAATCAGGTTTAACATTTATTCCCAGATATTGAAAAGATTTTTATTTTTAAAGGCCAGTTATTTCATGGATCCAGGATAATATGCATCCTGATAAAGTTCCCTTGGCCTTTGGAATTAAAATATCCCACATCATCACATTCCCTTCACCATACCTAGAGATGGGCATGGTGTTATTTCAGTTAGCCTAATAGCTGGTTTGATTTGCATTGAAAGATGATCTTATGGAAAGTACCCCATGCCAATCTCTAGGTATGGTGAAGGGAATGTGATGATGTGGGTCTATTTTAATTCCAAAGGCCAAGGGAACTTTATCAGGATGCATATTATCCTGGATCCATGAAATAACTAGCCTTTAAAAATAAAAATCTGCCTGACTCTATGGGAATTTAACATAGGGGGGGCCTGACTTATGCACCCTGTATTTTAAGGAAGAACATTTATTTATTTATGATACATTATTCATACACAAAGAAAATTGGTGTCCTTAAAGGTTGGATTTTTCCTCATTTTTCTAATTAAGGCATTAAGATCAATTTCCAAAAGATGATTTTTTATTCCTCTTTTTAGGCAACTTTAGCATGGGGGTAATAACTTATTCACACCACTGTAATGTCAAAGTCTTGCATTTAAGCACATTTTAAATTCAATAGTTTCAATGATAATGTCATGCTTTAAAGAAGTGCACTTATTGTTGACTAACATACTAAAGCACATGTAAAGTACTTGATTATAATTTTAACTGTAGTGTTATTCAATATTACAATTAATGTTAATATATTTTAAATGCACTAAATTACAACTTTATCATTACAAATGTGTAATTAAAGACATGTATTTATGATTTATTATGAATTACTATAACACATTTTTGTATTTAATTGCAGTAATAAGTAATAATTATTTCTGTAATAAGTACTCTTTTAGGTAAGCTAAAGTAAACAGTACTTATTTTTTACAATGCTATTATTGTGCACATTATTCCAAAGTAAAATAATGTTGGTCTTTGGAATCTTTCACTAAAACTTGCTAGAATATGCAGTCTGAAAAACACCACATTACAAAACATATATATATATATATATATATATATACACATACAGAGTAATTATGGACTTACAATGTACTTATACTCAGCAGGTTCTTCTTAGGTAAGTACACTAAGGTAAACTACATTTAGGTTTAGGTGTTTAGGTCAGTTTTAGGGTTGAGTTCAGGGTTAGTGCCTTGTAAAGGACTGTAAAATAAAGTTCTAGTCTCTTGGCTGGTACTTACCTCATAGTTTACTATGCAGTCTACAGATTGAGTGCCAGATATTCCGACTATCCATTTATCCATGACAAACGGAGGCTGCAGAGTAATTTAGATTTTAAAGCACATCACAACAGAGGCTGAAAGGCATCATCACATGCATCAGATCTTCACTCTAATCATGACACATTTAAGACTTGTGTTGGTGGAGTAAACATAGTTGTGAGGTAGAATTATCTCAGGTTTATGACCTCAGAAAGACCTCATCTCCTGGATTCCTCAAAACGCAGTGGGAATCTAATGGAGACATCATTTACAGTGATATATGGCATTTCGCACCTTGGTCATCTTTAATACATCTACATCTGGTCTGTTAGCATTAAAGGTTACGTCTTTGATGTATGTTATCGCCACCTCATCCCCATCAAGCTCCATGTACATTTTCCATTTGCAGTCCTGCAGAGGTCAGAAAGACAGAGCGACACACAGATGAGAAAACTGTGTGTAGGATGAGGTTAAAGTGAAGGTAAATGTGGGCATAGATATAATGCATGTTTTTAACAAACAGAAATGTAGACCCGTATGATTTTAGCTGATTGAGGGTGATATAACAACAGCACAACCTAGAGGACAACAATGGGAATTAAGAACACACACTACCTGCACACTTCAATCTCACTACATTTTCAAAATTTCTCTCAGCTCAAAATGATAAATCTAATCGCTTAGAAAAGTCATATTTTAATTTCGTCTCATTCTGAAGGAATTTTCAGTGGTTCTTTCCAATAAAAAACATGTGGGTGGTTGCCAGGGCGTTGCTAAGGTAAGTGTTTTTGGTGCAATACTTTGTGGATTCTAATGTGTTTTGGCTACTCTCGGGTCATCTATGATATTCTGCGGCTGGTTGCATAAACTGCTAAGACGAATCTTAAAAGTTAGCCATCTATTTTTGTTCTTCAGAATGGTCCTAACTTTTTATAGTCAGTCACATAAAAGGGTAGTTCGGTCTAATAAGAAAAGTAAGATGACTAATTCCTAGTGTCAAATTAGTTCTTAAGACACAGTTTTAACATAGTGGCAACGTTTATGTAACTGGCCTCTGGTCTCTAGATATGACCTGGCTCCCTTCATTGTAAGTCTATATGATTTCTCTTGCTAAATTAAAGGGATAGTTCACCCGAAAATGAAAATTCTGTCATTAATTTCTCACCCTCATGTTGTTCCAAACCTGTAAGACTTTAATTCATTTTGGGAACACAAATGAAGATAGTTTTAAAGAAATCTGAGAGATTTCCGTCCCTCCATTGACAGCTACGCAACTACCACTTTGACGCTTCAAAAAGTTCATAAAGAGATCGTAAAACTAATCCATATGAATTAAACGGTTTAGTCAAAAATGTTTGAAGAGGCTCGATCGCTTTATATGATGAATTTAGGCTTTTATTCACATATAAACATTGATCAGCGAAAATAAACAGAAGCTCAACCGAACTTGCTTGACGTTTGAGAAAAACCTCTTGCAGAAGCTTAAACGTGCTGCGTAACACGAGAATGAACCTCATTGGTTCTTGCTGAAGCTCAAACGTGCTGCGTAACACGAGAATGAACCTCATTGGTTCTTGCTGAAGCTCAAACGTGCTGCGTAACACGAGAATGAACCTCATTGGTTCTTGCTGAAGCTCAAACGTGCTGCGTAACACGAGAATGAACCTCATTGGTTCTTGCTGAAGCTCAAACGTGCTGCGTAACACGAGAATGAACCTCATTGGTTCTTGCTGAAGCTCAAACGTGATGCGTTACACAAGAATGAACCTCATTGGTTCTTGCTGAAGCTCAAACGTGATGCGTAACACGAGAATGAACCTCATTGGTTCTTGCTGAAGCTCAAACGTGATGCGTAACACAAGAATGAACCTCATTGGTTCTTGCTGAAGCTCAAACGTGATGCGTAACACGAGAATGAACCTCATTGGTTCTTGCAGAAGCTCAAACATGATGCGTAACACGAGAATGAACCTCATTGGTTCTTGCAGAAGCTCAAACATGATGCGTAACACGAGAATGAACCTCATTGAAGATGAACGAAAGACTTGCAGGTTAATGACATGAGGGAGGGCAGGTTAATGACATGAGGGAGGGTAGATGATGACAGAACATTTTTGGGTGAACTATCCCTTTAAGAGATACTGTATTTGCAACTCTAGATGTACAAAGGTATTTTCATCCGTCATAACTCCTGGAGAGAAATAGCACAGACACTGAACACAGGATCCTTAGAAAGTCGAACATTTAGTTTTATCAAATTTAAGGTCATAAAGTCTCAAATATCTTAATTGTTATTAGAAAAGTCTTAATTATAATTTCAAGAGGTCTTAAATTTGGGGATGGAAAATTTGATAGCATTTCACAATATGGCTTTATGTCATAATTCAACTTTTAAAGGCCATGATTTAATCAAATAAATGTAGGCACTGCATGTTTCAACGTGTCATATTTTTACACAGATTACGCACAGTGTTGTAGTGTTAACCGCTGGATCAATAAGAAGCTAATGTGCTAATTTTTAGAATAATAAGGTATCTAGAATAGTATATTTTAAATGAATATATTTTAATGAATACAATCATTTGTTATTTTGACTCGTCCCCTATCTTAAAAAATGGTTTAAAGGCTGAAATGTGTTTTATAATGTATGGTATAGGATGTTGCCATTAACAATGACATTTTCAATACGGTTTTAATTGTATTTGTGCAGATATTGTGTTTAAAATAATTTAATTTGATTTTAAAAAGCCTGCAGATATCCTATAAACAAGGATGAAACTTTCTAGTGTGCACGTGTCCACCGTCTTGACTTTTGACGTTTCAATAGGACAGCTGATGAATGCCTATAAAATACGGATAAAGCCAAGCCTGAGAATGAATCACTGAATGTCAACGGGAGAGTATTCATTCACACACACACACACACACATACACGCGTGTTTCTGAGACAGAATGATGTGACGACTGAAGCTACGAGAGATCAGAGGGCAGAGAAGCGAACGTGTTCGTTTCTCAGGCATAACAAGAGCGGGACACCTTAACATCCATTCTCTTTCACATTAGCAATGGAGATGAGACCCCTCACCGAGAGCCCACGCGAGACACGGCTGAGCCGAGGTAATGATCCGTCAGATCCGCAGAGGTCAAAGGGAACGGCTTAAAACATGTGGCCGTTCACACTGCACACACTTACACGCCGTTTGATAGAGCGTCCTCATGCAAGTTTTGTCTTTTGTATACATTTGTCCCTCAAATATTCTGTTGTTCTGTCATAGTAGTTTTTTATTACAAAAATAAATGTGCTTAAACAGAATGCAAATTGGTAAATGTTGTGGAGTCATTCATTCCTACAAATATAAACGAATATATTTGTGGTAGTGGATCTTAATTTCAGCCGTATATATTATTTTTAATCTCAAAAAAGGCAAAACAAATAAGAATATTCAAAACCACAGTGCATAGGAAAACATAAGTGCTTTGCAAAAACAAAAGACAGCAATCTGATTGGTTAAAACTGTTCTATTTACACTTGAACACATAAATGTCTCTATTAATATAAATTTGTGCTATATGAAAATTGACGTCAACAAAAGCAACAAATATGCGCTGCATTTTATTTATGACAAGCTAAATTTCAAGACCAAAGACAGCAATGAGAGAGAGAGCAGCATCAGCACCAGCAAAATCCAAACATTTAGTCCTGGTCCGCTTAGCGTTCACATTGGCATTTTAACACCGAACCTACCAAACCTAAAGGCATAGGGATATATTCACAAACTGATTGGTCTGCTTTTATGACGTATATATTTCGTTAAATGCGCACGCTGTATGTGCGTAGCCTACATATGATGCTATTTTGACCAGCTGAGAACTCGTGAAGAGCTTATAAACTGATTAAAGGAGTCAAAACAGCGTCAGGAATCCCTCCGTCACACACACAACTGAAGATCTGCTGTGAGGAGACGCGGTTCTCCCGCCTGTACTGAACTCTGATGGGCAACATCGCGACTATGATGAGAAAAACAGGTGTGCTTGAGCATTCGGTCCTTTTTAGGGTCGCATCTTGTGACATCATGTCCTGTTTTTAGTTCATTTAACGTTACATGTCTTTGGTCCGTGTTGCGTTCATATTTCATGCAAACCGCACCAGAGTTCATTTGGAAGCGGAGTGAGATCCATCTTTTCCTTTAATCAGTTTATAAGCTCTTGGTCCGCTTGTTTGGTGTCACCAGCTCCGGGGAGGGCGTCGAGGAGAGTTGAAGTCAGGTCAACTTTATGGTAATGAGCTATGACGCGGTTCGGCTATAACCAATGGGGATGTAGAAGTCCTCCGCTATAACCAATGGGCATGTAGAAGTTCTCTGCTATAACCAATCGGGATGTACATTGTAGAAGTCCACCGCTATAACCAATGGGGATGTAGAAGTCCTCCGCTATAACCAATGGGGATGTAGAAGTTCTCTGCTATAACCAATCGGGATGTACATTGTAGAAGTCCACCGCTATAACCAATGGGGATGTAGAAGTCCTCCGCTATAACCAATGGGGATGTAGAAGTCCTCCGCTATTACCAATGGGGATGTAGAAGTCCTCTGCTATAACCAATGGGGATGTAGAAGTCCTCCGCTATAACCAATGGGGATGTAGAAGTCCTCCGCTATAACCAATCGGGAGGTAGAAGTCCTCTGCTATAAACAAGGGGGAGGTAGAAGTCCTCCGCTATAACCAATGGGGATGTAGAAGTCCTCTGCTATAGCCAATGGGGATGTAGAAGTCCTCCGCTATAACCAATGGGGATGTAGAAGTCCTCCGCTATAACCAATGGGGATGTAGAAGTCCTCCGCTATAACCAATGGGGATGTAGAAGTCCTCCGCTATAAACAATGGGGATGTAGAAGTCCTCCGCTATAACCAATGGGGATGTAGAAGTCCTCCGCTATAACCAATGGGGATGTAGAAGTCCTCCGCTATGACCAATGGGGATGTAGAAGTCCTCCGCTATAACCAATGGGGATGTAGAAGTCCTCTGCTATAACCAACGGGGATGTAGAAGTCCTCCGCTATAACCAATGGGGATCTAGAAGTCCTCCACTATAACCAATGGGGATGTAGAAGTCCTCCGCTATAACCAATGGGGATGTAGAAGTCCTCCGCTATAACCAATCGGGATCTAGAAGTCCTCCGCTATAACCAATGGGGATGTAGAAGTCCTCCGCTATAACCAATCGGGATCTAGAAGTCCTCCGCTATAACCAATGGGGATGTTGAAGTCATCCGCTATAACCAATCGGGATCTAGAAGTCCTCCGCTATAACCAATGGGGATGTAGAAGTCCTCCGCTATAACCAATGGGGATGTAGAAGTCCTCCGCTATAACCAATCGGGACGTAGAAGTCCTCCGCTATAGCCAATGGGGATGTAGAAGTCCTCCGCTATAACCAATCGGGATCTAGAAGTCCTCCGCTATAACAAATGGGGATGTAGAAGTCCTCCGCTATAACCAATGGGGATGTAGAAGTCCTCCGCTATAACCAATCGGGACGTAGAAGTCCTCCGCTATAACCAATCGGGACGTAGAAGTCCTCCGCTATAGCCAATGGGGATCTAAAAGTCCTCCGCTATAACCAATGGGGATGTAGAAGTCCTCCGCTATAACCAATGGGGATGTAGAAGTCCTCCGCTATAACCAATCGGGACGTAGAAGTCCTCCGCTATCGCCAATGGGGATGTAGAAGTCCTCCGCTATAACCAATCGGGATCTAGAAGTCCTCCGCTATAACCAATGGGGATGTAGAAGTCCTCCGCTATAACCAATTGGGATGTAGAAGTCCTCCGCTATAACCAATGGGGATGTAGAAGTCCTCCGCTATAACCAATCGGGACGTAGAAGTCCTCCGCTATAGCCAATGGGGATGTAGAAGTCCTCCGCTATAACCAATCGGGATCTAGAAGTCCTCCGCTATAACCAATGGGGATGTAGAAGTCCTCCTCTATAACCAATGGGGATGTAGAAGTCCTCCGCTATAACCAATCGGGACGTAGAAGTCCTCCGCTATAACCAATCGGGACGTAGAAGTCCTCCGCTATGGCCAATGGGGATGTAGAAGTCCTCCGCTATAGCCAATGGGGATGTAGAAGTCCTCCGCTATAACCAATGGGGATGTAGAAGTCCTCCGCTATAGCCAATGGGGATGTAGAAGTCCTCCGCTATAACCAATGGGGATGTAGAAGTCCTCCGCTATAGCCAATGGGGATGTAGAAGTCCTCCGCTATAACCAATGGGGATGTAGAAATCCTCCGCTATAGCCAATGTGGATGTAGAAGTCCTCCGCTATAGCCAATGGGGATGTAGAAGTCCTCCGCTATAACCAATGGGGATGTAGAAGTCCTCCGCTATAGCCAATGGGGATGTAGAAGTCCTCCGCTATAACCAATGGGGATGTAGAAATCCTCCGCTATAGCCAATGGGGATGTAGAAGTCCTCCGCTATAACCAATCGGGACGTAGAAGTCCTCCGCTATAACCAATCGGGACGTAGAAGTCCTCCGCTATGGCCAATGGGGATGTAGAAGTCCTCCGCTATAGCCAATGGGGATGTAGAAGTCCTCCGCTATAACCAATGGGGATGTAGAAGTCCTCCGCTATAGCCAATGGGGATGTAGAAGTCCTCCGCTATAGCCAATGGGGATGTAGAAGTCCTCCGCTATAACCAATGGGGATGTAGAAGTCCTCTGCTTGAGAGGAGCCCAGAGAACGCAGTCCTGTGAACTTTGGTTCTGACAACATCAGATCCCAAGCAAAATGGAGGACAGGTTGATCATGTGAATTTGATAAGAAGGCGCGCAACACTATTTATAGGCAACATTTTCGCGCTAGAACGCTTTGTTTTTCAGCGGGAATGCAATTAATTTCCTCAAAACAACACAGATTTTACCAATTCGCCTTTGGCTAAGCCACACCCTAGAATGTAGATTGACCAATCACAGCGCAGCCAAGAACGAGCTCCCACAGAGGTCCGACACTTTTTCACAGCGCTCCATTGACTTTAACACAGGGGTCTCATATTTTTGGTCTCGGCAGGCTATTACCGTCGTAGCTTTATCAAAAATATGGTTAAACGTTGTGCCTGGGGGAATTTGTAACACAGATACGCGTTTCCCAGAGAGGTTGGAGGGGGGTGTGCGTTTTTTTCCCTTCCCAAACCGAAGTCAAATCCTGACAAGTGTCGTCTAGCACACGCTGCTAATAAATACAACGTTATACTCGCGTAGTCCATTTGCTTTGTAATAACGATTATAGAAGTGAATAGAGACCTACCCAGCTTTGCATGAACAGTAGGGGTGGAACGGTACATGTATTCGTATTGAACCGAAACGGTACGGGCGTCACGGTTCGGTGCACGAATTTGCACGCAGAATACACGGTACAAATAAAAAAAAAACCCTCTTAAATAGCAATAAATTTCGCTCTATTCGCTTTTGGTGTGACTGTTAACGCAGCAATGAACAGGCTGCGATCAAGATTGCAATGCAGGAGTGTGTGTGTCTGTGTGCGCGCGAGAGAGAGAGAGAGAGAGAGAGAGAGAGGCGCGATGAACAGTGTGTGTGTGTGTGCGAGAGAGAGAGAGGCGCGATCGAACAGTGTGTGTGTGTGTGCGCGCGCGTGCGAGAGAGAGAGAGGCGCGGGCGCGAATCGCGCGATGAACAGTGTGTGTGTGTGTGTGTGTGTGTGTGTGTGTGTGTGTGTGCGCGCGCGAGAGAGAGAGAGACGCGGGCGCGAATCGCGCGATGAACAGTGTGTGTGTGTGTGTGTGCGCGCGCGTGCGAGAGAGAGAGAGAGGCGCGGGCGCGAATCGCGCGATGAACAGTGTGTGTGTGTGTGTGTGTGTGAGAGAGAGAGGCACGGGCGATCGAACAGTGGAAACGTAAAAACATACTCCGTCATTTTTTTCATACAGGACATCATTAAAACTGCAAATTGTTTACTTATATTTGTGTACACTGGCAATAAAACACAACATTGTGCTTTTGTCACACTCTAAACTCTTGTCAAACTGTAACCTACAACTGTTAACAAAAGTTTTTATGGTAGTATTATTTTATACGGAAATCAATTATTTATAATTCAGATGAGAATAAAGTTAGTTAATTAAAATGAAGGAAAACAAATATCTTGATCTGAAATAGCAAATTAATTTTAAATTCATTCAGGTACAATTACCAAACATATCTCAAGGTCTTTTCGTCTTTTTAATAATTTAATTAATAAACTAATTATATAAAACTACTGTCAGTGCACTACAAATAAACTGGTTCTATGCCTTTATTAATAAAACTTATTTAAAAAAATACAAGGTTTAAGACATTTATAAAAATGCCTTCTGCATTTTTGCTTTGCTTTTCACTCCATTGTACCGAAATCGTACTGAACCGTGATGTCTGAACCGAGGTATGAACCGAACCGTGACTTCTGTGTACCGTTCCACCCCTAATGAACAGTGTTGGTCCTTGATATTGTTAATCCCAGCCTCCGTCTCCATTAGTAGGATATGCGGTGGGTCATTTTTTGACTGTGACCAGTATGCTTTTGCCTCTATTTGGATGCCTTGTTGTTCCTTGCGTTTCACCTGTATGTCGTGAATATAGCCTTCGAACACATATTGCAGCCGCTTTTGCCTACTTCTATCGGACACTTTATTTGCTGCTTTATAAAAGTTTGATAAAATTTCAGCAGGAAGAGCTGTCACAGCATAAGCCATGTTTATACCAGAGCCCAGATGAAGTTTGTTTGTCGGACGTAGCAACAGTAACTAAGGGGGGCGGGGCTTAGCCAGGGGCGAATTGCATTAAGGCTACACTTCAACACAGACTCCACAGAGAGACAGCCGGCCAAAAGGAAACCCCGTTAACTCCATCCTAACCAATCATCTTTCAGTCTGATCATTTCAACGCTTCATTATTGGCAAGTGGAGACACATGCTATATATAACCCTGTTACACAAGCAGGAACAGGCAACCGTGAGCGCGTGCCAGCTTGTTTTTTTTTTGGACGGGTCTTAAAGGCGTCCAGTAACAAGTCGACCGAGTGCTGACCAAGCGTTTGCCAAACGTTATCCCTGCCTAATAGCAGCAGCAGAAACAATGCGCGGTAATGACGGCCAGCGTGGTAAGCGTCTAATGACACCTCATACATAATTCAGCACCTTTCCGGCGACTAAGCCCTGATATCCTCATTAACAGAAACACTCTGTGCTGTCAGATGGGCAAAGCACAATCGTAGGGTCTCATTTAGGCTTTGAGAAGTGCAGCTGGTACCACGACACCGCCAGGAAAGAGAGAGAGAGAGAGAGAGAGAGAGAGAGAGAGAGAGAGCGAGAGAGAAAGAGAGAGAGAGGGAGAGAGAGAGAAAGAGAGAGAGAGAGAGAGAGACGAGTGAAAAAAGGCAGAAAAAAAAAAAAAAACTCGAGCGAAGCGGGTTTGTTTTATTTAGTGCAAAAAAAAAACCTTGCAGTTTGTAAAAACAAGGCTGACACGGAGGCTGACACCAGGCAGGGGAAAATAATTAGCTCTCATTTTCTCAGACTCCTGTTTCCTTCTTCCCGCTGAGCTTCCTCCCAACCAAACCACCACATGTCAGGAGAAATAGGAGGCAATTAGCGGCCCCGCTTCAGCCCCGCCGCACGCGTTGAAAGGGGACTATTTATGATGGGACAATGAACAGCTGAAAGATTAAATAACATTTGCCTTTTAAAAAGAAAATGACTTCTGGCTAAATTTTTGATTAAATTCAAACGGAAAGTGAAGACGCAGTCGCTCTCCTGTGTCAGGAGCCCAAACAAAGGCTCGCCGGCGAGAGGGGGTGGATGGATGCTACGCCTGGCTTTACACCAGAAATCATTCATCTCTTGCGGCCTCTTTTAAGTGAACGAAAAAGAGGAACCAAAACAAGAGGCTTGGGAACGGCAAATGCGTTTAGCGCGACAGTGGTCAGTCTTCGGAGGAGGGCGATAACAGGCATTTTTTTACTTGAGGAAGACAACTTCAAATCAAGGAGCGCCGCAATTGTGTGACAAAAAGTCTCAGTTATGACAAGACATCACATCGGCAACAAAAGCTCCCTGTCAACACAGGAAATGATGCACAGACGGTGATGCGAAAATAATGACAGCAAATCACAAGCATTTCATACATTAAAGAGAACCGTGAGGAAACGCTGCATTCGTGTTTCTCCGATTTATTCGACCATCATGCGGATTGTTGATGAGAGGAATGCAATTACTTTTTTAAGTGAGCAATGACAAGGAAAACCCTTTTAAAAAAGATTATTAGGAATGAAATCATCTTGGTAACATTTCCAAGAAAAGCCAATTCAAAATGTGGTGTGATCATAATTTGTCTAGAATCCATGCGAGTGTCTGCATTTTAATCTTTATTTTTCAAAAAGTTTTTAAATATATATTATATTAAACAAAACGTTTTTTTGCTTCACCAAATGACATTTTACATCCCGAACTAACCATGCATTGTGATAAAACGTTAATTATTTATATTTATTTATATATTTTATTTATATTTATTGACCCTGAGACGCGTGTTCATGAGGGTCTGCGGGGTCCTCTCTATGATATCATTTCCTGTTTTAGGTTTTTTCTGCATACCTCTGTTGGTTGGACCACGTGACTTTGATTTGCCGTTTTTTTTTTTTTTTTTTTTTATATTGAGGCAGTTTTCTTAAAATAATTTAAGAAATAAAACATTATTTATTTTCTATATTGTTTTTTCTTATACATTATGCTTTACTACTTATAAAGTTATGACTTTTTGCTTCATTATGACTGAGTTTATGCCGCAAAAAATCGTATTAATACAGAAATTAAATAGCATTTTTGAAAGTATTTTTGATTAAATTCATAGATATGACAAAAACTAAGCGTCATGTCAATATCAGTTTCCAGCCAAAGTTGCGAATTTAACGCAAAATATTGCATAAAACATTTGTGAATAAAGCAGCGTTTCCATCTCACGTGTTCAAGAGAACAAAATCGTCACTTCCTGGGAAATTTGTAATAATAAAAATGGAAGTTGCTGCAATCTGGGAAACCACTGTGGCTTTTTTCCCTCCATCATAAATGACTTAACGCAATAAACGCTGTCAGGTTCTCTTGCGTTTGTTTGCCTAGTGTTTGGGAACGCAGTCGTGTGAGACGCTTCTGGGAATTAAACCACATCACTCGTATGACAGACTTTGGCTCAGGCGTTTCAGAATCATCCAGCCAACATTTGAGAGGCTGTGCGATGATACTGATCCACTGGTTATCTAATCACATCCACTGTTGAGGCAAAGTCACAGGATCTTTTTGTTACGCATCCAGGGATTTATTTCTTTAAATGTGTTTTCATCATAGTTTATGCGCATGTCTTATTATCGAATAAAATAATACTTCTTTTTTTTGTTCATCTAGTTTTTTTTAAATGCGATATCCCAAAATAAACATGAAAATAGGTGGATGGAAACAGAGATATATGCACATATGATTTTCACCAAACAGCCTCCACACCCAAGCAACCATCTAAAACTGGGCTAGCAACCACAGACGGCTATACTTGCCGATAGGTGTATTTTAACACAATTTTGTGTGTATGTGTATGTTCAAGCGCAAGGAGACGCGAAAAAGGAATCAATTCGGTGTTAGCCCGCTATCTGAAACCTGCCTCTGTGTGTGTGTGCGCTTCAGGTGTGTGTGCACAGATAAACAACGCTCAATCAACTTCTCTTTAGCCTCTTCTTGCGCTTGAATGGTTTAAAATCGCTTAAATGTGTAAACTGTGTAAACATAACCTAAAATGACAAATGGGACACCCTCCGGTCTTGTGGAGTTAACAGGCACGCACATGTGGTGGCCATAGTAAGTCCACAAGACCGTAAGTGCACATGAAGTGTGACATTTGGGACAGGGCCTAAGCTGTGTATCATAAACCTATCAATAACTATGAGGGCTCCTACACATGATATGAAGCGGAGTGATTTACCGTGTTGCCTGTGCCTGCTTTCCAGTGGTATCCAAACACTAACTCCAGATTTACAGTCTTGCTCCACTCCTCGTCTTCTTCTTCAGTGGCCAAACCATCCTAAGAGCGCACACAAGGAACATTTAAATGAGTGCTGTCAAATGTTTTTATTTACATAATATGTGTGTATGTGTATATATATTACATATATATATATATATATATATATATATGTCTTTGTGTGTGTGTGTGTGTGTATATATATACAGGCATGAGCACACACATACAGAGTGACAAATATATATAATATATAAATATAATATTATATATACACACACATATACGTAAACAAAAACGTTTATGTTAGATGCGATTAATCATGATTAATCAATTTGACAGCACTAATATAAATACATTAGCTGTGTACTGTATAAAAAATCTCAAGTCATTATATATAAATATATATATACAGTATATATATATATATATATATATATATATATATTTTTTTTTTTTTCACTGGCTTTTTTGAGTTTTACCTACTTCCAAAAGCTGAGATAGCTTGTCAAGTCAAATCAATTGGATAAACCCAGTAAATTAAGTTTAGTTTACTAAAAGCAAAAAAGATTTGGTAACACTTTATTTTAAGGTGACGTAGTTATAGTAATAACAGTAAATTATGCATAATTACAAGTAACTAACCCTAAACTAAACCCTGACCCTAATTGTAACTCTATAGTAAGTACATGTACTTAATTAATATTACTCAGTACTTATTTGAGCAAGTACAATGTAACTACGTCAGCCTAACAGAAAGTGTAACCTTTTTAAAGTGTGGTGGATAAGGATGAATTCAGCCAAAACAGTGTGGCGATTGCTCAAAACATGTCAGCTCTATGTAAACGATGATCTAGAAAGTGAACACATGCCTTGATCAACGGAGGAAAGTGGAACAGACTCAGGTAGTCGTGGGTGAGTTTCTCAATTTCGGTCTGAAAAAGAAAAGATTTGACACAATGTTTAAAACATTACGAGATGGATTTATGCAGTTATGCAGCGCATTGACAATCAGCCAATGACCAGCTGTGTGTAAATGTTACATAATTATTACCTGTTAATGGACTTTCAGCAGCAAAACAACAATTAATACCATTGTGTATCACTTATGAACATATAATTCGTGCTCTGGCATATGTCATATACATCTAGAGTAATTAATTCAACAAATCACGCTCTCTATGGAGCGAACATACTAACGCTTTACAGGATCAGACGTGTGATGTCAGTTAGCAGCGTTTCCCAGAGGAGGAAAAATTATTTCTCAGAGGTCGCTCTTTCAAAGCTTAGCAATATGACAGAATGGAGTTTTCAATTAAACATCAACGCCGTCACGGATATTTCTAAAAAAATTCATTGGGGGGAATAAAATTAATTCCAAGGGACAAATAAATCAATTGTCGAGACATGAATGAATGTGGCATTGCTCAGATCATCTGGTCTTCATTTTGTTCATTCGCCTTCATATTGAGATCTTCACATATTGAAATCTGTGTGAGATTTCTTGCTCGGTTTCTTTAGGCCGATTCACACTGCATCGACAGACGAGGAACTAAAGCCGACAGTCGCCAGATTACGGCACGTGACTTCTCAGAAATGGCGTTTACGTATGGGAGAGTATGGCAGTATTCAGACAAAACAGGGGAAATAAACATAAATGATAAACATGATGCTGCTCGTTACATCTGTTAAATCAGAAATTGCAGCTTTGAAAAGCAAATTTAAACAGTCCTAACCAGACGTGATGTGATTTATCTGTTCAAACTGCGACAAAATCAATCAAAGATCCCAGCCAATCAGAAGAGCGTGTGGGCGGAGTCTCTCTGCAAGCGCACTGCATTCGCAATGAAATGGATAAGTACATAATCAAATTCATAAATCTTACACCATTTTAACCTGATTAAAAATGCATTCTGAGTGACTGAATCAATCTTTATTTATCATGGAATACACTTGTTTGTTCACTTTGAGTTGAAGATGTTCTTTCCTTTCATTTATTATAGATCCGAGGTGAATTAGCCTATCAGTTGTTGCTTTCAGTCTGTTTATAAAAATTATATTCAAACTCGCATTAAATTCTTTTTACATTAAAGGCACACTATGTAATTTTTTGCCACTAGAGGGCGTTTACTCAAAACAAAGGCGTAGCTTGATGTCGTGTAATGTTCTCTTCACCAGTGTCCACTCGAACAATGTTATATATTTGGTTGATTTGTGAACTTTCTTTATCCCAAATGTTTCTAAGAATGTTTAAATCCAGAGAAGTAAGCAGTTTTAACTAGGACACGGACAAATAATGTATATATATTTCTAACATAGATATGAGCTGTAATCGTGGAGGACGTAGCGTGGCACCTTCAGATGTATGATGTGTCCTTTGGACGTCACACCCAGATCCCTCATGTCACTCTCAGACAGCAGCAGGAGTCTCTGTCCTGTGATGTGATTCTGCATGAAGACCTCAGCGTACTGCTGCAGCTCTCCATCACCTGCAGCACACACACACACACACACACGGTCATCTTTCTATAGCAGGGACTCTGCATCAAATTCTATTGTTTTTATACTTTTATACTGATCTAAGGATATTAAACCTACCGTTCAAAAGTTTAGGGTCAGTTAGATTTGTTTAAAGCTAAAATATGTAACTTTTTTCGCCGCTAGGGGTCACTAACCTCTTACAATAACAAAGTCGTAGGTTGATGACGCAAAGCATTAAGCGGAATTATGGATCTTGTCGTCAAGCCGATGGATCTAATAATGTTTATGAATTAGTGAAAACATTTATGTTTTTAACATGACTGTGGTATGAAGCAGGGCGCGATTGCTAATAAGAGACAGATACCAGTGCCACACGCGAGTCCCGCGGATATAAAGGAATAAGGACAACTAATTCTACCGAACTACCCGCAAGTGCTTTATTACTACTCACACAGGTCAGTTTATTAGACGAATTAAACTTGAGGTAACGCAGCGCTGTTTCACTTGCTCTAACAGTTACACTATCACACTAAACGGCATTTGAGTGTGTTGAATGTTGTTAGTTAGGTTGTTTGTTGGCTGTATGAGACTAAGCTAGATCAACATTAGAATAACATACAGATCATATTCTAACATGTCATCATGTTGAGGTATATAACATTGATTAGTTTTATGTACATTTGCTCACCTGTCTAATAAAGTACATGCAAGAGCTCTGTCAAGTCGAAGTTAGTCGCGGACGTGGAGCTCTCGGCATCTCGAAAATGATATTGATCTTCGTTTTAGTCCTCTTTTTGTCTTACTTGCCATGTTCCAAAATGTTTGAACAAAACAACAACAGCGTGAGCGTACCGCTAGGCGTAACCCAGTTGTCCACGTCTGTCGCCATGGTTACTATGGCAGTACGAGCGGAAACCGAGGGTAACGCGGATATGACTCCTCACCCCTGCTCCCACGCCCCGTTTCCTCGGTTAAAATAGCAATTTTCTCACGATTTACAAATTTGGGATATTGTAAGTAATCAACTAAACAAAATATATAACACATATTTTACTGCAAAATTCTTACATAGTGCACCTTTAATGTTTTTTAAAGAAATATCTTATCCTCAGAGAGGCTGCATTTATTTAAAACAGTAATATTCTGAAATATAATTTCAATTTAAAATAGTTGTTGTAAAAAAAAAAAAAATTATTCCTGTGATCAAAGCTGAATTTTCAGCATCATTACTCCAGTCTTCAGTCTGACATGATCCTTCTAATGTGATGATTCGATGCTCAAGAAACATTTATGATTATTATCAATGTTGAAAACAGGTTTCAGTTTTTCTTTGATGAAAAGAAAGCTTTAAATGAACAGTTAATCAACATCAGAGGTGAAGAAGAATCTCACCTTCAAAGATCTGCTCCATCCAGAAATGCTATAAAGACAAAAGATGTTAAAAAAAGAACAAAAATCTGAAATCATCTCGATTGAAAAAACACCCACCACATGTTCTTCTGTCCAGGAGTGGATCGCCAGGTTTGGAAGAAGCTGTCAGAGACGGACAGAAGAACACAAGCACTCGTCATCATACAGTCATCAAGTTCACTTATCAAATGACATATATATAGTGTTCTTATAACGTGAAGTATAGATATTAACAACAAGAACGACTGAATACGCTCACTCCATTGAGCAATGTTTGACCAATGACGCTCACTTTTAATGCAAATAAGAGAGTCATTCATTGATATCCCTCATTTACAAGTGTAGAAATAATTTAAAAATGAGGCAAATTCTTACATAGAATTAATTGACATGTTATATCTAGAATATCTACATTTATTTGTGTGTGTGTGTTTGTTTCTTGGTGTTTTTGACATCTCATTTTTGGATGCTTTTATGACATTTTAACTTTATTCTGTATCTCAGTTTTGTTTTTGAATTGGCAGCTTATTAACAGGATGTGAAGTTGTGTTCCAGGTTATGTGTTAAGATCAAATCTTCCCCTCTAAAGTAATGAAATATTCCATAAACTTTCATATTTTCCTCAACCTTCAGGGAGATTAATCATGTTCCATCTGATGGACAGATTGATTGACAGGCAACATATCTCAGGCAAGATTAATCATTGTCACAGAACGTTTTTTTTTTAGTAAATCAATTTTTAGACATCAGTACAGAGATATCACAGTCTCACTTACATAATTGTTAAAAGAGAAATGTCTCAGACACACTATCAAAGATAAAATATAAAGACACCTTGAAGAAAGATTGAGGGGAATAATATTAATATTTTTAAAATCATCAAAACTAATGCTCGTGATGTTTTTACAATTTTACCTAAACAAATGACCCAAGCAAATGTTTTATCAAATATCAAAAACATTTTTCCTTTGGATTAGTGATGTCGATATAACAAATGTAATCCCAGAATGCACTGCGACGAGCTCAGTGAAAAAAAGAAAAAGAAAAAAAAAGGCGGACGAGACGACTGAAATGTTGATTATAAATACATTTGGAAAAGAACCAATAGAAACAGTTCGGTGTAATCACGTATAATGCTATTTATAGTTTTTCAAATCAGCAAATTTCTTATAAACGAGCACAAATTCAGTCCGAATAAACGAATATACGAACCGTTACGAATTATTATTTAGATGAGTCTGGTTTAGCTTTCCTTCACCGTCATTCTCTAAGTACATCTATAATTTCATTAATATTATATTACAGTTACATTATATATTATATATAAGTACAGTTTTTTTTAAATATAGCCTCCTATAAAAGTCTTTAACTGAATTAATATCAGTGGTATATCTAGTGAACAGCACTGTCATTTCTTTTTCTTTTCTTTTCTTTTTTACAGCTTTTCAGGTTTCCTAGGAAAGTGTGAATAGAAGAACAGAGGAACAGATCCTCGACTGTAACGCATTTCATTTCTGCTGGAAGAAATATTGAAATACTCTTTCTTGCTCATGTTTTTCAATCTCTCTCTCTCTCTCTCCTTCTTGACGGTGTGCGAGTTCCTCACAGTCTTCACACTGCTCAAATTGGCCAATCTTAATGTCAGTGAAATGTCAGTTGTTCGTAAGTGCGCGCTGTCCTCGCCACGCTGACACGCTGTTCTCTCTCGCTCTCCTCAGCATGTGGCTATACATCCACTTCATTTGCCATAAATAACATCCATAAGGACCCGGTGGGCGTCAGGCGGCCTCACCTAATACAGCCGTTACAGGGAATCAGAGAAAGTGACTGCTCTAACCTCCACGACACACGACTTATTACACTTAAAACTCTTCTTACAAAGACAGGAGATTTTCTCCAGCAAATAAACACTGTTCCTGATGGGGGGAAAAAAGATTCAGAAGCACATACACACTGGAACTAAATGTGTGCAGTTTCCTTCACAAGCTATTCCTCATCTGAGAAAACTTGAAACGTCTGGATTGAGTTGTGTAGACAAAAATAAACCGTGCCCTTCTTTACATAAACTAAACTGTTCTTTTATATGATTGAATTGAATGGATATTGAAGGAAAGACAGTGAGCAAGTGTCCAGCATATACGGTTTAAAGTGCCCCTATTATGCTTTTTTCGGATATTACCTCGGCTTTCACGCAGTGGCTGTGTGAGAATGTAGAAGCTCTGCAAAGTTTCAAAGATCAAAGTGCTTGAGAAATGGATTTAACAAAGAGAGAATCGATTCTGAACTGCCTGAGACGAGTCGTCAGTGATTCCAGTCTCACTTCTTAGACGAAACCTAATTTGCCGAACGCCAGTCTCTGGTCTTCATTGGCTGCCTGTGAACAACGTCTACAAGACCCTCATACACTGTAGCTTCAGACCGGAAGAGTTTGATTCGTTTAGAGCTGCAAATCCACTTTGATGAACTTCCAGAAGAACGAGACTCGATTCTGCAGGATTTGATTCGGTAAAACCGACGCCATCGTTACTGTTCGTATCACTGTGTATCAAGTGCTGAGGAAGAGCTGACACTCAGATATGGTTATGGGTGTTTCGTTTCTGACACACTACTGTTAATTTCATTAATGAAATCTATGACAAAAAATGTTCGTTGGCGACCTTTTTTCCCATGACTAAGACGAGACGATGACGAGACGACACTAACGATAACTTTGACTTTATCATTGACGAAAAAAGACTAAAATGTAGTTAAAAATAATAACTTGACCAAGATCACTCTTTGCTTTTGTCGAATAAAAGAGGAGACAAAACATCGCAGATTGTTTCTATCGAGCCGCTACGAGCTTTCATGCGTACGGTTGCCAGAGTTCAAGAATTAAATCCCCCAATCAGTGCTTTTCTGTTAAAAGAACACGCTTTCTACTTTTACTGCAATCTGGCAACCGTGTGCACACACTCTCTCTACACAGCGAAAAACAGCGTGGATGATCTGAAAACACAGACAAATGTGTAAGCTGCAGTTTAGAGTAGTGATGGGGACGAGACCGCCTATGCCGAGTCCGAGTCGAGACCGAGTCTTTGAGGAAGCAAGTCCGAGTCGAGATTTTGTCTCCTTGTCACCTTTTTTTCCATGACTAATACGAGACGATGACGAGACGACACCAACGATAACTGTGACTTTATCAACATGCAACATCTTTGACGAAAAAAGACTAAAATGTAGTTAAAAAATAATAACTTGACCAAGATCACTCTTTGTTTTTGTCGAATAAAAGAGGAGACAAAACATCGCAGACTGTTTCTATCAAGCCGCTACGAGCTTTCATGCATACGGTTGCCAGAGTTCAAGAATTAAATCCCCCAACCAGTGTTTTTCTGTTAAAAGAACACGCTTTCTACTTTTACTGCAATCTGGCAACCGTGTGCACACGCTCTCTCTACACTGCGAAAAACAGCGTGGATGATCTGAAAACACAGACAAATGTGTAAGCTGCAGTTTAGAGATCTCCATTTGAGATATTCTACTTAAGTGAAAGTGTTAATCAGTCAGTTTGACCTTCAATGCGACTAAATCTGCGATCAAACCTTCTCAGTGACGAACTGTAATAAATCCAAACATGGATCTCTCGACTATTTGAGATTGTGGTTGCTGAATAAATGCACTTCTGTGAGACAATACAAAGTCATTTTGATGGTGTTTAAATAGAAACACATTTACTAGGATTAGGAATTTTCATTTTTGAGAGAAGTTTCTGGTTTTATCCTCAGGCCTATGTGATAAATAGCCTATAATAAATGAGGAAACTAGATCTCTACTCCTCAGCATAATAATCTAACTCTATTTTTGTTTTACTGCCTGTTTTTTTGTATTGTTTTACTGTCTTTATTTGACTTTCCTTAACTCTGTTCAGCACTTTGGATAGCCTTCTACATTTAAATGTGCTATATAAATGTAGATGTAGTTTGCCAAATAATTTTGTCACATAGATACCCTAACCAAGTTCATTGTTTTGTTATTCCCTTATATTTATAATATTTCAACAAATTAAAAATATTTTCCTCATATTTTGATGGTTTAATCGAATTTGTAGGGTCATAAATAACAAACATCCCCTCTAAACATCACTTTTGGCCACTACTGTACTGTGAATTCTTCTTTTTATGGTCTACTAAAGAAACAAACGACCTGGAAAAACATGCGAGTAAACGATGACAGAAACGGTTTTTGAGTTAACAGTTGCTTTACGAGAGAGAGAGAGAGAGAGAGAGAGAGAGAGAGAGAGAGAGAGAGAGAGAGAGAGAAAGAGAGAGAGATAGAGAGAGAGAGAGAGAGAGAGAGAGAGAGAGAGAGAGAGAGAGAGAGAGAGAGAGAGAGAGAGAGAGACACTCACCGGTGTGTTAGACTGCTCGATGAGTTTTCTCTCCCACATCTTTAACCGTCTCTCTCTTTCTTTCAGCTCTTGTTCTTTGCTGCTCAGATCTCTCTCCAACCGCTTCAGACGTTCCAGAGTCGCCTCGATCTCACACCTGCTCACACCACACACATCATATTCATCAACATAATATCCCTGTTCATAAACATAGCAATATTCATCAACAAGTGATTAGGTTACATACATTAATATTTTACTGCATAATGTGTCATACATTGATGTACTAATATAAAAATATTTATGGAGATGTACATAATTATATTAGTTTAAAAAAAGTAATATATTTTTTGAAAATGTAAATATTACACACTGCTTTCAAATTAGTTTTTTTTTCTTCAATTTATACCCACAGGATTGCATTGTCAATTTAACAACATAATTTTTAATTTCACTGGACTTTGGGGCTAGAACAAGAGAGAGAGAAAAAACATTGTTAAAATATTTGTTAGAAGACGAAATATATTCATTTTAACACTAACAGAAATATTAGTGTTTGAACATTTTAATATTACGTATTGCTTTCAATTCTGACAAATCCTATACCCACATTCACACTTTTGGAGTACAGTGGAAATAATGGACTAAAAAAAACACTTGTTTGTCCAAAGATTTAAAATAAATGGAAAATATATATATATATATATATATATATATATATATTTGTTTTCAGTTTTCAACTGTATACCCACAGCCACACTTTTGGATTACATAGACAATTTATGTTTTGAAGACAAAATGTGGCGTTTGTTGTTTTTCACTGATTTTACAGGTTTGGCCACAGTATGCAAAGAAACGTGTGTAAGAATAATGGCTGAATGTTGTCTTTATTCCCTAGACCGGATAAATGCCACTAAACATAAGACATTTTTTAAGCTGGCAACATTAGTGCAGAATCATCAAATGGTGTATATAAGTACAGTCAAGCCTGAGTCACTGTACATTTGTAACACCTGATTTACCCAGCAGAGGGAGCAACACATTCTCTTCAGACAACAGTTGTTTATAAAGGGACAGGAGCTGGAACGGGTGTCCTCAAACACCTCCCAGGAGGCCCGTCCCGTCGAGCCCCACCCCTGACGCCCTGCTTGCTCAACTTCAACACACTTCCCGTGTGACTGATTTCCCTGTCTGTCTCTTTTATTACAAATGCTACTGGAATTTCACAATTATATGTGAAATAAAACTTCCCTTTTTTGACACGTCACATTTCTTTTCTTCATTCGATGTTTCCCTGTTTAGCTGTAGGGAGGGACAGGAATCTCCTGTCCCTGTATCCTGGCCCAGTTCCAGATCGTCTTAATATAGCATCAAACACCCAGGACTTTCTAGACCACCAGGACACAATGGTCTGGTTTCACAGACAGGGTTTAGATTAGGCCAGGATTAGACCTTAGTTCAATTAGGATATTTAAGTAGCTTTTATAAACATGCCGTAGAAAAAAAATACATTACTGGTGTCCTTTGAAGTGCTTCAAACGGCTCTGCACGATCTTAGCTGAGGAATAGTGTTATATCTAGCGAAACGAGCGTTCATTTAAAAAAAAAAAAAAAAAAAAAATGTATATACATTTTAACCACTATTGTTGTTCTTGTGCTGGTCTGCGACGCGCCAGGCATTACGTAATCACGCTGGAAAGGTCACGCTGGACGTAGGCGGAAGTACCGCCCCATTGTTTACAAGCGTGGAGCGTTACAATTTTATTGTATGTTGAATGACATATTTATGTCTTTGTGTCAGTTTATTGTTTAAAATGGTCCTTTCATTTGCGTATCCTGGATGTTTAAAACAATGGGGCGGTACTTACGCCTACGTCCAGCGTGACCTTTCCAACGTGATTACGTAATGCCTGGCGCGTCGTCCTTTAACCCTTGTCTGTGAAACCGGGGGAATGTGTGTGAAGGGACACACATAGTAGTTTATAAAATAAAGAAAAATATTACATTTAAAGCACCACTTTGATTACTTAAAAATTCAAAGTTTTCAATGTTGTTTACATGTCTGTGTGGTGTTTTTAATATGCTTTAAGACAAACCATGTGTAAGTTCATAAGTCGACAGCATTGCTGAGTATTTTCTCCTTAAAACTGCAGTGAACCAAAGACAGCCTCAAAAACACGGTTTGAAATCGCTGGTGTTTCTGACGTCCAATCAGATCAACATGTGATCGTCAACCAGTGGATCTCTGAGCTGAGTGAGTGAGTGGAGGCGGGTCTCATTTGCATATTCATAGAACCGCGTATACTAAATGAGGCAAGAGAGTTACATTCAAACTATTTTAAGGCATGAAGATTTTTTTTTCAAAGATTGAGTCATTTTGGTTATCAACGATGAGTTTGAAGGGATAAAATGATTGACTACAAAACTTTATAGCATTTAAACTGCAGTTTTTAAACCAAAATGGGTTGTGTTTTTTATAGTGTGTGGTAAATAGGATCTAGTGTATAGACAGGTAAATGATATATGTGATATGTGCGCAGTGTGTAATCATTAGTGTGTTAGTGTACCTCCACTCTGCTTTATTCTGCAGGAACGTGTTGCACTCATCCGGTAACTGACTGTCGTTCCACATGGACTCCAGCTTGGAAAGGATGTGTTTGAACAGCGGCCTGTCCTACAACACAATCACAACATCCGCATTTAAAATTCAGATCTGATCAATAAACAACACTACCCCAATATCTCACAAGCACTCCCTAGTGAAAAAGACTTTAGCTTAACTTTAAAAAGAGCACCTAATATGGAAATAATATACTTGTGTGCACTGCATGTAATGTTTTCGGACACTTAATTGAAAGTCACTTGTAATTAAATTTATATTAAAAGCAACTTGAAGAGTTTTTTTGGCCCGCTTAAGTACATTTTTATGTGTAATTTCATAGGTACTCCTATTGTCTTTGATATATGGTTAAAGTGTAGAGTTGAATGCATGACAAGCATTTATGGTCAAATAAAATATAATTTAATGCCATTTCTATATTGAAGCTTGTACGCCGTGTACTTAAATATATTTGTAATTACACATTTGTAATGATGAAGTTGCAATTTATTACTTTTAAATTATCTTTAAATGTAATACTGAATAACACACTACAGATACAATTATAATGAAGTCCTTTACATGTGTTTTAGTATGTTAGTCAACACATCAAAATAAGTGCACTTATTTAAAATATGACAAAAGATTGTTAAAACAATGATTTTGTACTTTAAAGTGAAACTTTTAATTTGACTATTACAAAGTGAATTTATAAACGTACTTAAGTGTGTTAAGAAACAGGCATGAAAATGTCTAACTTTTTATTTAATTAATATATTATCTGCAAGTACCGTTTCTTAAAAAAATGACTTTTAAGATTTTGAAGTACACTACAAGTGCACATTCAATACAATTAAGTGTACTTCTTTTTCACAAGTACTTGAAAGGTTGAAACGGTTCATAAAAGCAGCAGGCTGTGTGTCACATTAACAGCTTTTTCAGTTAAACGTTTGCAAGTTGTCATCAGTTTAATGCACGGTAGAAACGTCCATATGATACTTATCAGAGTTGCAACAACTGTGTGTTGCTCAAATTGCAATCTGTGTGTTTTTCAGTGTTATGATACTGTTTTCTGGCACGCCCGTGCTCTGTGAGTGACAGGCGGACGTCAGCGCCAGCCAACATGAGTTTATGAAGCTCACTTAAATGAGTGTGAGCGTTCAGAGGAGATGTGCGATCTGAGAGAGTGAAACTGAGAGGGGAAAACACAAGCCCTGACATGAGGCAGATCAAATGAACTTTGATTGGATGAATTAAAAATGTCAGGATAAGAGACAGTCGTATATTAATAAAGACAGCGGTTATTAATATCCTAACCAAACAGCATGTCTTATCTATTATTCATGCATTAATGCATTGCACTTTAACGTGGAGCAAATACCAATCTACTTAAGCACTGCATAATTACTGTATTAGTAGTATAATGCAACATATTGCGAATGCTCTCCAATGTGTGTCATTATCAAGGTTTACTGTATGATTGCTATGCAGTGTCAAAACCATAACAATTTATACTGTATTTGCTAAATAAGATCTCACAGGATAATCACACTGTAAAAGTTGATCCACCTGTCTCAAGCCGTTCCAAACCTGTATGACTGGGTTTGGTTTAGTCTGTGGTCACGATCTACTATGTGACCTAATTTACATTTCGAGGTAAACATGCATGGATTTTAGTTTTTTTTTACTTACTTTTGGTTCCGTCACCCAGCAGCTTCTCATCAGACAGGCGAAACTGGCTGGGCAGCAACTGGGAATCGTCAACCTCTGCACAACACACACGACACAAGTCAAAACCTGCTGAACACAGCTCATCAGTGACACAGCCAATCAGAGTCTCCCGTCACCTCGTTCTTCTCCACCACCAGCCAGGCCACCTGCAGACCCTCCAGACCTTTGAAGGGAATTTCACGCGTCAACATCTCCCACAGGACCTGAAAGAAACCTGCTTATAATTCACAGCTATCAGAAAAAGATGCCAACACAACCAGCGAATCCACCAACTGATTACAAAACTGATACAGCCAAATTGATTAGTTTTAAATACATTTTATATAATATTTTGGTTAAATATTGATTTAATATTAATACAAATATTTATTTTCCCACAGATCATTTTCAAAAATACATTGAGAGTCTTTGTCAATACAAGATCTGACCGAAAACTGATGCACCTCTTGATGGAAATAACATCACAACATTTATTTCCATCACGATTTTGAGATAACAACCAGCTGGATGTACATTATCCCTTACATATAACCCCGATTGTGTTTGGCTGAAAGAAGAAAGTAATATACACCTAGAATGGCTTGAGAGCGAGTAAATTATGGGATTATTTCCATTTTTGGGTGAAATAACTCTTTAGGGTCTGGACTCAGAGGTGCCGATTCATGTGTGAAAATGATTCTTCATCCTGGAATATGTTCATGATGTTCTTCCTACATGGTTGTTTAAGAAGTGAAAAGCTACACACTCCATCAATTAGGGCTAGAAGAACTGTTGCAAAACATGCAACATATTAATCACTGCAATAATGATCCAATCATAGACTCTTAAGCATTTGCCTATATGTGTATGTTCTGAGTTTGGTGAATATATCTCGTTACAGAAATTTTAGTAAAAAAGACTCCGCACACTTCAAACATTTTGGCTTCCCTTTACAACCGTGAATTGATATTTCAACTTTTTTTTGATAATTATGGATATATCAGACTCCAGAGAGTATGTCTGCACTGGTTTGGTTCCGATTGGACGAAAAACCTAGGACTAGTTTGCAAAAATATACAGGTCCTTCTCAAAAAATTGGCATATTGTGATAAAGTTCATTATTTTCCATAATGTAATGATAAAAATTAAACTTTCATATATTTTAGATTCATTGCACACCAACTGAAATATTTCAGGTCTTTTATTGTTTTAATACTGATGATTTTGGCATACAGCTCATGAAAACCCCAAATTCCTCAAAAGTCTAAAAAAAATTAGCATATTTCATCCGACCAATAAAAGAAGTGTTTTTAATACAAAAAGAAAAGTCAACCTTCAAATAATTATGTTCAGTTATGCACTCAATAGTCAATACTTGGTCGGGAATCCTTTTGCAGAAATGACTGCTTCAATGCGGCGTGGCATGGAGGCAATCAGCCTGTGGCACTGCTGAGGTGTTATGGAGGCCCAGGATGCTTCGATAGCGGCCTTAAGCTCATCCAGAGTGTTGGGTCTTGCGTCTCTCAACTTTCTCTTCACAATATCCCACAGATTCTCTATGGGGTTCAGGTCAGGAGAGCTGGCAGGCCAATTGAGCACAGTAATACCATGGTCAGTAAACCATTTACCAGTGGTTTTGGCAGTGTGAGCAGGTGCCAGGTCGTGCTGAAAAAAGAAATCTTTATCTCCATAAAGCTTTTCAGCAGATGGAAGCATGAAGTGCTCCAAAATCTCCTGATAGCTAGCTGCATTGACCCTGCCCTTGATAAAACACAGTGCACCAACACCAGCAGCTGACATGGCACCCCAGACCATCACTGACTGTGGGTACTTGACACTGGACTTAAGGCATTTTGGCATTTCCTTCTCCCCAGTCTTCCTCCAGACTCTGGCACCTTGATTTTCGAATGACATGCAAAACTGAGAAACAGTCCAGAGCTGCTTCTCTGTAGCCCAGATCAGGCGCTTCTGCCGCTGTTTCTGGTTCAAAAGTGGCTTGACCTGGGGAATGCGGCACCTGTAGCCCATTTCCTCCACACCCCTGTGCACGGTGGCTCTGGATGTTTCTACTCCAGACTCAGTCCACTGCTTCCGCAGGTCCCCCAAGGTCTGGAATCGGTCCTTCTCCACAATCTTCCTCAGGGTCCGGTCACCTCTTCTCGTTGTGCAGCGTTTTTTGCCACACTTTTTCCTTCCCACAGACTTCCCACTGAGGTGCCTTGATACAGCACTCTGGGAACAGCCTATTTGTTCAGAAATTTCTTTCTGTCTTACCCTCTTGCTTGAGGGTGTCAATGATGGCCTTCTGGACAGCAGTCAGGTCGGCAGTCTTACCCATGATTGCGGTTTTGAGTAATGAAACAGGCTGGGAGTTTTTAAAAGCCACAGGAATCTTTTGCAAGTGTTTAGAGTTAATTAGTTGATTCAGATGATTAGGTTAATAGCTCGTTTAGAGACCCTTTTCATGATATGCTAATTTTTTGAGACAGGAATTTTGGGTTTTCATGAGCTGTATGCCAAAATCACCAGTATTAAAACAATAAAAGACCTGAAATATTTCAGTTGGTGTGCAATGAATCTAAAATATATGAAAGTTTAATTTTTATCATTACATTATGGAAAACAATGAACTTTATCACAATATGCAAATTTTTTGAGAAGGACCTGTATATATTTTGTCCGTCTTGGTGTAAGGCACTTGAGTCTACGACAGACGGTCTAGGGGTTATGAGCGGTTTCATATATTTGATCGCAGTAGCGCCCCCTATTGGCCGATTAGGGTGATTTGGTGTCAATATTTCCCCAAATTGAGATCTACCATCTTGCCAAGTTTCAAGTCTCTAGGCCTTACGGTTTGGTCTGCACAATCAGTTTTACAGCAGAATAATAATAATAGTGAATGGCACAGCCTTTTCACTTTTTTCAGTGCAAGTCGCTAGAGGCACACCAGCGCTGACGTTCAGACACTCACCACTCCGTAAGAGTAAGTGTCACAGGTCTCAGACACAGGGAAGCTCTGGATGACTTCAGGGGCCATCCAGGGAAATGTGCCCACCAGAGACATGTGGGTGGTGTGAGAGTGAAACTTAGACGCCCCAAAATCACAGATCTGAGGAAACGGAGAGTTCAGATAATAAAAATAAAGTTAATCAGCAGACTTTTTCATGCAGAACTATAGAGAACTTGATTCTGTTTGTATGAATAGACAGTCATCATGTACCTTGGGAACTGAATCTGCTGTCAACACAACTGAAAAGAAACACAAGGTCTTCAGATCATAGAGACAGACAGTATTCAAGCACTCCTGAACTCAAATAAATATTTATACAGCCTTTATTTCACAAAGTTACAAACCATTTCGGGACTTGAGGTCTCTGTGAATGACAGTAAACGGGGCCTCAGCGTGCAGATAGTGTATGCCTACGAGAGAAAACACAACATACAAGCAAACCAATTGTGAAAGACTAGAATTTGATTTTGTTATTAGTGAATAGGGGCTTTCGCACAAGAGGAACCTTTTCATAGTTCCTAGAACTAATGGTGGAAGTACCCGCTTTGTGCAGTGTTTGCACCACAGGAACTGGGAACGATTTTAGTTCTAGGAACTTCAGATTTCCTACTGGCGGAGCGAATGCAACCAGGAAAATGGCCCTATGGAAACATTTAGTTCTCGGGGAACCACACTGGTGGCTAGTTCCTATAACTAAGTTCCTATAACTACCCGGTGCGAAAGGGGCTATTATTATACTGAAGGTCCTTGAAGAAGTATATGAGTCAAAATAACAACATCTGTTGCTTCTCCCAATTCTCTGTGTGTATAAACAAACAGGAAATGTGTTTACAGTACTGCGATTATAATTGAGGCCTAGAGGGGTTCATCGCAGAAATCTGAAGCTTATAATGTTGTTAAAGTGCTCACACTCCAGTCAAAAGTTTGGAGTTATTAGGTTTTTTAAAGCTTTTGAATGAAGTCTTTTCTGCTCACCAAAGCTGTATCAAAAATACGGTAAAAACGTAATATTTATTACAATTTTAAAGAAATGTTTTCTGTTGTAATATAGTTAAAAATGTCATTTATTCTCTTGATGGTAAAGCTGAATTCCCAGCATCATTTCTCCAGTCTTCAGTGTCACAGCCAATTCAGCTTTGCATCAAATTACAGGATTAAATTAGTTAGGCAGGAATACATAAATTTTTTTTATATATATTAATTCACATAGAAAACAGTTATTTTAAATTGTAATTATGTTTCACATTTTTACTGTTTGCTTCTGTATTTTTGATCAAATAAATGCAATATTGGAAAGCATAAGAGACTATGATCTTGCAATGTATGATGTAATGTGTTCATATGACGTAACGTAATGGTGCGACAAAAGCCTCTGCAGAACCAAATCAATGCAAACTTCTACATCATCACGTCTTTGGCCCCGCCCACTGCCACGAATGAGTGTAGAGAGATACATTATCAATGGACTAGAAATAACATTACTTTTCCAAAGGATCCTGATTCTGGGAAAGTTATTTATTTTCAACTATCTTAATGTCTCAGGAGAGCATTATTTGTTTGTTCTGTACATTTCACCGTTGATTCTTTGGTCAATCAGTCGCATTTCGGCGCAGGCTTTGCAAACAGACTTTTATTGTAAGATATGGACCTGTCAGTAATGCCACAACATTTAAGTAACCATGTAAGTTATAATGCCTGATCTGCAATAAGTGATTTCTGATATGATTTATGTACAGTCAGCTGTTATTTGTCTCAAAATTGTTTACTGCTGTTTATGCATCTGTTAATCAGCCGAACAATCAACTTCACATTGTTTCTTTTAGTAGCATGAAAATAATCTGTTATTTCAATTGTAATTTAATGATATACAGAAATCGATCAAAGACCCCTCCCTTTATAATCGCTGAAGCTGTCGATCACTGTTTATCAGTGACTGAGGCCCAGTTTACAGCTGGTATGAAGATGTGTTTTGGTCGATCGGATCACAAGTGGACGACCCTAAATACAGGAGAAAACGGGTCTAAAACGTTTGAGCTTGTCCACTTTCAACCACTTCCAGAGGTAGTCAAAAACAAATTCGACCGGATTGCTTTCGTAGTGTAAACACTCATGTGATCGAATGTGTTCAAACGGCCACAAAAGACCGTCTACTCTCCGTCTACTGACCTAATGATGAACTAATGAGTGACATAATGAGAAGAGCTCTACCCAGACGGGGTTTAAACTTTGTCGGTGGGAGACCCAAGTTTTGGCTTGAAGATGAAAAACATACCAAACACTCACCATTCCTGATTTCTAACACACACTCTCAGCGTTCGGCTGGTCTTGAGCAGAAATGAAAGCTGCTGCTCCCCCTATGCTTTTCCGTCGTCTTCGGTCGCGTTCTTATGTTAATTGCACGAGTCTTTTTTGTCGATTAGATGGAAAGATCTGAAAAAGCCCATACATTTACCCGCCCACAGACCCTCCCCTTGAAGAAATCAGGACAGAAGTGGTTGAAAGTGGACAAAAGAGACGGATTAAAACACCAGGTGTGAACGGGAATGTGTCTCTCGTCTACTTGTGATCCAATTGACCAAAACGCATCTTAATACCAGGTGTAAACAGGGCCTAAGTTCTTGGGGGATGAGGGATGCTGGGAAGTGTAGTGCGGTAGAGGTGTCAGAGCTGGTGTGGTGACTGGATATGTGACAGTATCTCCCCCTCCCGGAAGGTGCGACCTCGTGCCGTAGATGGACGAAACTGCTGAGGGAGGGGGGTTCAGGAAGAGGATGAGGGGCAGGTGAAGGGTTGGAAGGAGTGGCGAAGGGCTGGAGAAGGCAGGCGTAATACAAGGAGTCTAAGAGGGCGGGCAGGCTAACGAGCCTGGAGGCTAACGAGGACGTGGTTAGGAGGGACCAGAGGCCTCCAGGACGGTGCCTTCCGTTCGGGCGGGCAGGGCGGAGTCTGCAGTTTGGGTGGCAAGGGCGGATCAGCCATTGTGGCCTTTCCATTAGACTCAGGTTTGACCACTCTGGCCAGGGACCCATAGCCCCCACCCCACCCAAACCCCCAAATATCTATGGGCTTGCACTCAGGCCCAGGAACATATACAGGCTCAGGAACAGATTCAGGGACAGGTCTAGGAACAGAAACAGTTATTTGAGCAGGAACAGGTCGAGGAACAGGAACAGTTCTTTGAGCAGGAACAGGTCGAGGAACAGGAACAGTTCTTTGAGCAGAAACAGGTCAAGGAACAGAACAGGAACAGGTTCTGATGTGGCAGCGACCATCCTGGTTTGAGGGCTCAGGTGGCGGCCATATTTGCAGAGGGGCCAGACAGTGAGGCGGTGGCCATCTTTGGCAAGGGCTCAGGATGCGTGACGTGAACAGTCTCTGTGCTTTCTCTCATGAGAACGGGCTCAGGCATGGCAGTGACCTCGACGGGACGAGACTCTGGAAGGGCGGTGACCTCGACGGGACGAGACTCTGGAAGGGCGATGACCTCGACGAGACGAGACTCTGGAAGGGCGGTGACCTCGACAGGACGAGACTCTGGAAGGGCGATGACCTCGACGAGACGAGACTCTGGAAGGGCGGTGACCTCGACGAGACGAGACTCTGGAAGTGCGATGACCTCGACAGGACGAGACTCTGGAAGGGCGATGACCTCGACAGGACGAGACTCTGGAAGGGCGGTGACCTCGACAGGACGAGACTCTGGAAGGGCGATGACCTCGACGAGACGAGACTCTGGAAGGGCGGTGACCTCGACAGGACGAGACTCTGGAAGGGCGATGACCTCGACGAGACGAGACTCTGGAAGGGCGGTGACCTCGACAGGACGAGACTCTGGAAGGGCGATGACCTCGACGAGACGAGACTCTGGAAGGGCGGTGACCTCGACGAGACGAGACTCTGGAAGTGCGATGACCTCGACAGGACGAGACTCTGGAAGTGCGATGACCTCGACAGGTGGAGAACCCTGGAAGGGCGGTGACCTCGACAGGACGAGACTCTGGAAGGGCGATGACCTCGACGAGACGAGACTTTGGAAGGGCGGTGACCTCAACAGGACGAGACTCTGGAAGGGCGATGACCTCGACGAGACGAGACTCTGGAAGGGCGGTGACCTCGACGAGACGAGACTCTGGAAGGGCGATGACCTCGACGGGACGAGACTCTGGAAGGGCGATGACCTCGACTGGACGAGACTCTGGAAGGGCGATGACCTCGATGAGACGAGACTCTGGAAGGGCGGTGACCTCGACAGGACGAGACTCTGGAAGGGCGATGACCTCGACGAGACGAGACTCTGGAAGGGCGATGACCTCGACTGGACGAGACTCTGGAAGGGCGGTGACCTCGACGAGACGAGACTCTGGAAGGGCGGTGACCTCGACGAGACGAGACTCTGGAAGGGCGATGACCTCGACGAGACGAGACTCGGGAAGGGCGGTGACCTCGACGAGACGAGACTCTGGAAGGGCGGTGACCTCGACGGGACGAGACTCTGGAAGGGCGGTGACCTCGACGGGACGAGACTCTGGAAGGGTGGTGACCTCGACGAGACGAGACTCTGGAAGGGCGGTGACCTCGACAGGACGAGACTCTGGAAGGGCGATGACCTCGACTGGACGAGACTCTGGAAGGGCAGCTGTCTAGATGGGACGAGACTCTGGAGCTGGCTTGTGGGGTGAAGCGGTCTCAGGGACCGGCGGTGAATTCTCAGGCGCTGACCATCTTGTCCGAAGACACAGGCACGGCTGACATGGCGTGAACAGTCTCTGGCTCGGCAGGTATGACGTAAAGACATTCAGGCTTGATAGGCATGACGTGAAGAATCTCAGGCTCTACCGGCATGACGTGACGAAGCTCAGGCTGGGCAGACCTGACGTGAAGACATTCAGGCTTGATAGGCATGACGTGAAGATGTGCAGGCAGTGTGGCGAGGAAGATGGCTGGTGATGGTGGTTGAGTGGCGATGTTATCATCAGCCTCACCCACGGTGAAGACTGGACCGCTCAACAACCGCACATGATCCAGGTATTGTGCGAATGAACCTGGTTTTGCTGCTGAAGCTCGCTAGTGCAGAGGATCGTCCAGTCCAAGCCCGAACACGTTCTTTAGGACGTCATCTGTCCAGTTGACCTGGTGTGAAATTTCTAGGAACTCTTTCAATCGGGCAGCCATCCTGGAAACAGTTTATCAGACGATCGGTAGGGTTTTGATGGATGCGGGAAACACCCATACTTTAAGTTTAGGGTCTGGTCTTCTGTCATGAAACAGAAGGATTCACACAGGTAAAGTAATCAACAGGTTTATTTGCAGAAGTATGTGTTCGCAACGATGGAAGCAGGTGAGTAACTGATGAATATAGTGTTCAGGATGAGTAATGGTCTGATCTGTTGCAGGTTCTGAAATGGAGATCGAGGCACATGACTGAAGACGGATGAAGGAAGCAGATGACTGAAGACAAATCGTTCGAGTAAGTATCGTGCAGGTAAGGAGTCAGGTACGTTTTCTTTGAGGGAATGACGAGACCAGACCATGGTGTGCAGGAGAAGTGTCTCTTTATAGGGACTGCTGATGATGAGGTGCAGATGCTGATGTAATTAGTAAGGCTGAGCAATTTTATCGATTCTGCGATATAAATCGATATTTTTTTCTCCAAGAAAGTATCGATTTTTAAGCCGCGAGTATCGATACATAAGTCCCATTCAAATCCCCGTGTTTAATTTAGCTCGTCAAGGGGCCGTTCACATATCGTGTCTTTTGCGCACTCAAGTTCGTTATTTCAAATGTAGGCGCGCGGCAAGCACACTCATAATTGAAGCGACGCGCTCATTTTTCCCAGGGGCAGCGAGATGAAAACGCCTCAACTTTTCAGAATGCCGCAAGCGCACCGCAGTTCATGAGACAAGAACCAACCATCAGCTTCACCCTTTCCGTAACAACATTGAAAGCTCGGTCAACATGAAGGTCGGGGGTGCACCCAAACACTACGGGTGTTTTTCTCTTCTCCGTAAATAAATCTTGTAACTTAGCAGAGCTACAGCAAGCGTTTTTCGGTGGTGGAAATCTATTAGCTACTAAAACTTCTTTGTCGCTGTGGAGAGCGCAGTGCATGGTTGCTTAGCAACGACAGACGCCACGGGAAAATCGGACCGAATTTTACTATTGTGCATTGTAAATGTCAGTAATTTATATTTTTTGACTCATTCTTTTTATAAAAATGATTTCAAGGCTGAAATATGTTAGGTTTATCTTTTTATAAAACCTTTTTTTCTCAAAACTTTATTTGCACTTTTTAACTCTGCATTGTTAATTGCATTACTGCACTGTATTTACTTTTCAAAGGCTTGTAAGCTACAGTTTGCAACGTTTCAATAAATGGAACTAATTTTCTCAACACATCTTTGATTCAATTTGTACAGCATTTGCAAGCTGTAGAGACTCTGTCCAGTCAGAGACATATATTGTGTAATTGATGATTTTAGTTTTCAGTTCAATTAATTCAATCCAAGTAAATGGAACACTCACAAGATGTCACCAAAATCACTCTGTCCCCTTTAAATCTTTCATAAAATGATGTATCGAATTATATTGAATCGTATCGTTGGCTGAATATCGTGTATCGTATCGTGAGATTAGTGAATCGCTACAGCCCTAGTAATTAGGTGATGGCTGATGATGTGCCGGTGGGAAACATGAGGGATGCTGGGAAGTGTAGTGCGGTAGAGGTGATAGAGCTGGTGTGGTGACTGTATACGTGACACATACACGTTTATATCCTTTATTATCCCGCCAGAGCCGTGTCGAGCCCTTTTATCATGGATGGATGCGCTTTGATGTACTTCCAAAAAAATATACCCATTGACTCTCATTATAATGCTTGGAAGAGTTAATATAACTTTGATTGTATTCGTCTGAAAGAAGAATGTCATATACACCTAGGATGACTTCAGAGTGAGTAAATCATGGGCTAATTTTCATTTTTTTAGTGAACTATCCCTTCAAGCCTTGTCTGTGAAACCAGGGGCTAATCTCATCTTTGTTTTGTTTTTTTCAGTTTATGTGTGTGTAAGTGTATATAATACCTTTAGCAATGTCCATGGCCCAGGTCATAATCTGCTTCATACTGATGTCTTCACTCTCGGCACTGGACAGATAGTCAAACAGAGATCCACCACTGGCATACTCTACCATAAAACACACACACACACATACACATAGAATACAAATTAAAATACATAATCTCTCGTGTTGGGCAGTAGTTTTACATATCACTGCTGTCATGCTGTGGGACGTGGTGCACTACTAGTATTAGTTGTCATCAAGTACTGTGATATAAAGTGAGTCACATTATCACAATATCCTGTTTCTGAGCTCAAACACTCAATGACATCATCTAAATACACTGGAACATTAAAACACCACATAATCCCTTATATACACAAACACTGACATCTACGTACAAGAGGAAACACAACTGCAGTGTCATTTATTTGCATGGCGTAGTACTTAGAAGGCAACAGCTAAAATGATTAAATGAAAAATTGTTTCAAACTCTGACAGCCCTTTTTGCTGAGAAACAAACAAATGAGTGCTAAGCTATGGACTTCAAGGCACTCCTTATTTAGTTATTTGATGTTTAGATGCCTCATACAACCCTACTGATACATGTGACTAACTGTCACGGGTTGGTTCAGAGAAGACAGACGAAGAACGTAGTAAACACTTTCTTTACTCGTAGAGACTCCAGATACATAGGAACAGGTGAGACAGCGTGTCAAACACGAACAATACCGGACAATGAACTGAATGCAGACAGGAACTTAAATACACAGTGATGATGATTACATAAACGACAGGCAGCTGTGAGGAAGGTGATAACGATGAAGACAAGCAGGTGTGTAGACAAGAGGGATGCTGGGAAGTGTAGTGAAGAGGCGGAGACAAGACAGACTGTGACATTACACCCCCCCTCCGGAAAGCGCGACCTCGCGCTGCAGAGGAACCAAGGCGGAGTAGATGGAGGGAGGAGCCAAGGCGGAGCAGATGGAGGGAGGAGCCAAGGCGGAGCAGATGGAGGAAGGAGCCAAGGCGGAGCAGATGGAGGGAGGAGCCAAGGCGGAGGCGGGGCTGATGACACCAGGGGGCCGACTGACAGCGGCGGAGCAGGTGAGAGAGGAGACCAGGGTGAAGCCGTAGAGCCGACGAGACAGGGTGACGCTGAAGGACTGGAGGGACATGGTGAGACCGTAGGCTCCGGTGACTGAAGTGCAGACAGGGACACAGAAGGACACGGTGGAGACAGAGGGAGTGAGGACCAAAGGGATACTGAGGGGAGTGAGGAGTCCAACAGAACCGGGGGGACGAAAGGACGAGGCGTAGCCAGAGGAGAGAAGTCCAAAGGTGAGGGAAGGCCGACGAGGGACCAAAGTGGATCCGGGGGGACGAGGGAGCCTGGCGGAACTGGGGGACTGAGGGGCCATGGTGGAGCTGAGGGAGGTAAGAGCCAAGGGGGAGCAGATGGGACGAAGGGCCGAGGTAGAGTCCTGGTAGAGGAGGTTGGAGGCGGAGGCCAGGGATCCACCGACCAGGCTGGATCAGCAGGGCTGGTAGTCAGGGGTGGACGGGTTGAAAGGTGGCAGATGAAGGGAGGTGGGAGAGGGAGGCTGGGTGGGAAAACAGTCTCTGGCAGGGCGGACGGGACCAGCGGTGAGGGCTCGGCAGGGCTGGACGGGACCAGCGGGGAAGAAGTCTCTGGCAGGACGGTCTCTGGCAGGACGGTCTCTGGCTGGACGGTCTCTGGCTGGACGGTCTCTGGCTGGACGGTCTCTGGCTGGCAGGCGACGGGCTCAGGCTCTGGCGGGCAGGCGACAGGCTCAGGCTCTGGCGGGCAGGCGACGGGCTCAGGCTCTGGCGGGCAGGCGACGGGCTCAGGCTCTGGCGGGCAGGCGACGGGCTCAGGCTCTGGCGGGCAGGCGACGGGCTCAGGCTCTGGCGGGCAGGCGACGGGCTCAGATTGGCTGGACGGAACCAGCGGTGCAGGCTTGGCTGGGCTGGACGGAACCAGCGGTGCAGGCTTGGCTGGGCTGGACGGAACCAGCGGTGCGGGCTTGGCTGGGCTGGACGGAACCAGCGGTGAGGGCTTGACTGGGCTGGACGGAACCAGCGGAGAAGGCTCTGAAGGGCTGGACGGAACCAGCGGAGAAGGCTCTGTGTTTGGAGTGGTGGAGATGGCTGTAGTGTGTGGTTGTGTGGTGATGTCATCTTCAGCCTCACCAACGGTGAAGGCTGACCCACACAACCACAACACATGATCGATGTACTGGACAAACGTGCCTTGGATAGCTGCCGCTGGAGCTAGTTGGTACAGGCTCTCATCTAGCCCGCCCCAAAACACAGACTTCAGGACATCATCTGTCCAGCTTACCCCGTTGGAAATTGTCAGGAATTTGGAGACATAATCCTCAATTGGGAGTCCGTCCTGAAAACAATGCACCAAAAGATCGGCTGGGGTTGATAGGAAGCGGCCAACTTCCATACTTTTTCGGGTCCGGTATTCTGTCACGGGTTGGTTCAGAGAAGACAGACGAAGAACGTAGTAAACACTTTCTTTACTCGTAGAGACTCCAGATACATAGGAACAGGTGAGACAGCGTGTCAAACACGAACAATACCGGACAATGAACTGAATGCAGACAGGAACTTAAATACACAGTGATGATGATTACATAAACGACAGGCAGCTGTGAGGAAGGTGATAACGATGAAGACAAGCAGGTGTGTAGACAAGAGGGATGCTGGGAAGTGTAGTGAAGAGGCGGAGACAAGACAGACTGTGACACTAACATGAGGATATATGATTTTTAATAAGTATTTTCTTATAAAATACTTAAGAAGATTTGAAAATATGAATAAGAGCAATAACTATTTCTTATTCTTACTGAATAAGTATAGGCTATTCAAAGCTGTATTTTCATCACATGATTCTTCAAAAATCATTATAATATGCCTCATATTTGCGTACTATATATATATATTAAATCATATAATTAAATTATATAATATATTTCATATTGATTTTTAATTTAATTTTATTGAATATATATATATATATATATATATATATATATTAAATCATATAATTAAATTATATAATATATTTTATATTGATTTTTAATTTTATTGAATATATATATATTAAATCATATAATTAAATTATAATATATTTTATTGAATATATGTTATATTGATTTTTAATTTTATTGAATATATATATATATATATATATATATATATTAAATCATATAATTAAATTATATAATATATTTTATATTGATTTTTAATTTTGATTGAATATATATCAAATTACTAATTTATATATAAGATTTGCAGTAAAGGATTTAATAATAACTGAATCACAGAGTTGAATAGTTAAATAGTCTTACAAATTGATTTATAAAAGTACCAGTACTCCATGTAGTGTCTAAATTAATATCAGTAATAGGTTATAAAAAACGTTCAGCATGTCCCACCACAAAAGATGTGTTCCCAAAAGAATGTGAGGTATCCAAATACAGACACATACCACTGGCATACAAGTGAAGTTGAGTCTGTTAATATTCATGAATACTGTATGTTTAGCTTAGGTTTAGGCCACTGTAAGCACACATCATATAATGGTCAGATTATCAGTTTCAAACAGAGATACATAGGCTACACAGGGGAAATTAATAATAGCCTCACTGACAAAGGTGAGCTGGTCATAAACGTCACCTTCACCTGCTCTTATTATATTTACTTTTCATAAAGAGAGACTCAACTGTCTCTCAATACTGCAGACCATAGACTCTTTGCACAGCACTTTATGATCTTTTACAATCACTGCATCTTCATTTGAGTCACACTCACTCAGCACAGCAAAAGCAGAAGCAGACCAACATACCGCGTCTCCTTACAGACAAAGGTCCCACAATCTCATTAATCCATGACTAATCAAAAATGTAATATTTTCAATACATGGACAAAAAAATCTTTGATAGATAATGTTTATATTTGCACTTCTGTAGTCTGATTTATCCCAATAATTAAGAATCAGCAGAATAATAAACACACACACACACACACACACCGTATATATATATATATATATATATATATATATTAATCAAATTATAAGAACACTTGTTCTGAAAATTGACTGGTAATTTATTAATAATTTTATTAAAGTGGAAAATTTCAATATGTGAATTCACAAACTGGAGACCAATGGATATTTGTTTATTGTTGTTATTTGCTTATTATGAACCAAATGCAAATGAAACTGGAAATTAGCATTTCCTGAAGGAAGTAACAGTGCTTCCAAGTCAAGAACAAATAGCAAGAACAAATAATTAGATGTTATGATATATGGGTATTAATATGTAATATAGATGGATAAATAGATCTAAGGAAGATCTAGCACAATTTATTATGCAAATTAAAACAATTACATAATTTTCCAACTTCAATCTTACATTTTTTAAAGTATAGAAAAGAATAAAGAGGTAAAACGCCGAAAATAATTATTAATTATAAATAAAAAAACAAAATCTAAGGCTAAAATGATCTATGAAGCAAAGATTGAATGGAGAATACTAAAAATAGAGCGTTTGAGGAATTTCAAAAAAGCCCTGCCTTGCAAACACTGTAATAAATGTTGTGATCTGAGTCATGTTTTACTGACCTGTAACAATTCCATAGTTGGGAGCTTCCAGGATCGCTCCATAAAACTGGATAATGTTTCGATGACTGAGAACACTTAAAATATCTGCCTACAAATACAGCCAGCACAAAGAATTGAAACATGACAATATGCTATACAGATTCATAATGCAGATTCAATATGTGCATTCTAAGAAAGAAATTTTAATTACAATTGATGGAAACACTTTATTTTAAGGTGACACAGTTACAACATGTATTTACTATAGTAATAACAGTACATTATGCATAACTACAAGTGACTAACCCCAAACCAAACCTAAACCCTAACTCTATATTAAGGACATGTAGTTAATTATATTGCTTGCCCGTACTTATTTAAGTAAGTACAATGTAACTACATCACCTTAAAATAAAGTGTAACCCAAATTATATAATCAGCACAACAATTAAAGTGAAAAGCTGACTTAAAAAAGTCTGGAATATGAAGTGAATCAGATGAATTTGAAGTTTTATTAGACAGCTGATGATACATTTGTGTGATTTTAAGCTGACTTTTTAAGCGGTTAGTTCCTCCATCGAATTATAATTTTTAATGTAATTTTCCCCCGACCAAATGGTCCCATCCCAAACATTACCAGAGCCATTATGCTCGGAAATCACTATATGCGAAGAACAAAGACGACAATGAATCCAGCACTTAAAAGTAAATACACTTCACCCCAAAGACAAACACTGCAACCAGCTGAAACTAATATGACTTAATTATGTGACAATTTTCTCTTAAAGACATAGTCTATGAATTTCAGTTCACAAAAGACGCTGTGAGAGCGTAGAGTAGAGGGGAGGCGTAACCGCGCTGGTCGGACTGGAGTCGACACACAGAGAGGCAATTAAAATGATTATCACACTGACAATTAAAGCATGTGTATGAAAAGCTCGGGCGACTCTCACTCCCACCTCGTTTTCAATCTTCAGAAGCTTTTTCACCGCCACCTCTTTATCCTGCGAGAGCCAGCGGGCGCGATACACGCTCCCGAAACTCCCGCCGCCACAGTTCTCGTAGAAGAGGATGTCATCGGATTTGATTTGCACAAAGGAGCCGCCCAGAGATGCCATAGCATAATGGCACTCAGAAACACGCTTCTCTCCTGAAGAACGAAGAAAAGAGGAGAGGATGAGAGGAGAACGAGGGACGAGGCTCCACAAGAGGAGAGATGCTGTGATTTGGCACTGAGAAAACTGCTCATTTCTACTTTAATCAACACACACACACACACAGGCTGGTGTGAACGTAATGTTTGGTGCTGTGTGTGTGTGTTCTTGTGCCTGTCCAGCTGCATATGTTTACACTGTGCTATATTTAAATCAGCAAGATTCATAACAACAAGCTTCAATCAATAGCAGAAAGGACAAAGTTTGGTGTATGATCAACAAGTGTACTGACAATCGTTGGACTAATACTGTAGGACACTCATGTTAACAGTCCTGATACATCTGCAATCAGACCACATGGTGATCCACACACTCATACCGGTACTGATCTGGGATCAGCTGACAGCATAAGTGTAGTAGACCATACCAGCAGCATGCGTACTTTTGTGAAAAGGAAGTGTGCTTAATTGTACTGAATGTACACTTGTTGGGTACTTCAAATCTTAAAATTATTATTTTTTTAAATTGTAAGCCTACTTGTACATAATATAATATAAATTAAATAAAAGGCCACTTAATAATCAATAATCAAAGCCACGCGATTATGCTTCTTAACACACTTAAGTAGACAGTAAGTGTTTTAATAATCGTTTGTTGTGATATAAAGAAGATGTCTAGCACACTAAAAGTATAATTTTAGTGTGCTAAAAGTTTAACTGTTTTTGTGTATGTGTTATTCAAATGTACATTTAAAGTGAATATATTTTAAATGTACTTAAAGTATATTTAGGTTATCATTCATGCTTGTCAGCACATTCAGCAGTACACATTAACCATATTTCAAAGACAATGTTTAAAAATAATAATGAAATGACAAATAAAGATGTACAGTATTTAAGTCCTACTTAAATGGGTCAAAAAAAGACAATACAACATTTCACATTAGTTGTAAATAAAATGCAACCAATTGTTCCTCAGTTACTATTGTAACGAGACCTGGTGTTGATGACTGAAACTAGGTGGGTTTCACTTGAGAGCCCCAAACACCTCTGATACTTTGAGAAAAGGTCAAGGAGAATTGACCCTTCGCAGGGAGCTTGATTGACAGATGATCTGACCAATCATACTTCGCCATCCGCCATTTTGTCCGACAAAGCAGTCAGGAGAGTTAGTAGATTAACATGGGAGGATTTGAACTTGAAAAACGGTGTGTACTGACGCCTTTCTGCGGTTAAAACAACATTCCTTCTTATGTTCAGTCATGTTTATTTGATGCTATAAATGAACTAGAAGGAAGAGATGATCGGATCACGAGCAGCTTTAACTGATGCTCTACAGCAATCTGTCCCGACACATTAAAGAGCCACAAAACGGTATTTATTGTTTCAATTTCTTTTAAAAAAATGACCAAATTTGAAAGGTGAGACTTTGTTTAATATGTTTAATATCAAAAGTAACCGAAAAGTAACCTGGTCTGTCAGCGTGTTGTCAGTCCGCGATGTATTTTTCACTGCGTGAGAACATGGAGTGTGTGTGTGAGAGCAGCGTAGCTTGTCGGACATAGCGACAGTAACTAAGGGGGGCGGGTCTTTGCGAACGGTCAATTGGCGAGTGGAATTTGCACATGCCACTCCCCGGACGGGTATAAAAGGGAGACGGTGTGCATCACTCATTCATGTTTGTGCTGAGGAGCCGATACAGTGTCCCGACCATTTCAGCGCGGAGCGACACCACGTCTCATTCCCTCTATCAGGGAACGGAGGTTACAATAGTAACCGAGACATTCCCTATCTGTCAGTCACTATCCCACCTTCCCAAGGGAAAACACCACAACGTGTTATGAGGTTTTGGTGGTGCAGATGTTGGCAAGTCCTGTGTGCCGGGTAAGAAGAGCACTCGCAATATTGTAGCCTACCCAACACCCTGTGTAGTCCTGTACAGCGAGGACAGCCCTTACAATGGGAATAGGTTGCTTCAGCTGTTTTTTCCCCCCTTTTCTCTGGACATGGAAAGAGGTCCCTGCGGTAGGCAATAGCATCTGGCTGCAGACAAGTGACGTCACTTGCACTCTCGGACTTGCACGCTCAGACACGAGCGCTTCCGCTGCAAGTGACGTCACTTGCAATCGACGCCTGCTCTCTACGGAACGCGATAAACGAAACGCGTGAAATTTGACCGCGTCAACACGAAGTGTTTGTCCGCGGCAATTTTTTACGTGTTTCTTTTGAACGCGTAGACACGCTCATTTTGGTCGTGTTAAGGTGTCATTTGTCATTTTGTTGACAGTTTTTTTCAAATTGCTAAAACACTACAAGTGGAATTTGAGGCTCACTCAGTGAAACCATTCACTCATGTACCCAATCTTTAGACCAAGCCTGCAAAAATACAAGGACATTATATGCTTTGCACTCAGTTTGCATTTGAAAAACAAACTATTTGCAAAACTCTAAACACATTTCTCTACATTACACACATCATTCAAAACTAACAGCTCTTGTGTTTCATCTGGGAAACACTGGCATTTAAATGCCACATTACCAAATTACCACATTTACTGATGACCTACAGCCAATAATCATGTGGGAAAACACTTGTACATAAATTGATCACTTAGAAATCAAAACTCAGTTATGAGAAAGAAAGAAATTATTTTTACTATTATAATATATTTAATTATTTTTAATTATTTTCAAGACATTTTGGACAATTTCATGCTCCCAACTTTGTGGGAACAGTTTGTAGATGAAAAACATCAAGATGATGCATTTTTTTTTTTTTTTTTTTAAATGTCAATTTACAGTACACATTTAATGTGCAAAACAGACAAATACAAGGTACAAATAGACAATATACAACATATATAAAAACACATTAGCACATTATTCACTTTGCTCTAGTGTAGTTCGACAGTTTACCTTTAATTTCATGACATCGACTGCATGTTCAAGAAACATTTGCATGTCATTCATTACAGTAAAGATGAAGCAAAAGGGTTCCAGAGCATCGATTCTGTCCTGTGGAAACTCAGCCTTCTCTAATCTCTCAATGGCTTCCGCAACGTCTTGTTCCTCCATACACACTACTTTGGGCAAATGAACAGAACCATGCAGTGCACTAGATTGATCCAAACACCACTTGCTGGCTATCTTCAAATCTGGCATCAATCGACTCTGTGAAATAACACGGAGAACAAGGGATTGCAAGTGACGCCACAGCCGGTAGCGGAGAGCAGGTGTCGACTGCAAGTGACGTCACTTGCAGCGGAAGCGCTCGTGTCTGAGCGTGCAAGTCTGAGCGTGCAAGTCTGAGAGTGCAAGTCTGCAGCCAGACCCTTCTCGAGGTAGGTCATACCTGAAAGGGAGGAACTACTACCAACGCAGCAACTGGCAGAAGAGACGGCCTAGAGGAAGACACGGGTTTACCGTTGTATCATGGACAATACTAGCCTGGGAAAACCCAGACAACTTCCGGCAAATTTAGATTTGCTCTGAAAGTTAGTCTGGCAAAGAGCTCATTCAAGCCCATTTCCAATCCGCCGAAATCGAGGCACCAATCAGAAACGTTGGGGCGGGCTTTACACGATGACGACAGCGCTGGGATTTTGAAGCAGATTTTGTAGCCTACATTACAAAGATGGATGCCGCCGTCGAACATCACTCGTTTGAATCAGCTAGCGCGTCTGTTTTAAGCGATTTGAACGTTTCCTTTTAGTTAAAAACCGAGCAAAGAACAACACTCGGAGATGTGTCTCCGCCGCTCTGCATACGTCATCTCCTTCATCGCTCTGATTGGGTTTAGGTCTATCCGCGACGTCCGTTGGTGACGCCCCTCTGGAAATGATTTGTCTATGACGCTTTGCCAGACCATAACTCAGTTACAACTGAGAATGGTCTGGTTTTAACCAGGCTAGGACAATACATCATATGGGACAACTAACGGGGAATCGCTACATATGGAGCAGCTAGCCCAAGTATACAAGCTGACCTGACATGGGCATGCATCACGAGTACCGGGCTTGGCGTCAATCCCTCCGCCGAATTCAATTGTCAATGTTGCTGGGTGAAAACTGACGTCCAGGGTTCACCAGTCCAGGGAACTCACATGGACAAAAAAGAGAGGGGAAGGCGCTGTGTGCTAGCGGTACACCCAGCCCAATTGAACAAGGAACGAAACTGGCTTAACCCAGAGATGATAAAATCTCTGGAAGGCATTGGGTGTTGCCCAGCCAGCTGTTCAGATGTCTGTTAGAGAGGTGTCGTTTGCTAGAGCCTGGGAGGATGCAACACTTCTCATGAAGCGTGCGCACAATCCTAAGGGATACGGCATGCCTTGGGCCTGGTATGCCAGGGCAATGGCAATTACAATCCAATGGGCCATCCTCTGTTTGGAGACAACCTTCCCCTTCTGCTGTCCCCCAAAACAAACAAAGAGGGGCTCAGAGATTCTGAAGATCTGTGTATGGTCCAAGTACATATTCAGGCAGTGTACTGGACACAGCAACAACAAGACTGGGTCTGCCTCATCCTGAGGCATCACTTGCAAGCTCACCACTAGCCACCATGATGGTTTCCCGAAAACTAATGGTTCCCTTTAGGAACATTTTCCTGGTTGCATTCGCACCGCCAGTAGGAACCTTGAAGTGACGTAAGCCGCGCTTGTTGCCGTGACTTTTATTTTGACGGCGCCGAGAACACCAGGGCCTGAGCAGACAGTGCTCACATTCTCCGTGTTCATTAGTTTACGATCTGTCTAACAGTCCTGTCTAATACGTTATTAGATATAACTGTTATACATAGAAAGTAGACAGTATATTAAAAGTTATTAGCGTATGCTGTGTGGTTGATATCCAGTGTTGCCAAAGCAGAAATACATAATCATGATTCTATTGGTCCCCTCAGAGTCGTGTTGGATTTTCTCCTCAGCGTAAAGGTTAAGAGGCTCATCTATCATCTTTTTTTTCATGTTTGTAGAGTTAGTTTCTGGAGTAAATATATAGGCTATAATCTGTGTGTTTACACAGCTTTTTTAAAAATTGCGGGTGCTGGTGTTTCACGCATGTTCGGCCAATCAGCGTATACTCGCGTCACTGGTAGTTCCTATAGTGCTGGTTTAGACCCCACTCGTTCCCAGTTCCTCTAGTGCGAACAAGCCAAAATCCAGGTACTTCCGCCAATAGTTCTAGGAACTATGAAAAGGTTTCTCCGGTGCGAAAGCCCCTTTGGTCTCTATAAAGGATAGTGGGCATGTAGCCTGGCCGGGGTCCCAAGACCACGTGAGAGTATGCCGGACCGAACTCAAGGCACGTTTCGCTAGCAGAGAACTCCTCCATGTCCCCAACCCTCTTGATGGAAGTGAGCGTGGTCAGGAGGGCCGTCTTCGAAGAGAGCTCTACTGACTCGACTGAGGACTCAAAAGGAGCTCCCTGTAGGCCCAGTAAGATTACAGAGAGATCCCATGAGGGAATAAGGTGTGGCCTAGGAGGATTTAACCCCCTGGTGCTTCTGATGAACCTGATTATCAGGTTGTGCTTTTCTAAAGACTTACCATCCACTGCATCGAGATGTGACGCTTTGACAGCCACATACACTTTCAAGGTGGAAGGAGACAGCCAGGCCCTCCAGCCTCTCCTGCAGGAAGAAAAGCACTGACCCGATTTCACATCTCTGTGGGTCTTCCCCTCGGGAAGCACACCAGTTAGCGAACAGACTCAGCTTAAAGGTCCGCCTTGTAGAGGGGGCTCTAGCCTGAGTGATGGTGTCTATCATGCATGTCAGAATGCGTTTCTGCGATAACATCTTGAACGGGAACTTGTGCAGGGCCCGATGGGGGCGTCGAGAAAGCGGACTTTGTCGATCTGTCTCATCTCAGCAAGGTTAAGACAGAGGTGGCACTCCTTGACCACCAAAGCTGCTCTTTTTAGAGCAAAGCTGCTCCTTATTTTTGCTGAACCGCCCAGGGGAACTCTCTCTGCAATTATCCGTGCACTACTTGAAGACAGATCGCTGAAATGTGCCGTAACACCAGCAACTCACTTTTTCCAGAGGTGAATGAAATGAGCTTGTGTAGAGTTGAAACTCTCTCGGCTCAGAAGAACAAAACCGAATGAGTGATGCACGCCGTCTCCCTTTTACACCCGTATGTTCGGGAGTGGCATGAAAGATTCGAATGACCAATTCTCATTGGCCTTTTCTCAAAGTATCAGAGATGTTTGGGGCTCCCAAGTGTGACCCCTGGTGTCAGTCATCGACCCCACCTCGAAGTGACTGACATATAGGGAATATTACATTCAGTTCGCACTGAAGTAAATTATTTTAAAATATATTATTTCTGTGATAAGTACTCTTTACAAGGGTAATCATAGACTGGCCATCTGCTTACAGTCTATCCACACTAATCTAGAATATTCAACAATGTTGTTTTCATGCTAATGCAATCATTTACATCATTGCTGACACCACAATCTATTAGTGGTGTTTGTGAAGACTAATATTAATCTTCTTTGATGAGATTATAATCTCTTTTTATAATATATATATTTTTTTTATAATTGAATTTATTTAAACAAACAAAAACAAAAAAACAGTTTAAAAAAAAAAAGATAAAAGAAGCAATTTTGTGTTTAGTTTACTCCCCCCTGCTGTACCGAACCATAACCTGAAAACCGAGGTACGTACCGAACCATTACACCCCTATATCATATAATGTCGTGAGGGTGAACTCCAATAAAGACAATAAATGCATATAAAATGCACCTTTTCTGCAAAACCTTCAATTTCCCTAAAAAAAAAAGAAAAAGCTCATAAAGTTTCACATTTTCAGTGGAGTAATTATGGTTTTTAGAGGGCTGCGTGGGACTGCTGGGGCGCACAGCGGGTTTGAGCGTCATTCTCACAGAGGGACGCCACGGCTCTTGGGCAGTTTGGGGCCATTTGTGTTATATTTAGCCGAGCAGGAAGCAGATCACCTCACCGGTGCTTTACGTTCAACCACACAAGAAAGAAATAGACTCTAGTGAATATATATATATATATATATATATATACCTCCAATAAAAACTAGCATGGCCACATCTTCATAAATAGAGTGGCTCCAAAATTGTTTAGAATCACACATAAAAACATGTGAATGTAATTATTGAATTATATACAAAATATCAAAGGAACCATCATCAAATGCTGCATGAGCTTTAAAAAGATGTAGACTTTAGCATACTTTTAGAAAGAGGACTTATTAAAGAAATAACATCCTTATAAAGAATATACTTTTAAGTGCAAAATGAATGCAATGTTTTTGTACACTTGATTGCATAATTGCAATTAAATGAAAATGTATTATAGATTATATTAAATGCAATGATGTATATTTATTTAATGCAATCATCTGGACTTAACAGAGTGTGTTTTTTTACCCTCTTAAGTAGGACTTAAGTGCATCTGTTTCTGTGTAATTTCATAATTACTTCTATTGTCTTTGAAATATGGTTAAAGTGTACTGCTGAATGTACTGACAAGCATTTATGGTCAACTAGAATATAGTTTAATGTAATTCTATTCAAACTTGTATGTCATGTATTTAAATATATTTGTAATTACACATTTGTAATGATGATGAAGTTGAAATTTAGTGCATTTAAAATATATTAACTTAAAATATAAAATCGAATAACACACTAGTTAAAATCATAATCAAGTACTTTACATGTGCTTTTGTATGTTAGTCAATACATAAAAATAATTTCACTTCTTTAAAGCATGACTAAAGATGCTTAAAACATTAAGATTAACTTCAGTGCATTAAGAAACATACTTATGCAAAGTGTCCACTCTTTAAGTATACTTAAATGGCCTTTTAATTCATTAATATTATATTATATGCAAGTTTTTTATTTATTTAAAATATACACTTTGGAGTTGAAGTACTACTACAAGTGTACAAAGCACATTTATATTACACTTCTTTTTCACGCTAACTTTTCTTCCTCGTTTTTGCTCAATGTATTTTAATCAGCTGGTGTTTTGGTGGTTGTTAGTGGATGTATCAAGTCAGTTCTCCTCAAGTTCACACAGGTGTGTGTCCTAACCACAGGTGTAGAGAATCACATTAAAAATGCAGATGATCAACTAACACTGACAACCACAAAGAGTCACTATTTCTCTGCATTGTCAACAATATAATCATTGTTTCATAACTGCTGTATCACTTCAAACCTAAAAATGTCCTGTTTGTGAAACGTTTTCCTTGACAAGTCTGATTGTGTTATCGTCCTTTAAAATAAATTACACTTGCCTAGATATTCTGTAGCTAATGCAAAGACATCATTTTTATGTATAAATTAAATGTCCAAATACTTTTGGAGATTGCTGTATTTATTATCTGATTTGGATAACCTCTCTGCATGTGCAATATTTCCTCATTAAATTATGAACCAATAGGATCACAGCAACATTCCTGCATACTTTTCCAGGCACATGCACTGGAACAGAAAGTAAAACCAGCAGAATAATTGGGATTTTTCTCATTCACCCAGTGAAGGCCTGTGTATTCATACAATGCAGCATGCAGAGGACAGCAGAATGACTTTCACCCCGGATGAATAGAAATTCAGTCAGTTCACTGAAACAATATAAGGTGATAACAGGGCTGCTCCCCTTTCTGAGAATCATTTTAGTTATGAGGCAGCATTTATGATGTAATAAATGCATTATTACGTTATAATTACAATGTAAGCACATATAGAACACCATTGAAGTCCTGAAGCATCATGTCAAAAGCATGAATATCTGATAGGCCTGACTTCAATGTTCTGGTGGGCCTACTTTTTGTAAAAGATACATGTTATAATTAGTGCAAAACATATAACGTGCCCTATGCGTTTTTCTATTACAGCTAACAGCAAAACTGTACATAAACCTGGCTCTAAACTAAAACCACACGTGCTTTGGTTAATCAGACTTTAAGGTTAAAAGGCAGATAGAACAATTTTGCACAAATTACTCATTAATAAGTGATAATTTCATCATAAAAATTCCCTGTCTGTGATGTGGATGATCCAGGAACATGTCCAGACAGATCCCAACAGATCCATGAGTTACATGAGCACTGATCCACATCTCACAGTAATCACTTATTATTACTACAGTGTAACATCGTGAGAAAAACAGACACAAACAAACAAACAAACACACACACACACACACACACACGTACCCACTGACTCTCCTATATTCTGCGGTCAGTCTTCCCGGGAGAGATGGACAGCAGTCAAGAAGTTCTTGCGGCAACTTGTGACTCAGTGTCAGTCAGATATTTCCAGTCAGTGTCCGATCCGGTGATTTCACGTGTTGTTACAACTTCAACTTCTTCCTGATCAGCTCTGCCAAGATCAGTGACGCACGAAAGCGGAGAGAAACAGCGACACCCAGCGGAGGAGAACCGGTACTGCACACTCCTCATTACAACACTGCCATTGTAGAACTATTTAGACTACTACATTACATAAATTACATTTAAGCCTCGTTTCACAGACAGGGTTTAGATTAAGACAGGATTAGGCCTTAGTTCAGTTAGGAAATTTAAGTAGCTTTTATAAACGTGCCTTAGAAAAAACCATAACTGATATGCATCGTGAGACAAAACAATGGCACTGACATATTTTAATATCAGTGTAAGTTGCTTTCAGTTTGTTAGTGAAATTTCTAGAAAACAGACGCTTAGACGGATGTCATATTTCTAGTTCGTTTACTTCAGAAAAACGACTGGAGTAGCTAGGCTACTTGACACAAGGCTGAATCAATAACAACGATATCAGCGTAGTAGGCCTACTTGAAGGGTGGGGTGGACATCAAACAAACATGTTGTGTATTGCATTCTAAAAGTTACATGTTTTGTCTTTACGACAGTCCGTACTTGTTCCCTCTTGTTTTGTACATGCGCAGAACAAATCCTTTCTTCCACTGGCTATGGCAGTTTACCAGTGAACGAGTCAGGAAAGCTGCCATGTGGTGAAAATGCTCGTGTCAGTGTCCTCAATCAAGCAGTGCACGATCATCGTTTAACGATGTAACAAAACACGAAACATATTAAAGTAATACAGTGTTTTTCTCATTATTTACACTTATACTATGCGTGTATTCAGAAATCGTTTTATAATTATTCAACAACAAAAGTTACAATCAGTTAAAACATCTCAAACATGGTCTGGGACTAGACTCAAGCCTTGTCTGTGAAACCAGACACTTATGTGATATTTTAGAAAGAAAAAAAATCTAATAAAATGTTATGATATCATGATTATTGGGTCACACTTAGATTAGGGTCCAATTCTCACTATTAACTACGACTTTGCCTCAATAAAATCCTAATTACTGCTTATCAATAGTTTGTAAGGTAGTTGTTAAGTTTAGGTATTGGCCGTGGTTAAGGGATGTAGAACATGGTCATGCAGAATAAGACATTAATATGTGCTTTATAAGTACTAATAAACAGCCAATATCATAGTAATATGCATGCTAGTAAGTACCTAGATAATAGTTAGCATTAGACCCTAAACTATAAAGTGTTACCGATTGTTGTTTTTAAATTATACATTTGAATACTATATGCAATATATATATTATATATATATAATATTACTTGTAAAATTGCATTTATACATTTTTAAAACATTATAGTGACTTATAACATATGATAATTAAAATCAATGTGAATCAATTATCAATTATAAATGAAAATGTGAACACAATCAAAAATAATAATTTTATAATATAATAGTTTAATATTCTGAGCATGTGACAGCAGTTTTTGTAACCTGCTTATTAAAGGAAATCTTTCCTAAGCTGTAAGCTAAAAATGAAACAAATTGAAAATAATTGTGAAAATACACAATTCTGAATGAAAAAAGACTTTGACATGTCAGTAAATATGCATCTTATGGCAGTTTTATTTACACAATACACACAAAGGTACAAGATTTGCAGACAAGCCACCAATAGGCTTTCGAAATGTGCTCACATGTTCTCAATTCACCATTTAGATTTTGTTTAACTTCATGCTTAAGTTCATATAAATATCTATATCTTTACATCCAGGCCCAAACTTCCATAAATCAACATAAAAAAAAAAAAAATCTATTTTAGAAATTTAATTCAAAATGCTTTGTAATGATTGATGTACACTACCGTTCAAAGGTTTGGGGTTAATGTTTTTGAAAGAAGTCTCTTCTGCTCACCAATACTGCATTTAATGGACCAAAAATACAGTAAAAACAGTAATATATTTTTGCAATTTAAAAGAACGGTTTTCGATTTGATTATGTTTTAATATGTAATTTATTCCTGCGATCAAAGCTGAATTTTCAGCATCATTACTCCAGTCTTCAGTGTCACATGATCCTTCAGAAATCACTCTAATATGATGATTTGCTGCACAAGAAAAATGTATGATTATTATTGTGCTGCTTCACATTTCTGAGAAAACCATGAAGGATTTTCTTCAGGATTCTTTGATGAATGTAAAGTTCAAAACAACATTTATTTAAAAAAAAAAATTCTTTACTGTATTTACTGTCACTTTGATCAATTTAATGCATCCTTCCTGAATCAACATTCATTTCTAAAACACACACAAAAAAAAACTTACTTACCTCCAATTTTTGAATGGTAGTGTAAGACCAACCTAAACTCACTCAACATGCCCAGAATCTCATTCAAAGCATAAAAAAAGTCTCAAAAAACATACGCTTTGGAAGAAACGTCATTTTCAATCGATTCCGAACTCTAAAACACCATGTGTCAAACACAATCTGAAAATAAGAGGCAACATCTGATCTGTGGCAGAATATAACCGAGGTCCAAACCCCCTGCACACTGAAACCAAGCCACGCTTCCACACCACCAGCCAGAGAACGGAAAGCCCTTGAGCCGAGACGTGTTTGACCGGATATACGCTCATATACAGCTATAGCTTATTCACTGGCAGAGGGAAAGCAGCACTGAAGCATCAGGACCGGCGCGGCTCGATCCGGTGGGACAGCTGGGATAGCGTGCGCTGGTTGTCAATCACACCAATGTGACGCACATAGCCACGCACATCCTGATGGCTTTTACCCGTCACCTGTGGCGCTTCTGGATCTATAGATACCAAAGAGAGAGAGAGAGAAATGCCTCAGAATCAGCTGGACTGAAACATGGTTCTGATATGAAGTGCACACTGGTGTCTTACTGAATGGCTGACTTCGGCAGTATCTCATGATTCGGACTGTGTTAGCAATCATTCTCTGGAAAACACACACAGACACATTCATGGCATCTCATTTAAAACGTCTCGGAGATGGAGAGGTAGATTCCTGTGCGAGACTCACCATCTTCTCGAAGTTGACCAATCTGTCGGTAAATGTCTTGTTGCCCTCGTGCGTGAAAGTCATATCTGAAAGAGCAAAAGCGCAGATGTTCGACATTTTACACACTGATCAAATCTGCATCTTTTACTATACAGTTCTTCGAAACATTCTGTTGTTTGTTTTGTGGATTTCATTGAAATATTGCAGTTACTGTAGGCTCTCATTGCTTTGTACTGCATGAATTATGTATAAATATATATATACACTCACCTAAAGGATTATTAGGAACACCTGTTCAATTTCTCATTAATGCAATTATCTAATCAACCAATCACATGGCAGTTGCTTCAATGCATTTAGGGGTGTGGTCCTGGTCAAGACAATCTCCTGAACTCCAAACTGAATGTCAGAATGGGAAAGAAAGGTGATTTAAGCAATTTTGAGCGTGGCATGGTTGTTGGTGGCAGACGGGCCGGTCTGAGTATTTCACAATCTGCTCAGTTACTGGGATTTTCACGCACAACCATTTCTAGGGTTTACAAAGAATGGTGTGAACAGGGAACAACATCCAGTATGCGGCAGTCCTGTGGGCGAAAATGCCTTGTTGATGCCAGAGGTCAGAGGAGAATGGGCCGACTGATTCAAGCTGATAGAAGAGCAACTTTGACTGAAATAACCACTCGTTACAACCGAGGTATGCAGCAAAGCATTTGTGAAGCCACAACACGCACAACCTTGAGGCGGATGGGCTACAACAGCAGAAGACTCCACCGGGTACCACTCATCTCCACTACAAATAGGAAAAAGAGGCTACAGTTTACAAGAGCTCACCAAAATTGGACAGTTGAAGACTGGAAAAATGTTGCCTGGTCTGATGAGTCTCGACTTCTGTTGAGACATTCAGATGGTAGAGTCAGAATTTGGCGTAAACAGAATGAGAACATGGATCCATCATGCCTTGTTACCACTGTGCAGGCTGGTGGTGGTGGTGTAATGGTGTGGGGGATGTTTTCTTGGCACACTTTAGGCCCCTTAGTGCCAATTGGGCATCGTTTAAATGCCACGGCCTACCTGAGCATTGTTTCTGACCATGTCCATCCCTTTATGGCCACCATGTACCCATCCTCTGATGGCTACTTCCAGCAGGATAATGCACCATGTCACAAAGCTCGAATCATTTCAAATTGGTTTCTTGAACATGACAATGAGTTCACTGTACTAAAATGGCCCCCACAGTCACCAGATCTCAACCCAATAGAGCATCTTTGGGATGTGGTGGAACGGGAGCTTCGTGCCCTGGATGTGCATCCCACAAATCTCCATCAACTGCAAGATGCTATCCTATCAATATGGGCCAACATTTCTAAAGAATGCTTTCAGCATCTTGTTGAATCAATGCCACGTAGAATTAAGTCAGTTCTGAAGGCGAAAGGGGGTCAAACACAGTATTAGTATGGTGTTCCTAATAATCCTTTAGGTGAGTGTATATATATATATACAAATGTACAGCATGGAAGAAGTGCAGGAGTGCGAAGTTAATGTCTGAACACATTTATAGCCTTTTCATTGATTAAGAATGATTTTTAATAATAACAAATAATACATTTTTTAAATCAAAATAATAATTATTCTTATAATAATTATTATTGTCTTAAATTAAATGATATATGTGAGGTAAATGTAAGATTTATTATATATAATGTTTAATTATATATCTGAATTTATAAATATTTATTGGAATAATAATTCAAATAAACCTTGCAAATAGATGAGTGAAATGTTTTAAATTAAATTATCTAAAAATATTTACAATGATTTGACCATTTAACCATATAATATTAAAACCAGTTTAGATCAATTATAAAAAAAATTGAATTATCTAAAAATCAATTATTTCAATTTAGAAAAAATTTAATTAGGACTAAATTTATATATATGAATTAATGTATTAATGGATTAATTAGAAATGTGGAAAATGCCACTAAATCAAGTAAATCATAAGATTATGTGTTACATGCTTTAATAATTAATTTTAAAAGAAATGTAAACAAATATATTACATTTAAAATATAGAGTTCCCATTCTTTCATTCCATAGTCTATTTCATTTTTCATAGCTGAGCTGACTTTACTAGTATTCAAAAGTGTTGAAAAAGCCACTAAAGAGCATGTACTGTAGATGTGTCACACATTTTGTTGGTGTTTGTGATTCCAGTGTAAAGTTCACCTTTAATTAACAAAGGCATGAAAGGGATGATCGGTGGCTCTAACTTGGCCATTGTCAGTCGATATGCTCGGTGATTTCTGGAGGGATCCTGCAGTGAGAAAAACAACGCACTCTTTAAGTATCTTTAATATTGGGTTAAATGCTTAGCTTACCAGAGGCTGCCATGTTGAACTCACCATCAGGTTCTCAAACTCTCCATAGAACTTCTTGAACTTGCTGGGCAGTTTCTGTGAGAGAGAAAACTCTTATTCGGTGAGAGCTGAATCAGTGTTAAACATGCCGTTCGTAACGTGTCTGTTATGTGTGTGTGGTGAATGCTAACCTCCCATGTCTGACTGAGTCGACAGACTGCAGGGTTTCCTAGGCCCATGATAATGGCAAAGAAGGAGTTCAGATTCTTAAACTCTTTACAGCTTAAAAAGAGCAAACACACAGAATTTAGAAAAGTGCAGTCTAAACACCACAGCATCTGTACTGATTAACCCTTACATGCATGATGCTTTAATGCTTATCATTATCACATATTCAGAGCGACACGGATCTCTAACTGTCACAATAGTATAAAACTTTCCTGATATTTGAATAAGAATTACAATAGAATTATAAAAAAAGAATTATATAGATATTTTGCTACATTTTTGGAACTTGGAATGGTTCAATTTGAGCGGATGCTTTTTGCCATCATCGCCGTCCTCGCCGGAGCTCATTTCCCAGTACATTCAGCATCCGGCTCGTATTCGCCATCTCAACGAAGTCATTAGAGATCAGATTTTTGTCGCACAGAAAAAAAACGTACACTATTACATTCAGCGGGACATAGAAGTTTGTTTTTGCCACAGAATTAAAAAAAGAGGTAATTCTTATCTCATAATTCTGACATTTACCTCATAATTCTGACTTTTTATCTCATAATTCTGCATGAATCTCATAATTCTGACTTTTTATTTCATAATTCTGACTTTTTATTTCATAATTCTGACTTTTATCTCATAATTCTGACTTTTTATCTCATAATTCTGACTTTTTATCTCAAAACTATGACTTTTTATCTCATAATTCTGACTTTTTATCTCAGAATTCTGACTTTTTATCTCAAAACTATGACTTTTTATCTCATAATTCTGACTTTTTATCTCATAATTCTGCATGAATCTCATAATTCTGACTTTTTATTTCATAATTCTGACTTTTATCTCAGAATTCTGACTTTTTATCTCAGAATTCTGACTTTTTATCTCAGAATTCTGACTTTTTATCTCAAAATTCTGACTTTTTATCTCAAAATTCTGACTTTTTATCTCAGAATTGTGATTTAGAGTCACAATCGTGTGTTATAAAGTCAGAATTGTGAGATATAAAGTAGCAATTGCATGTTATAAAGTCAGAATTGTGAGATATAAAGTAGCAATCGTGTGTTATAAAGTCAGAATTGTGAGATATAAAGTAGCAATCGTGTGTTATAAAGTCAGTATTGTATGATATAAAGTAGCAATCGTGTGTTATAAAGTCAGAATTGTGAGATATAAACTTGTAATTGCGAGAAATGAATTCGCAAATCTGACTTTTTTTCTCAGAATTGCATGTTTATATCTCACAATTCTGACTTTATAACACACAATTGCGACTCAATTCTGAGAAAAGATGTCAGAATTGTGAGATGTAAACTCGCAATAGTAAGGAAAAAAAGTCAGAATTGTGACTTTATATCTCGCAATTCTGACTTTATAACTCGCAATTCTCATAAATAAAGATGTAAAACTCGCAATTGTGTGATAAAAAGTCGCAATAATCTTTTACATTTTTTTATTCTGTGTTGGAAACAAGCTTCCATAATGACGTCCCGGGTCGATAAAGACCCGAGGTATGCGTTTTCAGGGTTAATACACATCACACACTCTCTACTGTGACACACAACTAAAAACTATATTTAAAAAAAAAGAAAATATAATATCATTGAAATAAAAGTCCACTTAAGTGTACTTGAGGTACACTTTCACGACTGTTTCTTAACACACTTAAGTAGACTTTTAAAAGGTGCCCTTTGTAATAATCTATAATCTTGTCAAATTATTAAGTTTTACTTTAAAGTACAATTTAAATGATTGTTTTGATAATCTTTAAGTACACTTATTTTCAATATTTAAATACATGACACAAGTTTCAATAGAAATTGTATGTTAGTTTATTTTAGTTTACCATAAACACGTATCAGTACATTTGAATTTGAATTGAATTTCAATTATGAAATTACAAGATGTATGTCCTATACTTAAGCGGGTTAGGGTTATATGTCATTATATGTCAATTTTAACTTTTAACATTGCAATTAATTGTCCGAATACATTACATTAAATAGAATAAAATGATTGATCACACACATTAAGGTCACATGTGAGTAAAGACCTCGGAGACTCACTGTGCTGCGATCTTGATGAACTTCTTGAGCAGTTGTACGCGTTTGCTGAGCGTGGGACACAAGCAAACCTCAGTGACCACCCAGAGCTGCACCTCATTAAACCTCCGCAGGAACAGATCCAGGTTCGCCGTCGTCTTCTTGAAATGCGGACGGCCAAACGTGTGGTAGATCAGCTCATGCTAAAGCACAAATGCATACAGATTTACTAAAATGGACTACTAGTTTAGACCTGGTGGTTAATAAATGTAGGTCACACTTTATTTTACAGTGTGATTGTTACACGTTACATGTAGTTACTATAGTAATAACTATATATTATGCATAATTACATGCAACTAAGCCTGAACCAAACCCTAATCAGTTAACTAATATTACTCAGTACTTACAGTAAACGTATAATTACACTGTAACAAGGACACACCTTAAAATAAAGTGTGACCTTCTTTTGAAAAGAGTAGTTAAAGCCCCCCTGTGGTGAAAATCAAGCTTTCAATGTTGTTTATATGTCTATGTGGTGTTTTTAATGTGCTTTAAGACAAACCATGTGTAAGTTCATAAGTCGACAGCATTGCTGAGTATTTTCTCCTTAAAACTGCAGTGAACCAAAGACAGTCTCAAAAACACGGTTTGAAATCGCTGGTGTTTCTGACGTCACACACTACCTTGTAACCAATCAGATCAACGTGTGATCGTCAACCAGTGGATCTCTGAGTGAGTGAGTGAGTGAGTGGAGGCGGGGCTTATTTGCATATTCATAGAACCGCGTATACTAAATGAGGCAAGGGTGTAGAGTTACATTCAAGATATTTAAGGCATGAAGATTTTCTTTCAAGGAAAAAACATTAAAATATGTATTAAAATATGTAAAATATATTTTGGTGATCAAATATGAGTTTTAAGGGATACAATTATTGACTACAGGGGGATTTAAGTGCACATTTATATGTAATATCATAATTACTGTACCTCTATTGTCTTTGAAATATGGTTAAAGTTTACTGCTAAATGTACTGACAAGCAATTATGATAAACTAAAATATACCTTAATGTAATTTCTATTGAAAAATGTAAGTTATGTATTTAAATATGTTTGCAATAACACAGTGAAGCTGCAATTAGATATTAATTATCATGATTCAAAAATACAGTTACACTTTATTTTAAGGCATTATTGTTACAGTGTATTTATATATTTAAGTACTGAGTAATATTAATTAACTACATGTACTTGCTATAGGGTTAGGGTTTGGTTGAGGGTTAGTTGCATGTAATTATGCATAATTAATGTTATTACTATGGTAAGTACATGTAACATATGTAACAAGGACACTGTACATAAAAGTGTTACCAAGAAAAACTTATTTACACATTATTAATTTGACATTATTACAAGTGGTAATTTGACACGGTTGCAAAGTGCATTTTTTAAAAGTGTGTTAAGAAACAGTCATTAAAATGTCTACTCTTTAAGTACACTTAAGTAGACTTTTACTTATTAATATAATACTATTATCTTTTGTGTATGTATGTGCATTGATTAATGTTTAACTGTGAATGAAAGCCTACATTAAATCTGTTTATCATTTAAAGCGATCATGTCTGTTCATGTCAGCAGATTCATACAGATTACTACTTTATTAACTTTTTAAAGCATCAGACTTTTGGTGGACTTGCAATGGAGGGACAGAAATCTCTCAGGTTTCATTAAAAATATCTTCATTTGTGTTTCGGAGATAAACGCAAGTCTCGTGGGTTTGGACCAACATGAGGGTGAGAAAATGATGAAAGAATTCTCATTTTTGGGTGAACTGGTTCCCTCTGGGGTTCTTCGGGTCAAAAATGACCCGAAGCGTTTAAATAAAAAAATGTTAAAAATCGTAGCTTCATCGGAATGGTCCAAAACTTGGTGACTTTTTTGGTACTTGGTATATGAACACCCAAAAAAATTGGGGAAAGGATTTTAAAAGTCTAAGTGGTCGTAAAAAAAATAGTCACACTCAGGGTCTTCGGGTCAAAAATGACCCCCATAGGAAATGAATGGGAAATTGGCAAAAATGTGAAAATACAGAGTTTTTTTGTGCATACAATCTACCAAACAGCCAGGATGCAGAAAAAAAGCACACAACAGTGAAGGGGTGAATCTCTTAAAACAATGGGTGACAAAATGTTTTCCATTTGTTCTCTTTATAATGCAATGTTCAGGTTTGACTGTATTATAAAGTAAAACTGCCACTTAAAATTACAATTTAAACCAACCAAAAAATTTTTTTTTTTTTATTAAAAAAAATGACAAATATAGTCTTTGAGAATCTGTTATTATATATTCGAATCAAAAACCTGAAAAAATTAAACAATATGTGAAAAAATCACTAGAGTGTTTCTACAATAGGTTTCTACAGAGAGCTGTAAATCCACTAGTGGTAAAAATGTGCTATTGCGTGATAAAAATGCTCAGTGTGTCCACCAGATGGCTCCGATCTCATTTCAAAAATTGCTTTCATGAGGTCTAGACTTGACTCTAAAATGAAATACAGCTTTAATAAAAAAAATGTTTTAATTATATATATATATACATTTTCTATTATATTCAATGGGAAAAAATGGGTCTTAATTATTGCATAAATATTAATTATAAATTATAAAATTATCTCAAAACACCAAAAAAGAAAAGAAAAAATATTATTGAACAAAAATATATTTCATTGATTTTACTCAAATAAAATGTATCTTAATGCCGCCCTCCGGGTCATTTTTGACCCGAAGGTCCTGAGTGTGAGTCTAAAATGAGGAACCCCAGAGGGTTAAGTGAGAGGAATGTGAAAACAGTGTATGTACCTCATGTACACAGTCGAAGAGCTCCCAGTCATAGAGAGTCATGTGATGAGCCAGATCTTTAGAGCTCATGAGCTCAAACGTGGACATGGACCCTGCGGACGGGCCCTCCTGCTCCGGCAGTGGAGTCTGCACAAACAGTCAATCCAATGATCAGTTCATCAGCCAATCAATACGTTCATGCATGCGTGTTTACAGCAGATGTGTGTATTAAATGCAGTCTCCAGGAGCTCTCACACACCAAAGTGTCGATCTGGTCCCTCGAGCAGACAAACAAACGGCCATTAATACTCAGAGTTGAGAAGATGGACACGTCAGATGGCTTTAGAAGCTCTTTATCTGAAAAACACAAACACACACAGTCATCAGTCAGTGTCACGGAGGAATCGACTGTTTAAGTTGGTGCTTTTCAGGAATGTGGAAGCACAGATGTCAGTTATCAGCTGCTTCTCAAATGACTAAACAGTGAAGTTATACTTAATTAAGAAAAAAAAGATAAGTGAAACATTTTTGCAATATTTACATTCCAAAAGTTTAGGAAACTTAACAACAGTGTTTTGCACCACTCACATTTTCATCTGAAAATGAACAAATCTAGTTTTTCGTGTTTGATGTATGAAGTCAGTTTTCCTCAAGTTCACACAGGTGTCCTAGCAGAGGAACCACTTTAACACTTTAACAAAGATGGCGGTGTATCTTCTCTTATTTAACTACACAAAATACAGCAAGGTTTCTAGAAAATGAAGAGCAAAGAATATATCAGTGTGTTTTGCTTTTTTTATGTTTTTAATTCATTTATAAAGACGCTGTACATGTTACATTGTTATATGTCTCTCGGACACGCCGCAAACTCGTAAACTCTGGGATTAAAGAAAATCTCGACCTTCCCACTCGAATTTAGTACTTTGTGGTGGTGTTCATGTGTGTCCAACTCTTAAATACGATCTTACCGACATGACTAGGATGCACCATACTTCACAAACACAAAGGCTGCATCAGAAAGCTTAAAAACGCTGTATCCGAAGCCAGCTATGTCCAAGCCACACCCGAATTCAATGGTCATGTCGTATCCGGTCTCCTGAGATGCCTTTATCTGATCGCTTTTTTAAGCAATATAGATGTTTCCTTCGTCCCCAGGTCCATCTTGGCATGAGATTCCCTGTCCCTGTCACCGAGTCCACCTCAGCCCTCTGACTCTTCAGCTCTGCCTTGGTCCATCACCCCACCAGCTCCACCGACTCCCTCGTCCCTCCGTCTCCGCCTTGGTCAGGCGTCGTCTTAGTTCGGCTAAAGGACTCCTGGCTGCGCCGGCGCCTTCCATCCTTTCGGCTCCACCATGCATCGCCGTCCCTCCGGCTCCGCCCTTGTGCTCGGTCGCTCCGGCTTCACTGCGGGCTTCCGGGTCCCCACCTCCCCCTCCCCGTCAGCTCCACCTTGGCCCTCCGGACCTGAGGTGTCACCCTGGATCTGTGTCTCGTCTCAGTCTGGGTCTCCACCGCGGCTCCTCCCTCCTGCGACTCCGCTGTGGAACATCATGCTGGCTATGGCCTGGATTCCTGTGTGTGTGTTTACCTACTTAACTATATTTTGGGGACAAATTTGTACCCAGAAGTGACCAAAACATGACAAAATCTTCAAAAACTTCCCGTTAGGGATGTCCTCATTTGTAAATCTGGTATAAAACATTGTAATTTAAGGTTTTTAAAAATGTGATGTAATGGCTATTTTTTTTTTTTATGAAATGCGCGATGGGTAGGTTTAGTTTGTACAGTATAAAAACCATTATGTCTAATGTCCCCATTTAGATAGCTAAGTAAACGTGTGTGTGTGTGAGTGTGTGAGTTTCAGGTATGATCTACGTCATGAAGACAAAATGTCCAAACGAAGATGGCCATATTCGAATCTTGTGTAAAACCATCCATGTTTCAGTATTGTAATAACTCTGAAACCGTTTCCCATCTGTCTGCTAATACACCAGATGTTGTTGTGGTTAATGAGGAGATCAGTGAGGTGTTCGTTTTGGAGGTTGCATGTTCCTTTGACTCTAATATGAAGGAAACTTTTATGACTAAGGTCATTAAATACCATCTCAGAGTGAGGTTATCGGAGCCGATTACTTGTGTTCATATTTGTCAGCTTAGGACACACACACTGGCTGGTTGTAAGAGGGCTTCAATAACTTGGGATGCCCAAAAAGAGGGCTAAACGGCTAGCAAAGAACTGTGTTCTGTCTGCTATTATAGGCAGCCGCCATATCTGGCGGAAACGGTGCTACATCTACCCATAACAACTGAGTGACATGCTTAATATTGTGAAGATACACTCACCTAAAGGATTATTAGGAACACCATACTAATACTGTGTTTGACCCCATTTCGCCTTCAGAACTGCCTTAATTCTGCGTGGCATTGATTCAACAAGGTGCTGAAAGCATTCTTTAGAAATGTTGGTCCATATTGAATAGCATATTGTAGTTGATGGAGATTTGTGGGATGCACATCCAGGGCACGAAGCTCCCGTTCCACCACATCCCAAAGATGCTCTATTGGGTTGAGATCTGGTGACTGTGGGGGCCATTTTAGTACAGTGAACTCATTGTCATGTTCAAGAAACCAATTTGAAATGATTCGAGCTTTGTGACATGATGCATTATCCTGCTGGAAGTAGCCATCAGAGGATGGGTACATGGTGGCCATCAAGGGATGGACATGGTCAGAAACAATGCTCAGGTAGGCCGTGGCATTTAAACGATGCCCAATCGGCACTAAGGGCCTAAAGTGTGCCAAGAAAACATCCCCCACACCATTACACCACCACCACCAGCCTGCACAGTGGTAACAAGGCATGATGGATCCATGTTCTCGTTCTGTTTACGCCAAATTCTGACTCTACCATCTGAATGTCTCAACAGAAATCGAGACTCATCAGAAACTGGTCAGAAACAATGCTGGGCCATGATTTTGTACATGTATTTGACTGCATCTATAGTATTTATGTCCCTGTAAATAATTTCTTTTAAGTGGACTTAAATGAATTGTTAAAATGTGTCCTATCTGTTTTTAAAACAGAATGCCCCTTCCTTGCTATATTTCATCTAATGCGGTGACACTATCAGTATGGCTTGAGTGTCCGAATACTTGCTACGGTGTGTGTCCGCAGAAGGCCAGCACTAGGTCACGGTGTATCAGACAGATCTGGCAGTGAGAAAGAAACATCTGTCTCACAACCAAACACACCCACACACACACGCAGCTGAAATGCTACAGCAAGATGGGTGCAGCAAAGAGCTCATATTGTCAGCCAGAGGTCAAAAAGATAAGAGTCAGTGCAACCGCACACTCTGCAAACATGGTATTAATAAACCTGCAATTAATCAAACACAAATGAAAATAGAGGAAATGGCTGTCAATACAGCGATAAGCATGGAAAAAATGGTTAGTCAGTGAGTGTATGTGTGTGTGTGTTCACCTCCGGCGGAGTTGAGGTGGATGAGCAGAAGATCATCTCCTGACCCCAGTTTGTCGGTAACCGCGGAGACGACCTCTCTGACAGACGCAGCGACAGACACTCTGATAGTGGAGTAGGTGTGATCACTGCAGTAAACCTTGAAGAGAACTACACCAACAACACAGCTTTTAAAACACTGGTGAATATACATTTTTAAATAATAAAATAGCTTTTAATTAAAGATACATGTTTTTGGAACAACATTTGTTCACTTATCACTTATTATTTCACTTTTGACTCTTCTGTTCTATGACTGATCTCTCTCTATCTTTTCTGATCTCCCTCTAAATTAATGAATGATTGAATAAATAAATACATTTTAGGTAAGCTAAACCCCTATGATCTCTATATACTTAACATCTGTGAAATTAACTAAAGGATTTCATATGTGTCATACTCTTGATGGTACTTAAAGGGATAGTTCACTTTGAAATTAATTTTTGGTATGTTTTAGCTTACCTCAAGGGCATCCGGGATGTAGGTGTCTTTGTTTCCACAGTATTTTCAATTTTGATATTTTTAGGTCAAACCGTTCTTGTCTGTCAGTCATATAATGCAGGTCTATGGTCACCACCTCAAAGAGCATACACAGAGAAGTCCAAATTAAACATGATTTAATGACTCGTAAATGTAAGTACACATTGATGGCCTAAGACACGAAACGAGCGGTTTGTGTGAGAAAACTAACAGTATTTATATCGTTTTTACCTCTTGTAACCACAGCCACGTCCAAGCGATCTGAGGGCGCGGGCGCTTCGGTCTGCGCAAGCGCCGGAAAGCGCCGGAAGTGATCTCTTCAAAAAAAACAAAAAAAATTCAACGTTGAACTTGTCTGTTGATATATCGAAATCGTCTTCCATTGCGATTTCCTGTATATCTAAATATGTTTAGATCTTCACAGTGAAAAGTAACCCTTACGAAATCTCTGTGTAAACAATGAGTGACGTACACGCGCGAGAGATCACTTCCGGCGCTTGCACAGACCGAAGCGCCCGCGCCCGCGCCCTCAGATCACTTGGACGTGGCTGTGTTTACAAGAGGTAAAAACGATATAAATACTGTTCGTTTTCTCACACAAACCGCTCGTTTCGTGTCTTAGGCCATCAATGTGTACTTACATTTACGAGTCATTAAATCATGTTTAATTTGGACTTCTCTGTGCATGCTCTTTGAGGTGGTGACTAGAGTCCTGCGCGGGACTGTTTTCTTCATCCCGCTCCTGCCCGCGCCCGCCAAATTTCTGACCATTACGGCCCGCTCCCGCGACGTATGTGTTACACTCCCGCCCGCTCCCGCAATATGCATGTCCACTCCCGCCCGCACCCGCAAAACTCTGAGAATTTATTCCCGCACAATAATAGAGATGCACTGACTTTGTGTCTTCTCCCGTCCCGCAGGAAAAAACGCGTATTTGTATTGCTGTTATTAAAGAGATTCATGGGGTTGTTTGATTCGTTTCCCTGGCCTGCATGTATTCTGACGCACTGATCAGGAAGATGAATAGTAGTCCAAATGTCAGACTTGCCTTGCTTAGGTTTTGTGCTGTAAATACCTCGTTTGAGGTTCTCTTCCACATCATTGACATCTCCATCATGTCGCTAGGCTATCTCCCGATCCCGCAGTTTTTTTTTTAACCGCCCATTCCCGCCCGCAGCAAAGTTAAAACCGCCCGCTCCCGCGAGATTTGCGTTGGGTCCCGCGGGACCCGGCGGGACTCAATCCCAATGCAGCTCTCTAGTGGTGACCATAGACCTGCATTATATGACTGACAGACAAGAACGGTTTGACCTAAAAATATCAAAATTGAAACTACTGCGGAAACAAAGACACCTACATCTTGGATGCCCTTGAGGTAAGCTAAAACATACCAAAAATTAATTTCAAAGTGAACTATCCCTTAAAGTCTCTTCATATTATATAATATATCTTACACACTCTTAAGACCCTTTCACACCAAGGATGATAACTAATATTCTGACGATATAGTTCTAAAAATCAATCTAAATATAAAAGAATAGCAGAGTTCACACCACAACTATAACGATAACGGCACAGAGGAACAATCTAGTTTGAATCACTTTAAAAAAAAAAATTCCCAGCCGATGAATGATAAAAACATTGACAGCCAATCAGAATCCATCCTGCTTTAATGAGCTCGAGCATTTAAAGCGACAGACGATAAAACTGCAGCGCTCGCTTAAAATAAACCCAACGATAGTGTGCATTGGTGTGAACACTAATATATCGCTATAGTCATTGTTCTTGGTGTGAACATGTCTTTATTCATTCTCATGTACTGATGCAACATTTGAACCGGACTCACTCTCGTCTGTGCTTTTGATCGGCTGTCTCTTCTGCAGTGTGTCGTTCCCGGGGCTGAACTGACGCAGAAGGACTTTGTGCTGCAATGAGAGACGACTGTCACATGACCCTTCTTCAGCACTGAAGGAAATACTACAGAAACTGTGTTTGTTTTGATTTTCCCCTCACCTTTTTCTGAGAGGGCCGGCCATCTTCGGAGCTGCGAATAAAAGTTATGAGTGTTATGAGCAAATAAAAGGTTTCTGCGAACTAAATCTGTTATGTTATCCTTATGAAGCGCACTGTACTTTGTATACTGTAGTTCATACTTTTATTTCAGGAAGTTAAATGCATTTATAATTGTAACAAGTCCACCTTCAGGTCGTGGTTCACGCGTCTTTTTAATGTGACATCTTTAACGTAAGAATAACTTTTCAATTGTTAGTAATACATCAAGATGAACATTTACAGGACTGAAGCAGCAAACGATCAGGCTTTTGAGGAAGGTTTATTTGTTTATCTCTCACTCATCATTGTTTTGCAGAGCTTTGATAAAAAAACTAAGCTTTTTAATATTATCTTACTAAGACATAGTATTGGCAGATATAAAGTAAGGACTAATATTTATATGCATTTTTATATAAGTAGTCTGTTATACTGCTATAAATATCTCAATGATTTATTACAAGCATCAATATTTTATCTTACTTTTTGGTCATATAAATATCAGCAACTGCACCAAATTGGATATTTTTGCTCAGTTTGTGTCTCGAGGCATTTTTTTCTCTTCAAGAATGAGCTCCATATTCTCAATATATCAAACTATATGAGCCATAAAAGCCTGATTTATCAAATATGACACTCAACAAAAAATACTTATGCAAACTTTTTTATTGAATTTGTTTCAAAAGGTTGTTTTTTTTTCCACTAAAGGTTAAATGAATCCTACCATTTCAAAAAATAAAATTTTCTGACAATTATTTTATATGTCAGGCTTTACAGGGTTAAAAACCTCTCATATGTAAGACTCTGCTCTTACTTTTGCTTTATGATCTTCTCTAGTTCAGGCAGTTGATCTTTGAGAGCTGGAATGAGTCGGGAATCTTCACACACGGTCTCATAGAACTCCTGCAACAGACAATGGCAATGAAACACACACTGAGGGCACACACCAGGCGCGACACAAGTGTTTTTAGCTAGTTTCAGCCAGACGCAGTTATCATTTTCACGTCCTGTGCCACGTTGTTTAAATGCATTTGCACCCATTTGTGCGCCCATGGGCTGCTGGTCTGAGAGCGAGGTGTCTTCCGGTTCTGTTGTGGATCCGCGTTCAGTGACGCCGCTGACGTAAGACGCTGCTGACGTGTGTCTGGTGTGTGTGTGTGTGTGTGTGTGTGTGTGTGTATTCTGGTTCTGTTGTGGATCCGCGTTCAGTGCCGCCGCTGACGTAAGACGCTGCTGACGTGTGTCTGGTGTGTGTGTGTGTGTGTGTGTATTCTGGTTCTGTTGTGGATCCGCGTTCAGTGCCGCTGCTGACGTAAGACGCTGCTGACGTGTCTCTGGTGTGTGTGTGTGTGTGTGTGTGTGTGTGTTCTGGTTCTGTTGTGGATCCGCGTTCAGTGCCGCCGCTGACGTAAGACGCTGCTGACGTGTCTCTGGTGCGCCCGAGCTTCGTTTACAGTCTGAGGGAGACGCACGCTGGAAACAAAACAATCTTCACAAACATGTCTAAGGATTTCCACACAGAGGAAGACTTGCATTTTTTTGCCCAGCCATATTTATTTGAACCCGAATACACGGACGCACCAGACACACGTCAGCAGCGTCTTACGTCAGCAGCGGCACTGAACGCGGATCCACAACAGAACCGGAACACACACACACACACACACACACACACACACACACCAGACACACGTCAGCAGCGTCTTACGTCAGCGGCGGCACTGAACGCGGATCCACAACAGAACCGGAAGACAATACAATGCTGAATAAAGTCCTAGTTTTTGTTATTTTTGGACCCAAATGTATTTTCGATGCTTCAAAACATTCTAACTAACCCACTGATGTCACATGGACTACTTTGATGATGTCTTTATTTCCTCTCTGGACAAGGACAGTATACCGTACATACATTTCCAATGGAGGGACAGAAAGCTAAAAGAATAAATCTAAAATATCTTAAACTGTGTTCTGAAGATGAACGGAGGTCTTACGGGCTTGGGACGACAAGAGGGAGAGTCATTAATGACAGAATTTTCATTTTTGGGTGAACTAAGCCTTTAAAGGGAATGCGAGATGAGACTCTGATTGGTTTATTGCACGTTACGCCCAAAACACACCCATCACTCATTAAGAGAATAGAGACAACACTTTTAGACCGTGCGCCGGGTGCGCTGACCATTTTCCCCGTCGTTAAACTAGCAAAAGTGGATTCTAAGTGCACTTGTGCCCTTAAAGGGCCCTTTATCACAGCAGGACCAGAAAGTCTCACGTGAACCGGCATGGCTGAACAGAGAGAGTGGAGGGAAGCTGCTGACCTGGAGGAAGTTGTAGGAGCTGTCCTCCTCCTGCAGATGGTCCGTGTTGATGGCGGCCCACTGTAACACCAGACGAATCACCCTGCGCTTGTTATTGAGCGTGTAATCCATGCGCTCCTGTTCACTGCCCTGGGACGCCTCCGCATGATAGGTGCAGAAGCGCTAAGGACTTGACTCGCACACAAGCGCAATCAAAATAAAACAATATTCATAAAGTACAGTTTAACCCAGCTGATGCACTGCTTTTATTACACATCTACAGTGACTCATTTCAGCCAGTACAGCTGTGAAGGATATTGGGCCACGAGCAGCGGACACAGCTGACCGTTCGGGACAAAAACACAGTGCATAAGCAAGAAGTCATCCAGAGCAGGGTCTACAGAGATGGAGAAAGAAAGAAGTTAGTTAGGTGCACTCAAGGGAAGCGGCAATGAAGCAGCAATGTTAATAGCTAATTCTGGTTAAAGGCAGGGTAGGCAGTTTGTTTCTAAAACAACTTTTCCCCAATTTGTTTAAACTCTTTATATACCAATACATATCTAAAATGTAAGTACTCTGAAAAGTAGAGTATAAAAATCGAGTGTCTGTAGTCCTCTCAGAGCTGCAATAAACACAGCTACTCTTTCCATTCGGAACGAATGCAATGATTGGCTGGGGCGACTGTCACTCTCCCTCGCTACCATGGCTACCATGGCTACCACCCCTGTCACTCTCCCTCGCTACCATGGCTACCACCCCTGTCACTCTACCTCGCTACCATGGCTACCACGCCTGTCACTCTCCCTCGCTACCATGGCTACCAGCCCTGTCACTCTCCCTCGCTACCATGGCTACCACCCCTGTCACTTTACCTCGCTACCATGGCTACCACCCCTGTCACTCTCCCTCGCTACCATGGCTACCATGGCTACCACCCCTGTCACTCTCCCTCGCTACCATGGCTACCATGGCTACCACCCCTGTCACTTTACCTCGCTACCATGGCTACCACCCCTGTCACTCTACCTCGCTACCATGGCTACCACCCCTGTCACTCTACCTCGCTACCATGGCTACCAGCCCTGCTGCTACAGGAGCCGCCCATATGCGCGCGCCCGGTTGACTCGCTCATTTCGAAAGAGGAGAGGCACGTACCGGCCGGAAGCTAGGAAGTCTCACAATTATGGCAGAGAAAGAGCAGTCAAAATTCCCAGTACCACCTGTACCTGCATATACAGACAGCGCAGGCAAACAAGGCAAAAAAAGGTGATGTCACTCCATGCACTGCGCTCCTCTCCGCTCGGCGCTGGTAAACGCGTCCTCCGGCTGAGCGGTCGGCATCTCACGCGTTCATGTGTTTTGGGGGCGTGGCTTTGGAAGGATCCCAGAAGGGAGGGGATGGGAGTTTCTCTGTTGGATACTTTCAAAATCCAGCAGTTTTCTGCTAGTTTCTCAAACTTACCTACCCTGCCTTTAATGATTGGTTTCTTCACAGTGCATGTACAGTAAATGTATGTTAACAGGCTTCACACTCTTGTTTTTCATGGCATTTCCACTTTTCCAGTCATTTGTGATTACTAGAGAAAGATTTTTAAACATCTTTTTTGATCATTGATTCAGTAAAAAATCATTCAGACCAGTTTGAATTGAAAGTTAATTGAAAGTAAACGATTAAAAATAAGTGAAGTGAGTTTTATAAAGGCTGTACACAAGGACAATATCCACACCTTCCTAATGTTCAAAAGTTCAGGGTCGGTAAGATTTTTCAAATGCTTTTAAACACTCTTATTAAAAAAATACAGTAAAACAGTAATGGTTTGATAACTGAAAACAATAACTGTTTTCTATGTGAATATATAAAATGTAATTTATTCCTGTGATCAAAGCTGAATTTTCAGCCTCATTACTCCAGTCTTCAGTGTCACATGATCCTTCAGAAATCACCCTAATATGATGATTTGCTGCTCAAGAAACATTTCTTGAAAACGGTTGTGCTGCAAGTCAAGTCACTGTTTATTTTGCCTTTGGTTTAACTTTGATGAAATAAAACCGCCCGTGGGTTTGTCAAACGTGCCTACAGTGGCGTATTAGTTACAGTTTCCCTGTGTAACTGTGTTTATTTCTCTGAATGCATTGTAAAGTACCTGGCTCTGTGAATCGGGAGTCAGGTTTCACTGTCTCCAGAAGATGTTCCAGAATCTTCTCTGGAGTTCCTGACATCACAGTGTACCTGAAGAACAGGTCAAAGGTCACGGTTTGAGGTTGTTGATATATAACAGATTATAGTTTTTCCACAGTAGTCTTAAATTCCTAATGTTAACATTGACAGAGGAAGATAAATGTACTTGAGAGGAGAAGAACTGGAGCTCCTGTTGTTACTCCTCTCCAAAACTAACACATCCTCCTCATGTTCCTTCAGACGGACAGTGTTTGCCTCCACATCCTGAATACACACAGATGAAACACAGTGTGTGGATGAGATTGATCATAACTAATCAAACTATATATATTTTTTCGGATGTCCTAACAAAAATGACTGGTTAGGTACACACAGAAAACAGATCACAACAGATGGAAAAGATGTGCTCAGCTAATGGTGGATTAGTGCTGTTGTGAATCTAAACTCACGTTACACAGCACCGAACTGATCCCAGATCATACAGATGAATTAAGAATGGAGTCAAGAGCAAGTGCTTGTCTTTAAGATCTCCACACTGTCGCTTCAGTGTTGTAGTGTTGTAATGCAGCATCCGTACCAGTAGAGGGAGACTCTCACTCAGTTTACAGCAGGGGTTTCAAACAGTTGAACTAATGTGGTTTAAATTACTAGTATTTACTTTAGAATTTAATTTTAGATAGTAGATATTTTAAGTAATGTTATATAATGAATTTAATTACACTTTTTTGCAACAGAGGCAACATGTGCTGCTATATTTTGTCAACAGCATATTTTCCCTATGTGATAACGGTTGAAATATTCAGTAAATTGTATTCAAGTCCATAGAGAAATTGATTAGAGCAACATGCTTGGTAACACTTTATTTTACAGTGTCCCTGTTACATATGATACATGTACTTACTATAGTAATAACAGTAAATTGTGCATAATTACATGAATCTAACCCACCACAACCAAATCCTAATTCTACCCTAACCCTATAGGAAGTACATGTACAGTAGTTGCTTAATATTACTCAGTACTTAAATATATAATTGCACTGTAACAATGACACCTTAAAATAAAGTGTAACCAAATGCTTTATTTGGATTTATAAAAATAAGGTACAGTCTGTATTTAAAATGCCATTGTCCTTAACCATTTCTTTCAGTTGCAGCCTTCATATAGACTATCTGATCAAATTAATACAGAGTTTTTTCCAGTTGCATCATGTTGTGTGTAACTATGCAACAAATGACCATAGAATGTGAAATCTCAGTAAATCTCACTATATTTGTTTAGATGGACGGCATCCTGTTAGACACTAACACACACACCCTCGCTATCAGACTGAGCTTCCGCTTCCATTCTGCTGAGGCTTTCCTGGGCTGAGCTCCCTATTGTCACAGCGCTGGGAGAGAGATTCCCCTGTACTGGTGATGGGACGAGTATACCACACACACACACACACACACACACACACACGCACACACACACACACACGCACACACACACACACACACACACACACACACACACACACACACGCACACGCACACGCACACACACACACACACACACACACACACACGCACACGCACACGCACACGCACACACGCACACGCACACACACACACACACGCACACACACACACACACACACACACACACACGCACACGCACACGCACACGCACACACACACACACACACACACACACACGCACACGCACACGCACACGCACACACGCACGCGCACACACACACACACACACACACACAGCATGAGAAAACAATTAGATGATAATTAGTCATTAGGCTGAAAGTACACTAGCAAAAATGCAATTAGAGGAATTATGTAGTGACTTTTAAAATTGAGCTTCTTCTTTGTCTATTCACTTTATAAATGTATAAATTATATTATAAAAAAAATAATAATAATTGTATCCTGGGATGCTTTTAATCAATATTGAAGGAGTTCACATGTTGCCTGCTTTTCATTCACTATCTGTTACAACTCACCCATTTAAATTTGTATTCTTTTTTTTTTTTTTAATAAAAGATTTATGCTATAAGAAATGTATATGTATATACCAGGGTTATTATCGTTAACTTTAAAAAAAAAAATCAAAAAAAAAAAATCGTTATTTGAAATGAAATAAAAGCAAAACTTATTTTATTTCAGCCTGCTGCCATGGCAACATTTCTCATTTGATTTTAATTGAACTAAATTAAATGAAACTAAATTAATTAAAACTGATAAATATAAACTATATATAACTAACTACATATTACAGGAAAAACTAAAACTAATAAAAATGAAAAGAATACACAACAAAATTACAAAAAAAAAAGAGAGAAATGAAGACAGAAAAAAAATCTAATTTAAAATATTAACAAAAAATATAGTAAATAAGAGATAAATTATAACTATAATACATTTTCAGTAATACTAAAAATACCACTATTAAGTTGTTATTGTTAACTAAAACTTAGGTAATTAAAAATATTTTTAGTAAATAAATAAATAAAATATTAGATGAAAACTTTAAAAAAAAACAATAGAAATGTTGCTCTGGCAACTAACTGAAATAAAGTTGAAGTACTCGGCCATTAGTTGCAGTAATGAAGCACACGCAGTGAATAACTGACCCTGAGGATTCTGTTGAAGTCTTCTTTGTCCACTCTCAGGAAGTGGCAGTTGTCCTCTCTCAGTACGATAGACGCTGCTCGAGGAGCGTCATTCACCAGAGCCAGCTTCCCGAAGTCATCTCCCTCATGCAACGTACAAACTACACCCTGCAAACACACACACACATCATCTAAACACAGCCAGACAAACCAGCAAACAGACACCAGCACACGCACACTTTCCTGGCACGGTTTGCATGTACTATAATTGGTTTGAGAGTCATTACTGCCCAGCATTATCACACATTAAACGCTTAATTAGTCTGTTGAATGTAAAGCATTAGTAGGGAATTACTAGTCTGACCTTTCCATAGATCACCACGTTAACGGAGCCCTTCAGGATGATGTACCATGACGTCCCCTCTTCCCCTTGATTAAACACTAGGAACAGAAGAGATCAATAATCAGCATGAAACCCGTCTGATTATAATAGCACAGAGACATTTATCAGAAATACCAGCAGACATTTAAAATCTGTTTGTTTCTGTATGGTTTGAGAAGTTAGCATGTACGTGGTGTAATCATTTGGACACTTACACACTGTGCCCGCTTTTGCGTGCGACTCAAAGATCAGAACACCAGCTAGTTCCCGCTTCACCTGAGGAGCAAAGAGAGCACAATAGACTCTATATTACAGATGAAACGCATGCCACCCTGTAATTATGAAGAAAAAAAGCTTTATTTCAAAGAAGAGGACATTTTTAACAATACACACATTAATGCTCAGCGTGCTATTCATGCATTAAAGGAATAGATAAAGGAACACAAAAGGAGAAGATCTGAATGTAAGAAACAGACATAAATTCATTATTTGCTGAAAATCATACCTTTTATATCTCATTCATGTACATTTACATGTGGCCACACCAGGTTTGATGTTTTTGACATTGTTTGTTCTTGCATATCTCATTAATGAAGTCAAACCTGGCTCAAAAGTATTTTTCAGAGAATAATAACTTCACACAAGCTGACTTCAGAAGACTTGAACTATATAATAGACTTTAAAAATAGACTATAAAACTAATAGACTATAAAACACTATCTCACTATACTTGTGAGAAGCACACTTATGTAAAGAGTACTTATGGATATAATATAATTAAGTGTAAACCAAATATAATGTTTTCAGACACTTAACTGCATGTTAACCACAATTAAATAAAAAAAAAGTAGAACTTAAGTACATCTTTATATGTAATTTTTTATATGACTTCTATTTACTTTGGAATTGGGTTAAATTGCACAGTTGAATGTATTGACAATCATTTACGGTGAACTAAAATATATTGTAGTGCAATTTATATTGATGCTTGATGCTAGAAATTTCACATTTGTAATGATGTTGTTGCAATACAACACATTTAAAATATATTAACTTTAAAATTAGTATCAAGTAATCCACTATAGTTAAAATTACAATAAAGTAAAATGTACTTTAACGTAAAACTTTAATTTGACTACTACAAAGTGTGCTTAAGTGTATTATTAAGTACACTTAAGTGGCCTTTAATTTCTTTAAAAAAAATATGATCCCAAAGTACAGTTTTTTATACATGTTTTATGTGCTCTTAAAAAAGAAAAAGAAATGAAGCACACTAAAATTGCACATTTATTATATTACACAGGGCACTTCTTTTTCTCAAGAGCATGGGTGGGCTTCTTTTTTGTCCTTTATTCAGATGAACAGAATCAGTTTGCACAAAAGAAAAAGTGTTACAATTTTCATTTTTGTCTAAATTGTTCTTTTACTGAAATGTGTGTATACAAAACTAATTTCCTCTAACTAACCTCATATAGGCAGTTAAATCCGGTTGTTAGTTCACCTTTTAGCGATACAAGCAGTCGTGGCCTAATGGTTAGAGAGTCAGACTGGTAATTCGAATGTTGTGGGTTCGATTCTCAAGGCACCAAACCGCCAATCGCTCCCCGGGCGCCGCAGCAAAATGGCTGCCCACTGCTCTGGGTGTGTGTGTCCATGGTTTGCAGTGTGTGTGTTCACTACTCACTACTCCTAATATGTGTGCACTAACTTGGATGGGTTAAATGCAGTGGACAAATTCCAAGTATGGGTTACCAAACTTGGCCTTCACATGGCACTTTCAATCCTGTTCTGTTCTACAACCGAATAAACTCTAAACTGAACAGCTAGTTGTTTATGAAGTATCAGAGATGTGTCTCTCATCTGTATGTGCAGTGCAATAAATCACTTTCACAGTGATACGAGCCTTGACTCATTCGTGTTGCCAGGTCTTCCTAGGAAAACAGCAAACAAGAACAAGCCTAAAATGCTTTATGCTGAAAATAAAACCAAAATATTGCGACCGCACCTGCTCACTTAATAACTCAATAAACTCGATTGCTTTATAAGGTAAGGCTTAAAGGGTTAGTTCACCCAAAAATGAAAATTCTGTCAGTAATTACTCACCCTCATGTTGTTCCAACCCCGTAAGACTTTTGTTCATCTTCGCAACACAAATTAAGATATTTTTGATTAAATCTGAGAGCTGGATCACTCCTCCATAGGCTTCTTAAGGGATCGAAACTGGCCGGCCCAAAAGTTATGAAAGACATCGTTAAAATAATCCGAGTGACTACAGTGTCTCAATCTTAAGTTTATCAAGCGACGAGAATAGTTTTTGTACGCAAAAAAATAAATAAAAAAAATACCGACTTTATTCATTTATTCACGTACAACACAGAAGCTTTGCGTAGTTTCACTACGTGAAATCTCGAGGCCAACAGAGAAGGAAATGAATAGTTGAATAAAGTCGTTATTTTTGTTTGTTTTTTGCGCACAAAAAGTACTCTCGTCGCTTGATAAACTTAAGGTTGAGTCACTGTAGTCACTCTGACTATTTTAACGATGTCTTTCATAACTTTTGGGCCGGCCAGTTTCGATCCCTTAAGAAGCCTATGGAGGAGTGATCCAGCTCTCAGATTTAATCAAAAATATCTTAATTTGTGTTGCGAAGATGAACGAAAGTCTTACGGGGTTGAACAACATGACGGTGAGTAATTACTGACAGAGTTTACATTTTTGGGTGAACTAACCCTTTAACAACAATGCCCAAAAACGCTTATAATAAGTGGCAACTCTGTGAAGCAGCCTGCAAGCATCAACAAAACTGTGCTTTAGTTAAAATCATCACAGTCAATCATTGTCATCAATCATCGCAGTTTCCAGAGTGAGTCATGTTCAGTTCACACAGGGGACTCACTCCCATATTTAAATGCGGTTGTCCGTCCAGACACTTTACACAGTGTATGAGGCCATTATGTGGACTTACAGTGGTGGAGAGATGTGATAAGGCTTTAATATGCAGCAGCTCCTCGTAAATGATCTCCAAGTCATCTCCTGTCCTCTGGCCAGGCCTGCAGAGAAGAGCAGAAAGGACAATGATGTCATTGGGCAGTAATGACTTTGGAACTTATTCTGACATTTAAAAAAGTTTTTGTGGATCAAATGTGTGCACCAAAAAAGTCCTAGTGCAGATGTTACATCTTCCAGGACCTTTAAAAGGTCTCTGCTTCAGTTACAGCATGCATATAAAAGTCTAATCTGTCTTTGGAGAATTGTGGGAAAGTTCGTAGGAAAGCAGCCAAACAGTAGCAGATACAGATCAGATCACGTCGAGGCACTTCTCTTTATAGCCCAGAGTCCTCGGGGGGACGTAATGACTCGTATTAGCAGGCGCTGGTGTTTCTGAGGAAGAACGTACAGTTTCCGCAGGATCATTCTTAGATGGGCGTCAGGTCCAATCTGAGAGAGGAGCAGGAGGGTGTCCTGCAGTTCTTCATCACTCTCTTTCTGCTCTTCCTCATTGGGGAGGGGTGCCTCCTCTGTCTCATCATCCAGGAACCGATAAAACAGATACTTATCTTGGAAACTCAGCTTCTGGTCCACTGCAGCAAAGCACCGAACAGGAACCACAAAGAACAAATCAACCATTAAACAAAGAAAAACATTCAACCACATCGCATTTATAATGTCAATCCAAAGCGAAATTATCATCTGGATAATAGATCTTAATTAAGAGCTCTCTCAAACTGTTTTGTGGTCATTTATATACACTCACCTAAAGGATTATTAGGAACACCTGTTCAATTTCTCATTAATGCAATTATCTAATCAACCAATCACATGGCAGTTGTTTCAATCCATTTAGGGGTGTGGTCCTGGGCAAGACAATCTCCTGAACTCCAAACTGAATGTCAGAATGGGAAAGAAAGGTGATTCAAGCAATTTTGAGCGTGGCATGGTTGTTGGTGCCAGACGGGCCGGTCTGAGTATTTCACAATCTGCTCAGTTACTGGGATTTTCACGCACAACCATTTCTAGGGTTTACAAAGACTGGTGTGAAAAGGGAAAAACATCCAGTATGCGGCAGTCCTGTGGGCGAAAATGCCTTGTTGATGCTAGAGGTCAGAGGAGAATGGGCCGACTGATTCAAGCTTATAGAAGAGCAACTTTGACTGAAATAACCACTCGTTACAACCGAGGTATGCAGCAAAGCATTTGTGAAGCCACAACACGCACAACCTTGGGGCGGATGGGCTACAACAGCAGAAGACCCCACCGGCTACCACTCATCTCCACTACAAATAGGAAAAAGAGGCTACAATTTGCAAGAGCTCACCAAAATTGAACAGTTGAAGACTGGAAAAATGTTGCCTGGTCTGATGAGTCTCGATTTCTGTTGAGACATTCAGATGGTAGAGTCAGAATTTGGCGTAAACAGAATGAGAACGTGGATCCATCATGCCTTGTTACCACTGTGCAGGCTGGTGGTGGTGGTGTAATGGTGTGGGGGATGTTTTCTTGGCACACTTTAGGCCCCTTAGTGCCAATTGGGCATCGTTTAAATGCCACGGCCTACCTGAGCATTGTTTCTGACCATGTCCATCCCTTTATGGCCACCATGTACCCATCCTCTGATGGCTACTTCCAGCAGGAATTGGTTTCTTGAACATGACAATGAGTTCACTGTACTAAAATGGCCTCCACAGTCACCAGATCTCAACCCAATAGAGCATCTTTGGGATGTGGTGGAACGGGAGCTTCGTGCCCTGGATGTGCATCCCACAAATCTCCATCAACTACAAGATGCTATCCTATCAATATGGGCCAAGATTTCTAAAGAATGCTTTCAGCATCTTGTTGAATCAATGCCACGTAGAATTATGGCAGTTCTGAAGGCGAAAGGGGGTCAAACACAGTATTAGTATGGTGTTCCTAATAATCCTTTAGGTGAGTGTATATATTTCTTTATTTTTGGTCATGTTGTGCAGTGATTTACTGCCTTAAGCAGTCACTGACCTTTGAAAGTGAATGAGTATGACACACTCACCGTGGTTTAAGACTCCCTCCTCCAGCAGCACCTGCCACATCCCCACAGCCTGAACACGAGAGTGCACACAGGAAGTGTGCTGTGACAGCCAATCAACAAGCTCTGTGCCCATACAGCACCGCCTACAACAAACACAGGTGTGCAGGATACTTCAAATGAATCATCCATTAAGCCACTCAACACCAGTGGTGGACAGTAACAAAGTATTTTTACTATGTTACTGTACTTAAAGGTGCATTGTGTAATATCCCTAAAACCACCAGATTTGCAACGACTAAAAGACTCCTTTTCTTATCCTTTGTGATCGTGCGCTTACTACAGCCTACTCACAGTATGTCAGACAGTATGTAAAATACATTTGAAATTACATATTTGTAATGTCATTGCAATCTAGTATGTTTAAAATATATCGACTTTAAATGTAATATTAAATAACAAACTAGTTAAAATTATAATCAAGACCTTTACAATGTGCTTTAGTATGTTAGTCAACTCACCAAAATAAGTGTACTTTAAAGCACAACAAAAAAATATTAAAACAAGGATTTAATGATTAAAAATGATGATTTATTTTGAAGTAAATGTTTTAATTTTAAATGATTACAAAGTGCACTTTAAAAAATGTGATAATAAAGTATAAAATGTATATATATATATATATAATACCTGTATGTTTTTAGGTGATACTTCCTGTCTCTGATCATTTGAGGTGCTCGGAACAAAATGGTGTTTCGTAACACTTCACCTGCCCGTAGGATCTTTTCTGACGGCACCTAGAGACAAACATTAATGCACAGAAACAAAGAGAGAGGCATAAACCACTCTATACATAACATAATGTTACACAATTCAACACTGTGATTGACAGGAGTTGGACTAACAAACAACAGGATGGTTGAATACCTGAGTAATGGATTTGGGGTGATGTTTGATGGGACTTTGAATTAATAATTTCTGGAAAACAAAAGGATGAGAATGTGGGACTATTAGGTTTATTCTTCAGTGTTTTTTTAACCTTCATAGAGCACAAATACACAGTGAAATAGTAACAGGGTAAACTTTAAATCTTCTGAATAATAAAGGACGGCTTTCTGTGAAATATTCAGACTATATTCAAACTAACTATATTTATGGGAAAATGCACAATAAACAATATCATAACATCTCATATGCTGAGGCATTACGTTTCCAAAAAGAATTTACAACATCATGACTTACACAAAACTAGTGTCACTGGACTTATATAATAATAATAAGAAGAAGAGGAGGAGGAAGAAGAAGATATATAAATCATAATAATAATGAGAAGAAATTTTTTAATTTTCACATAAATAATCTACATTTTTACAATGTTCTATATTTTCACACTCACTCACCTATTTATTTGAACCTATAATATGTTTAATTATTGAGTAAATAATTAACTTTCATTAATTCATTTATTGCTATAGAATAAATGGCTATAGAATAATGAAATCTTTTTAAACTATATTTACACATGTAAATTAAGTAAATTAAATTATGGTTGCAAACATACATTGATTACTCTGTACCCTATTCTTGGAATGTGCCAATTTATTAAACAAATCCATTAGCATGTGCTTTAATATCAGAACAAATGTCATCACAAGCAGCTTGTGTAGAATTCTGCTGATGTCTTCTCATATTACATTAAAATTTACATGTCATAATTTCAAGCAAGATTCGTGTCATACTGCAGTCTTTATCAGGGCTGTGAACAGAAGGTGTGTCTGTGGCACTGCTTTCCCTCCTGCCACACTGGAGGAACAACTCTTGGCCAAGGCCAGTGAGCTGTATTTTTAACCAAACCTTTTCAAATATTCATTACCATCCTCACCCAGGCTGTACTTCTACAACAACACATTGTCTTGGGTTCTGTTTTGCCAGTAGAATTAACACATTACATTTGAGGCAAGACACTACAGGCAAATATATTGTTTTTTTCAAGTACTGTTCAATTTTGAGATACACTATATGGACAAAAGTATTGGGACACTCCTCTTAATTCTTGAATTCAGGGCTGTGTCCAAAATCGCCCCAATACCCTCATTCCCCATTCCCTACATTAGTTCAAAATGGATGGATGAATGATTCAGCTCACAGTGCATTATGGGTATTCTCTAGCAGTTGAGCATACATTGGTTGTACACTCATCATTGCATTGTGGGATTGAATGAGTGCACTCAATTATGTCCACTATGGTTTCAGACACCACTACAATGGCTGTCCCTTCAAATAATGCCATATTTAAGGGTATAGGGGGCGATTTCGTCCACAGCAAAGGTGTTTTAATCAGACCTCAGATGCGTCAGATGTATAAAATCAAGCACCTAGCCATGCAGTGTTTTAACTAACATTTGTGGGAGAAATGGGTCGTTTTGAGACCTCAGTGAATTCAAGCGTGGTACTGTGATAGGACGCCACTTTTGCAATAAGTGAAATTTCACCCCTGCTAGAGTCCACGATCAACTGTAAGTGGTATTATTGGAAATTGGAAACATTTAGGAACAGCAGCAACAGCCACAAAGCGGAAGACCATGTAAAGTCATAGAGCTGGGTCATTAGCTGAAGAGCTCCAAACAAAAACTGTGCGGCGGGAGCTTCATGGAATGGGTTTTCATGGCCGAGCAGCTGCATGCAAACATCACATCACCACATACAATGCAAAGCGTGGTATGGAGTGGTGTAAAGCGCACCGTCACTGGACTCTGGAGCAGTGGAAACCTGTGGAGTGACGAATCACGTTTCTCTGTTTGGCAGTCTGATGGGCAAGTGTGAGTTTATTGGATACCTGGAGAACGGTACCTGCCAGACTGCATTGTGCCAACTGTAATGTTTGGTGAAGGGGGGATAATGGTACGGGACTGTTTTTCAAGGGGTTGGCCTTGGCCCCTTACTTCCAGTGAAAGCAAATCTTAATGCTTCAGCATACCAAGACATTTTAGACAATGCTATGTTTCCAACTTTGTGGGAACTGTGAAGGCCCTTGTCTATTTCAGCATGATTGTGCCCCAGTGCACAAAGCAAGGTTCATAAAGGCATGGTTAGATGAGTTTGGTGTGGAAGAACTTGACTGGCCCGCAGAGAGCCCTGACATCAACCCCACTGAAATGTAGCCTTTGGGATGACCTGGAACATAGATTGTGAGTCAGGCCTTCTCGTTCAACATCAGTGCCTGACCTCACAAATGCTCTACTGGATGAATGGGCAAAAATTCCCACAGAAACACTCCGAAATATTGTGGAAAGCCTTCCCAGCAGAGCAAGAAGCAAAGGGGGATCAACTCCATATTAATGTCCATGTATTTAAATGTATGTTTGTCCATATAGTGTATTTTACTTCCATAATTTGTCTTCTTTCAGACTAGTGGGAAGAAAACATCCAAAAAACACATTTAAGTGTTTATTTTATTACACTTTATCTATTATCATCAGCATTTTTAATTAGATAATGCCTCATTTCCATATTTAAACAACATTTTGAATCAACAATCTTGAAATACAAAATGTATTGTCTTAGTGTAGAGTGATTAAACAACAGGTGAAGTATGGTTATATCAGTTAATTTTCTTGCCTTGTAAGGACCATAATAAATGTATATTAAAAGGGAAATGAAATAAAAAAGAATCAAAAGAAATGCATTGAAAATAGTGTTAAAGGTGCACTGCGCAAGTCTCTGAGTTTTTGCAGAACTACGCCCCCTCTGGCGACAAGCGAAACTGCAACCAGAGGTGTGCACGCTCATGGACCACACGCACGCTTGCACGAGCTGTTCATAACCAAAGAAGCATCAGCCGCACAAATCTTTTGTTTACAGTCATAATGTCTTCAGAGGTAATAAAGTTACAAATCTGCAAGTCATTTTAAATATATGAAAGGAAAGGCATTTGAGTAAATTACACACTTATGTGTGAGGGGGTAAACGGGGGTAGTAGAAAACTTCGGTTTTTGTTTCCATCTATCTCCATGTTGAACTGTTTTATGTGTTTACTGTATCCACTTATGATTGTATTATTATGGAATCACGTTCATGAACAATATAAGTTATTACTTTGTAAAAAGCCAACTGAGGATCCCGTTTGAGCCCTAGAGCAGACCGGAGATCTCTCCATTTGTTGAAAGCCTTCCCGAGGTTGACTCTCGTCTTATTCCGACGCCTGTCTGACTCCAATTTGGTATGGGTTAGAAAAACGGGTATTTTTAACATGAAATGTTGCGCAATGCACCTTTAAGAAAATTTTTTATATATATATACTTTTGATTCTTTTTTATTTCATTTCCCTTTTAATATACATTAAAATGTATATTGTAAATGTAAATGTTTTATAAATTTATGTATATACATATATAAATAAAAGTAAAATATTAAATATAATGCACTATAAAAAATCATCTCAAAACTTTAATTGAAACTAAGAGCTAAGAAGCAAAAATATCTCAAATTTGTTTTTGTTCCAAACAAACCAATTCTGTCTGCAATCAAGCCAAGCTATGCAAAGCTTAACTAGTACAGAACAGACTCTGAGCAGTATTACCAGTGAACTCATCCAAGTTCAAATCAATTTAAGTGTGTCTGTCTGCTGAGATCTTCAGCATCTTACAGCATGATTTGTACACTCGGAGGAAGTGTGTTCCTACATTACATAACGATTATGTAACTCACATAAGACAGATTCTGCCTTCTGCCTTAAGACAGATTCAGACTTAAGTGAATAAAACAACACCATTATGCAAATCACAGACACTCTGTTGTGGCCAATATTGATCACCTGCTATTTGGATGCATCATTATAGAAACAAAAAAAGAAAAAGGAAAAACAAAGCACTTGAAATGACCTGAGAGGTCAGAGGAACAGGAACTCCAAATGGGCACATGCTCAGAAATGGGAGAGAGGATGCCAGAGCTGCCTAGTTCATTTTTAAATTTCAAACAAATGTTGTATTCTATGGAGGAGATGGTGGGAAGGAAGGATGCAGTTTTATCAGAACTGACGCAAACAGGAGAAATAACAATAATCAAACTCTCTCTGCTCATCAGATGAGTCCAACAATGTCTTAAATGGACTTCCCATTAGCAGACTAGGAGAAATCCATTTTCTGTGCAAGTTTTTAGATATTGCTTATTTATAAAAGTCAGGCCGAAGTTGTTTCACTATAAGTTTGCTTCCTGGTGTCAGGCATGAAGCCGCAGAGAGTTTGCATCAGATTTCACAGTAGCACTACATTTTTAACAAACCACCTCAAAATGAGGGCAAAAATTACGTCTTGAAAAAAAAGTTATTATGCAGACAGACGTGAACATACACAGTCCTTCACACCAATAGTATAATATTGTTGAATGACGAACATTTCAAATAAAACCTCAATCAGCATTCATTTATGCATCTTGGAGATTTGACAGCTGTGGCAGAGGGGAAGATTATCAGTGAACTGCTTAAGTTTCAGTCGGTTCTTTACATATTATAATATATGATTACAAACAACTCTGAGAATAGGGTGAAAGAGTCATATGGACTACTGTTTTGATATTTTTATGGTATTTTATTTTCTATTCTGGAGATTGACAGCACCAGTCCCCCATTAACTTTCATTGCATGGAAAGAGCACTCAAGGCATTTTGACTAACTTCTGTGTTCAACTGAAGAATTATTTGGAACGACATTAGGATGAGTAAATGATGACAGACCTTTCACTTTTGGGGTCCACAAGATGACAATCACAGAGACTGTCATCAGATGGTCATGACTTTAGACAGGATAGTGAACATGTGTCCTGATGAACAGTGGAAGATTTCAAAGATATATGCTTGTATTTTAGGGTTAAAACAAACCTTATTTAAGTGTTTGGATGATGATCCGGGTGAACTGTTGCTCAGATTCTCTTTGTCAGGCATTCCTATGGGGGAAAAAAAATATGACAAATCAATTAATTAAATAAATATCAAGTCTTTAAAACCTAATATGAGCATCAATCATTTAGTCAAGGCAAGATTAACCCCCTGGGGTCGGCGGTCTCGCCGGCGATACCAGCTCACTTTTTTTCTTATCAGTGCAAAAGAGACTCAAATAACTCTTTCGATTTTTGTGATACAGGCAAGTGTTATACATCATTCAAAACTGTTAAATGTCCATTTTCATTTGTGTACATTAATAATAAAAACAAAATGTTGTTTTTCGTAAAATAAAGAAAATAAACATGATGCGCATTTTGTCGTCTCTCTCAATGTGAAGTTCATTATGAAACGCGACAGAAAATTATCTTTAACTCAGCAAATACTTGCCATCCACATGTGAGAGTTATGTCTTTACAAAGCTTTAAGTCTCCATTTGTAAATGATGTAAATCATACCAAAAACAAATATTCTCTGTTTAAGTAATCCATATGAAAGCAACGACATGTACAGTTTCTTCAGCCTGAGCTCATTAGATCTAATGTGACCACGGCCACACGCGCGCGAGCTGTTCAAATTCAAATGATCCACGTGAAGGAACGCAACGCCCTCATCACCTCTAAACAAAGATTCAGCGACTTCAGTCATGCTCTGCTTTTCGTCGAGTTTGGAAGTGTTTGGTCTGGGCACCTTGGATTTGCCTCAGAAGAATTAGAAGAACACGATTTGATTATGGGAACGATTTTTTAAGGTAAGACACATACTAAGCGTCTTATGGTTGTATATACTTTACATTGTAGCTACTAGTTAAACTGGTGCCAGACTAAAATGTTATGAAATGAGATTGGAGTGAATATACATGTACACACAAGAATGTTTTTATCTTCGATAATTAAACAGCATGATATAAAGTATGCTTATTCTTCAATGGTGAATATTATAATGTTTAGACCCGTGTTTACTGTTAAATACTGTGTTTGTGGATATCTGCTCAAACGTAGATAGGCTATGTATAATGTAACAATAATGTTTCATAGTTTGGAGCGGCTCGATCGCTTCAGTAAACGTTCTCTGCACACGCTGAGTTTGAGTCACTTGCGCTGTGGGTTTGAAAAGCAAAACACACCAAACATTAGGCTTCATGTTTTTCTCCAATCTCATTTCATAATGAATGGAAACGTTTGAAGTAACATGATAATCCATATATTTTGGTCTAGTGTAGTGTTACTGAAGTGTTAATTTTTAACGATATAGGCCGCCTGCAATCTATCTGTTATTATTTTATGTAGCCCTATACATAGGCTATAACAATGCACAACAAACGTGGTGTTTTTATATATATTTAATAATAATTTTAACCAGAAAAATATAAAATGAATTCCCCAAATCGTGCAGCCCTATAGTTTCTCTTGATATCAGCATGTTCCCATGTGTTTATTTATTTTATTTATTTTTTACAGGGACAAGATGCCACTGATGAGTCCTGCTGACTTCAACATTCACAGGAGACTGTACATGAACATGGTTAAGTGAAAAATCAAACACCTTGGAGATGACAGGTATGTACTATGTTTCAGGAATGGCACAAGTTGTGTGACTGTTCAAGCCTCTGTCTTTAGATCAGTGTGTTTACTAATGTGCTTTTTTGTCCTTTGTTGTGTATCTTTGGATTATGTTGTGTTGTAAATAAATCCAAACAATCTAAAATCCATTCTTTTTTAAATTTCATACTTTGTGCAAGGCTCCTCGTAATGATGGGGCCTGATAGCACCTAATAGGGCCATTAGGGGAGGGTCTTTGTCTTTCTCAGGTGTGAAACCCATCAATATTAATGGGTGGTTAACGCCTACCCGCATAAAGCTTTCTTACACAAAACATGTCATAACAATTTTAAAATACTTTATTGACTTATCTGAATGCGTAATCAGGATGATTTTCACATAGTTTTGAAGCAAATATTCTAGGCTATGTGATACAATTTTCAAAAGTCTTGTGAAGAAATAATTAGTATGGGTTTCATGACCTTATTTCAGTGACAATGTTTTTTAGTTTTTTCACAAACCACGCATAAACGTCATTATCTCAAAACTAAAAACTTTTACATACATGCTGCTGACATATTATTGTAACAGAGTTTGTGCTGAATACAGTGTAATCAGACTCTAGCCATGAAAATGTCACAAGTATCAGAAAAAAGCATAAATGTCAGAGCATGTCAGAACACCTCCAGGGCCCAGAAAACACCTCAGACCCCAGAGGGTTAAAAATCAGCAGATTGAGTAGAAGCGATAGTTAAGCAAGAAGATTAAATATCGTATGTAAAGTCATCATGGGGATGCAGGATGTGTGTAATCTTCAGTAATGGGCCCTGAGGGGCCACGGGGAGCAGGGGTGGGTCATTACCCAGACCACAAATGCTTTCTCCTGCAGGAACAATAACTCTCTTAAAGTATCCAGTCCTGGAAGACTCTTTTACATAAAACAGCACACCCCTCTTCGTATAAATAGAGAGCAATGACTCAACACAGCAACATCGACATATCTGTAACAATTTACAATATGGTCCTATTAGCATTAAAAATACAACCGTTTTGTATTCAACTTTTCATTTGAAAAAAATATTAAAGCTGCAGTCCAGCGTTTTTCCTCTTTGTCGCACTGTCGCCATCTCTGTTCGAAGTCTTCAACGAGAGTTATACTTCAACACCCTCTCAACACGGCACAGCGCGGATGAACACAGTGTTTGAGGAGAGTGAGCAGCTGTCAATCACCGCGCCAGTGTGGATGCATTCAGAATCACAGATTAGCCTATTCTTTTTGGAAGTATGACCAACATAAGAATTTTCACCGGAAAATGTCATCTGAACAAGTAAGAAACATCCACCTTTGTTCTGGTTCTGACATTGCAGTAAATCGCGCTGATTAAATCTAACAATCGCTTATAAGTTATCATATCACGCGAAACCGTGCAAATTATACTTTGTTCTCACATTGTTAATGTTAACAACGTCAGCATTGCGTGACTAGCCTACATGTAATGTCCTTCCGATATTATCCTTGTTTTCGCATGGGTCCGGTTGCAGTCTCTTTTTTTCTGTAGCCACTCTGAAGTCCGAACGAAGTCTTTTGCATTTTACAGCGGGTGAATCTGTTGTCACCTGGTGATTGTCGTTTGAACCTTTCTGGATCCGCCATCAAATTGATAAGTTTAATTATATCAAGTGCTGTGAGAAAAGGCTATAAATCTCCACCTCCAGCATCCTCACACGCAATATAGCTTAAACTAGCCGAGACTCCTTCTTTATGTGTACAGATGTGGCGTAATGACGCAAAGACATGCTCGAATCTCCCGCGGAAATCCACCAGTACCACTGGAGTTAAAAAAACATTATTACAAGCTTACCGCTTTGAATCGAGCTAAGGCAAGCAGATAGTTTTGAACACTGGCTGGTTATGTATTTTATCAAATATGTATTTTGGATAATTTTTAACCCAAAAAAAGCTACGGACAGCAGCTTTAAATACATTTTGAATTTAACATGAACTGAGATTCCCCCACAGAAACATGTTGTTTTACATCAAGATTGGTTTGCGGTGATAGACCTGAAGGATACATACATTTATATTTGTATGCTTCCTCAGCACAGGCCGTTTCTACGGTTTGCTTTTGGGGGACAAGCATACAAATACAAAGGCCTCCCTTTCGGGTTGTCCATGTCTCCTTGTGTCTTTACAAAGGTCACAGAAGCTGCCCTTGCCCCGTTAAGAAAGGTGGGCATTCACATACTCATCTACCTCGACGACTGGCTAATCCTAGCCCACTCGCAAGAGTTGTTGTGTGCGCAAAGGGACTTGGTCCTCGAGCACCCATTGGGACTTTGGGTCAACTGGGAAAAGAACAAGCTCTCCCCAGTGCAGACCATCTCTTTTATCGGTGTGGAGTTGTACTCGATCAACATGACAGCATATCTTTCACAAGACCGTGCGCAGTCGATACTGAACTGCTTGAAATTGTTCAAGCACAAAACAGCAGTACCACTGAAATATTTTCAGAGGCCCCTGGGGCATGTGGCATCCTCGCCCGCAGTCACGCTGCTGGGGTAGATGCATATGAGACCACTTCAGCATTGGCTTCAGGCTTGAGTCCCGAGATAGCCATTGCGCCACGGCATACATCGCGTGGCCATCATGCTGATTTACCATCGCTTATTCAGCCCCTGATCAGATCTTGCATTTCTAAGGGCAAGAGTTCCCCTAGAAGAAGTGTCCAGGCATGTTGTTGTTACAACAGACGCTTCCAAGACAGGCTGGAGCGCTGTATGCAATGGGCACACAGCCTCGGGACCCTGGACTCTGCCCCGATAGCACTGGCACATCAAATACCTTGAGTTGGTGGCAGCGTTGCTAGCCCTGTGGAGGTTTCATCCGTTGATTCAGGGCAAGCACGTGTTGGTCCGGACGTAAAACAAAGTGACAATGGTGTATATAAATCACCAAGGCGGTATCCGTTCTCGTAGCATGTCACAACTCACCCGCCATCTCCTCCTTTGAAGTCAGCAGCACTGCAAGCCACTCACATCCTGGGTGACCTCAACCTTGCAGCCGATGCGCTCTTGCGTCAAGCTACGCTTCGGGGAGTGGAGACTCCATTCCCAGGTGGCCCAGCTGATCTGGAGTCGATTCGGGGAAGCACAGGCAGACCTGTTCGCCTCCCATGAATCCTCCCACTGTCCACTGTGGTATTCCCTGACCGAAGTCCCCTTGGCAAGGACGCACTGGCTCACAGCTGGCCCCCGGGGCCTGCGTAAGTATGCGTTTACCCTAGTGAGCCTCATTGCACAGACACTGTGCAAAGTCAGGGAAGAAGAATAATTACTAATTGTTTTGCCATACTGGCCCAACCAAACTTGGTACTCGGAGCTCACGCTAATGGTGTAGGCCTCTTCCTGGCAAAAGGGACCTTCTTTCTCAGGGGCAGGGCAAAATCTGACACACGCGCAGGCCCGCCCACAGAAATGACTGGGCCCCTGAAAAGGTCCAGTGAATGGGCCCTCCCCAAATCTGCAATAGGCTACTCATATCATGCGTGTGCTCTCTCTCTCTCCAACATTAACACATACATTTAACTGAGAGAGACTTACTCAGTGATGGGGTCTATAGTTACACACACACACACACACACACACACACACACACACACACACACACACACACACACACACACACAGGGATCTCAAGTGTCACGCATTGAGCATGACAGTCACTCATTTCGGTATTTTGTCACGCACTCCCGCCACATATTGTATTTCTCACGCGGAAAAACGATTTATAATAGAATTTGCCGCAGCGCCCAAAATGGCTCTCACCCGGCAGGAATCAAGCGCGTCTCCTCTGTGTTGTTAGTCGAGCTACACAAAAGCCAATCAGAAAATAGCACTATTGTATCTGGGTACGATTTAACGCAACAACCAATGAAAAAAGAAAGAAAATTGTCATGAAACAACCCCATTCCCACGACCTGTCCAATATCTAATGGTGTGTTCACACCGACCGCGTATTTAAAGTCCCCATGAATTCAAAATTGACCATACTTACTTTGTTTGCCTAAATTGATCGTTTTGTGGTGAACAATTCATCCATGCAAGTCAATCCAAACAAAAAAATGTTTTGGCTTCATAATCTTTAATCAAAATCGGAAATTTCCCCTCCCCTCTGCGTTGGAGGACTTTCCCTGATGACGTAGGTTTCACGGTTTGGGCGTCTTCTTAACATCCGTAATCACGCCCCTCCAACTGACAGTAGACAGGCTGAATGAAAACACCTACTTTTCTAGATCCAATCAGGTGCTAGTTAGGGAAAAAGCCACGCCCACTATTTTGCCTCATTTAGTATTCCGTTTCTCTCGGAAATACGTCACAACACTGGAGAAAAGTCGTTTGCAACTTCCGGTTCACGGGGACTTTAATTATTTGCGCGAGTAGATTACATACAAAGTCAATGCAAAGACGCGAATAGACGCATCATTCGCGCCGGGCGTTGCGAATGACGCGAATTGGGCGACGCGTTTGCCGTGAACGTCTTCCGCGCAAGTTGAAAAATGTTGAACTCGAGCGAATATTCAAGCGTCTAACTAGACGCGATAGACGCGTATTTGACGCTCTATTCGCGTTCGGTGTGAACACACCATAAGGCTGCCACTCTGTAGAAGCAAATTCCATCCTATCTTCGATATGTTGTAGTAGTTTTAGCTGGACGGTGCACATGACAACTGCTGTAAATGACATGAAATATTCTCTCAGTCCTCGCGCATCTGATAAGGCCTCATTAGATAATTTACAGGACGATTTTAGGCAATCGATTGCTTCAATCACACTGGGGAGATGGTGAGCAATAGGTCTTACTTTTTCTTTTACTGTCTATGGTCTTACCGTGTCAATTCGCGCACTCCATCGTGTCACTCACTTGTGCTGCTGACCGCGAACTGGCGCGAACTCGCGAAGCACTGGCGTTTTGACTTACGTACAACAAAATAGCCAACTCAGACCATTTTCAGGAGAGGGGTGTTTCATTATGACACAGGCTACATTTTACTCAAGCAACATGAAATAAAATGGATTTTTTTCTCACTATCAACAATAAATGGTGCTATTTTGGTTAAAAATAAAATATGGTAACCTTTGCTTATATTTAGGATGAACATAATTATTGCTGGACTGCATGGGCCCCCCCTAGCGGCTGTGCCCCAGAAAACGTTCCCCTTTATCCCCCCTTATGGACGGCCCTGCACACGCGCCCAGACCTCTGGAACCTCCATGTCTGGTCCCTGGATGGGACGAGAAGGAATTCAGAGGCCTATCACCAGCGATGATACATACTATAACATTCAGGCAAGAGCCCCCTCTTCTAGGCAGCTGTATGCCTTGAAGGGGCACCTCTTCACTACATGGTCCTTCCCGAGGTGAAGACCCATGAAAATGTGCTGTCTGGTCTGTGATTTCCTTCCTCCAACAGGGCCTGGAGAGGTGCTGGTCCGCCTCCACCCTAAAAGTGTATGTTTCTCCGATAGCAGCAAACCACGACACTGTGAGTGGCAGGTCTTTGTGGAAGCATGACCTGATAAATATGTTCCTGAGAGGTGCATGCAGGTTGAATCGCCTTGTCCCCTCATAAGATCTTTCTTTGGACCTACAGGCCGCCGCCTTACAGAAAGATCCATGTTGATTGAGCTCACCTCTGTCAAGAGGGTGAGGGACCTACAAGCCTTCTCTGTAAGTGAATCGTGGCTGGAATCCTGGCCGTCACACTCTCACGTGGTCCTGAGACCCCAGCCTGAATGTGTGCCCAAACTTCCCACTACTCCCTTCAGGGACCAAGTGGAGAACTTGCAAGCAATCCCTCCTGATGAGGGAGACCCAGCGCTGAATCTATTGTGTCCAGTGCACACTTTGCACATATACCTGGACCGCACACAGAGCTTCAGAAGATCTGAGCAGCTCTTTGTCTGCTTCGGAGGTCAGCAGAAAGGCTGTCTCCAAACAGAGATTGACCAACTGGACTGTGGATGCCATTCTCTGGGCTTATCAGACCCAAGGTGTACTGTGCACATTGGGAGTGAGAGCTCACCCCACAAGGGGTATCACAGCCACGAAGGCTTTGGTGAACGGTGCTTCACTAGCAGACATACTGTATGTAGAGCTGCAGGCTGGGCTACACTCAACACCATAGCGAGATTCTATAATCTCAGTATGGAACCAGTTTCATGTCGAGTCTTGGGTAACAACATGCAAAACTTGGACAACTGGTTGGGTGTAGTGCTTGCATAGGGGCCCTCCCCCTCTCTGAGGTGGTAACGTGTGCCTTGTCGTCCTAAAGAGTTCCCCTGGTTTGGTGAACCCAGGACATCTTTTCTACCTCCTAGCACTCATCAGTAGTAAGTTCGGTACTCACTACCAGCCCCATTACTCATGGTATACCCCTTTCATGATCATGACATGATGTAATCTGGCTTGTACTCCGTATGTAGTGTCGCTGTGCCCAGTAGTCTCCCCCTTATCAGGTGGAGTCCTCCACAGGGACTCTTCCCTATGTAGTACTCTCCATCTGGTGAGGATGTGTTTTCCACATACTAACCTCCCCCTTTGGGTAGGATGTGGTCTCCGTAGTGTTCCTTCCTCAACGAGAATTCCTTACTCAGTCATAAAAATAAAATAAAACCTTTCTTTTGAAAAATCAGAAGAGGCCCTATGGCTGGATTGACCTCTTCCCAGAGGTGAGGGGTCCCTCTGATATGGGGATACCGGAAGTCAGACAAAAAGAGTCATTTTACAATTTTAAAACACGCTAATTTATTTTAAAAAGTATAAATTATAGATATAAAGAACCTTATGTTGTATAGACCTCTCTATAGTGTAGAGAACATTAGCTTCAGTAAAAACCCTCAAGAACTGATCGCAATGTGCCAAGTTTGATTATACTGAAGCACAACTGAGAAAAAGAGTTACAGCATAGCTGCCTTTTTTTTAAAAGAAATGAATACTTGTATTCTGCAAAGGATGAATTATATTGATGAAAAGGGGCAGTAACATACTGCTATAACATATTAACATGTATCATAATTCCCGCAAATATATGAAGCAGCACAACTGTTTTCAACATTGATGATATTAAGAAATGTTTCTTGAGCAGAAAATCAGCATATTAGAATGATTTCTGAAGGATCATGTGACACTGAAGATGGAAGTAATGGCTGGTTCCATCACAGAAATAAATTACATTTGAACTTTTATTCTAATAATATTTCAATTTTACTGTTTTTACTGTATTATGTTCAAATAAATGTACAGCCTTGGTCAAACATTCCAACTCTAAACTTTTGAACAGTGGTGTATGTTTTGATATTTTACAAAAAAAAAAGCTATTGTATGGCTTCAGAGGACATGTAACAACCACACAAGTTGCACTACTTAAATTATACTTTCAAGGAATTTTTTGCTTGACAGACTCTGTTTACAATATGCTTTAGTTTTATGAAAAAAATAGCAGTTTAGAGATTCTGAAAAACTGTGTTCCACAGAAGAATGACAGTCATGCATGTGTGGAACAACATCAGTGAGTACATTTATCAGTGAATTATCATTGTTTGGGTGAAGAGGCCCTTTAAGAACGAAGACAAGTGTTTGTACTGTACTTACTGTTAGCATTTGGGACACTATCCATAACACCATAGGGAGGGACCAGTAGTCCAGCCATACACTGACGATAATTCTGAAAGATACAAACAATGCAGTCACAAGACAGCAAATACAAAGAAATTGAGTAAATGGGTAATAAGTTACTAAAATAAATGTCTTAGTACATGTTCCTGGTCCTGGTTCCAAAGAAAAACCTGTTTGTTTTTTCAATCTTTCATCATAACTTTCCTTTTCATTGAGCATCACCAATGCCTCTTATTTTCAATCCTTCCCTACAAATCACCTGCTATAACCTCCTGGGACCCAAGAATAGACTTTTGTCCACTGTAGTGGACATTATATTTTAGTGAATTTCTCTGACATCATACATGTCACATGACACAACCTGGGTGTCCTGTAAAGAGCACATTCAGAACTTTTCAGAGATACCAAATGTTTTAGAGGTTTCACCATGAAAACAACTTCTCCTTGGTCTTTAAAAATGTCTGACATTAATTTAGTGATCAAATGTAGCATTCTTATGGAAATATGATAATATATTGTAATTATAATTTAAATTGGACTACTTTTCAAATTGTATTTCATAAAACAACATCTCAGGAAAATGTTAAGGGCTTTCAAATAAAAAAATTACTTTCTGTTACAAAACAGGACATTGATTTCAAACGTGTCCACTGTAGAGGACATCAGGACTAAAATCATGTTTATCAGGCATTCTGGGAGACACAACAAGTGAATATGGAAATAAATTATACATCAATATTCCTATGAAATATTAGATATTATTATTAAAATGTTGCCAATTATTACTCCAATTATTACCCTTATTTTTTCATTAAATGTTGCTCCAAGAACACATTAATGTGCAAATTAGATACAGTGTATAGATACATTGCATTGAATGGGAATATTAACTTATGGCCATTTTACCCACATATTGCAAAAAGTAAAATGGTGTATCAATTCATTCCATTATTTCTTTCATAACATAGTTGAGAATAATCTTTATACAAATTTTGGTTGAAAAAATCCTGAAACCCCAAAATGTATTGGTGATTGAAAAAAAAATCCCATTGGTTTTGCCTATACATATAATTTCATGTCATTTTATTTTTTAAACAACTTAGTCCTGGCGTCCACTACAGAGGACATAGCATAACGTATGAATAAAATATTATTTTATATATATGTTTTTTTACCATTTGTTTATTGTGCTCTAAACAGTGTGATGACATGGAAAAAAACTAAATTCAAAAAACTTTTTTTTTCTGGGTCTCAGGAGGATATAGATACTGTTTTTCATGATCCAGTCAACTCCTGGATAAAATCAAATCCTTTTCAACATTTTTTTTTTGGGGGGGGGGGGGGGGGATTAAATATCCTATTTCACTTGAAAATACATCAGATAGCAGAGGTAAATGAATTGAAAACACCATTTCTTGTTACCTTAAAGCATATTGGGTAAAATAGTTTGTCGTTCTGTATATGAATAATATATGCACACACACACACACACGCTCAGTGCTATGTAAATCAGAGGTAGCATAATACACACATGAAAAAAATACATAAACCTCATCCCCCAGCTGAGTCTGTTTTTTCTTTTTAGTTCCCAAACATCCAATGAAGTTTCTTGCCATAGTCGCCTAAAATCTAGTTTTCCTTTAGAGTTGCAGCCCAGAATGATGGACTCATCTAAGAACACATAAGGAAAGCAGTTTCAGAAGAGTTAGGAGGCAGTGCCATCAGTAATCTCTTAAATCAGCTCTGACTGCAGATCAGAAGGGATTATGCTGGATTAAATCAATATTTCTGAATGAAAGACCAGACAGCACACACAGGTCACACACGTATGCACATTTCTGACACAGAGCTCATGGCATACACACACTTGCAGAATTTCAAATCCTATTGAAGGTACAACCTCGTATACGTATACCTAGAGTCGCGTATATTTTTATCTCTCTATCAAATATGTCTTAATATAATGGACCAAATCCTAACTTCACGGTGTTAAAGATAGCCCTTGTGAGAAATAAGTACTTATGGATATAATATACAATAAAAGAATATACTTAACTGTGAAATTATTAATATAATATTACAGATAAGTGATCATAGGGTTGAAAGAATTTTGATTAAATTTATTTCATTAGTTTGAGAGAATCTCATTTTTGTCATTTGTCTGGTGTTCTGCACTAACAACAATTAGCAAATTATTAAGAAATATTGCAGTGTTCATTATTATTATTTTCCTTTTCTTGAAGCAAAATATTACAAACAAAATATGTTGCAGAAAAAAGGATGATAATCAGAGAGACAAAACAGTCAAAGTTATTCGACAGTTCAGTTAGTATGTACAGCTGACAGCAAATTCAAGATAGACAGACAAAGAGTGCCATTGGGAAAGGCACTTAACCTTGGATTTCTCTGGAGGAGAGCATTAGTTTACTTTATGTTGCTTTGGACAAAAACATCTGCTAATTATAGACACATGAGAGAGATTAGTGCCCATTTAGTGTTTGGCGAGAGAGCAGAAAGTCCAGCGAGGTCAGGTAATATGTTTAAGACCCCACCACATGCAGAGGTTTCGTACATCCCCAAAGACCATATTCAATATGTCGATTAATTCAATTACTTTATCTGTTTTGATCCATCAAACCCAATACAGAACAGATGACCTTAACTTTATACATCATGGTCTCTATAGGATTTAGATTTGAGAATATGCAATTCAATAAATTTCATAAATATCATCATATAGAAGGAATGTGACAGAATAAGTAGATTTTATCACTCTCAAAGCGATGAAAGAATGTTTTAGTAACAAGAGGTGCCAATAAATTAATCTCAGTGACTAATGACACCGAGACGGCCTGAGCCATTAACCAGGACACCTGGGACAGTTAATGCAACCTTTCTGGGCCACAGATGTGAGTGTCCCGCTCTCTGGGGAGTGGACGTCTCTCTAAAAGAGGACAAGTCATTATCTCTGACTGATGCATCTCATAAATCACACAAACCTAACCTAATATGTCATTATGTCTATCGATAAATCCCACAATAATGAACACAACAGTCAGAGAGTGAGTCTGCGTTTGTGGGCTTCAAAATGTGTTTGGACACTTAGTTCACTCAAAAATCATGAACCACTTTTTTGATATTTTTCTGTTCTTTTTTGAAGATTGAAAGCTTCAGTCCCCATTCATTGTTCTTGAATGGAAAACAAATCCAATCACTGGGTGCGGCACACCGAAAAGCTTGTTTTCCAAATTCAGTTCGGGCGAGTGAAACTGAGAGGGTATAAGTGGCGAGCAGGACGAGGCCGAGGGACGTGAGAGCGGCGCGAGGCCGTGGCGTGAGTGATAATGAACGAAACCTGTGAGACGCACCTGTCTCGCATCTCTCACGGAGGAGCGGAAGCATAAAGGAGGAGCGACGACAGTGAAGATCGAGAGACCGGTGCGTCTCACAGGTGACGTTCATTATCACTCACGCCACCGGCCTCGCGCCGCTCTCACGTCCCTCGGCCTCGTCCTGCTCGCCACAGTATACAAATCCGTGCCTGGAATTTGCATCCGGTATCTTAAAGGCTTTTCTTCACCCTAGATCGGGTTATGTTCCTAAGGTTCCAACTAATACTGTAAGAGGTACTATTGCACTGCAGGCTTTCTGTCCTCCTCCCTTCCGGATGTCAGACCAAGAGAAACTAAGGGTGTATTCACACCAGGAAAGTCCGATGGTTCACTTGCTTTGGTCCGGACCAATTTTTTTTTTTTTTTTTTTTTTTTTGGTACGGTTCGCTTTCACACTGCTCTTTTTGCAAGTGAACCAAAATTTGTAAACAAAACCACACGTGTGCTAAGGTCGTCCATTCATTGGACAAGGATTCTCAAGTAGGGAAATCAGGAAGTGCAAAAAAGGCTCAGCATGGAGATATTTCGTACTGCAATATTTGTTATTTTAATAATTGTGTTATTCTGTACAAACGCAATATGAAGAAACTGCGCAGAAGACGGATAAGGTATACAGTTTTCATTCATAGAGAGGGGCTATGTTCACACATTCAAATAATGAGATTCTTATTGTATATACTGCTAACAAGTGCTGTCAATGTTAACGCTTGCGATTAAGTTTGTCCAGTTTAACGCAGCATCATCCTTGTATTGTAACTATCGTTACATTATATGAACTGCAAAAGCTTTTTTTGCATCTATGCGCGATTAGACTAAAGAGAACGCTGTGTATGTGAAGTCCTGATGCACACACTCATTCATTCATTCATTCCAATGATACACACACGACGCACAGAAAGACGCGCAACAGTATCGTGTGGCCAGACAGCGCGCCGGAATGGAATTCTCTTTCGCACTTGAACAACAATAACACAAACCATTATGCCAAAATCTCCGACTACGGAAGCCTGTTGACTCAAAGGCGCAGTGCTTTCTTGCAATTGGGTCGGTTCATGTTCACAGCGTAAACGAACCGTACCAGAGTTCGTTTGGAACCGTACCGAGACCACCTCTTCAGCTGGGTCTCGGTTCGGTTGTTTGGTCCGCACCCGAGTTCGATTGCTGTATTCACACCTGCCCAAAAGGTCCGCACCAAGGGGGGAAACGAACTAGAGTTCGATTCAATCGAACCAAACAAGGCAGGTGTGAATACACCCTAAATCTGCTCTGCCCAGTTAGGGCCTTAGATACTTATGTCCACAGAGCTGCCCTCTGGAGGAAATCTGAACAGCTGTTTGGTTGTTTTGGCTCACCCAGAGAGGGGTACCCAGCATCTAAGCAGAGGATGAGCAAGTGGGTGGTCGAGGACAGTACAGCCTCACTCGACTAGGAGTATGGCTGCTTCCAGAGCATTACTGTCAGGAGTTTCCCTCAAACATGTTTGTGATGCGGCAGTCTGGTCCTCGCCGTACACATTCGTGAGGTTCTATGACCTTGACCTCGGCTCCACCGGCGCTGGTGCTTTCTTCTGAATGTGCGCATTGATTTCACAGACGGACACTTGCTCTTATGGCGGGGTGGATATAGTGTTCCCACAGCGTCGTTTCGACGCAGCTTGAGTTCCCTTGAAAGGGAACATCTCGGTTACATATAGGGCTGGGTATCGTAACAAAATTTTCGATACCGATACCTTGACTCCGATACCGGTGATACTTTTTTCGATACCAATTTTAGGAAATCCGTTTAAACAATATTACATGACCTAATTTTCTTTTTCAGTTTGTTGACTTTTTTACACTCATATTTTGAGTCTGTAAAAAAGCACCAATGCTAAAGTTTTCTGTTTCCTAATCATTTAACAATTTGTATTCTTTACCTCAATGAGCTCATTGTTTCTGCCTTAACTTAATGCATTGTTTAACAATGAAACTGAATGAAAATTAATAGAAATGCATTACACACAGTCACCTCTGATAACAGATCACTCTAAATTGTGATATATGCCTCACGCTCAGCACACATAAAGCTTGCCGCAAAGCACTGGGGAAAGTAGCCTAATGATTATGGATGTGTCGGGAAAAAATAGCAAGGAGATATTTATATTTTTTATTAATAAACAAGTGTTTACTGAGTGTGTTGGCTGCAAAGAATATGGCGATGTTGACTCGTCATTCCTGCATGAACACGCATGTGCGCCTATATGGATTACATAATCAAACTATTTATTTCGTTTAAAAGTAGACATATTTTAACCGTCTAGGCCATAGGTTCTCAAAGTGCGGCCCGCGGGCCAATGGCGGCCCGCCGAAACATTTCTGGCGGCCCGCGATAACATCTGTAAAACTGTTAAAACTATTGCTTTGAAAAAATGAATATCTCCGTTTAGTGGTGTTTAGCGGCATCCATAGGCATAAGCGGTAATTACATGGTCCGACCGACCGATCGCACTTGACCTCACTCCCAAGGCCACCAGGAACAGTGGTTGTCTACACAGGAATAGGAATCGTGGCCAACCGAAACCAGCACCACAAATCCCATTGCAATTTAAAAGGGTATGTTGACCAAGTAATCAATATTCAATGTGACTTAATAATAATCTTAACAATGTCAAGCTTATTAATAGCCGCGTTTCCATTACCTTTCAAAATGTTCGCGGGCGCGAACACTTGCATTTTCCTATCAACAGTGGAAACAACTTAAACTAGTCTATCATTTCTGGTCATACAGAAAATAATAATGCATTATTCGCAACTACTTTTATTTGTGTAAACTCATAACAAGAAAACGTGCTTTTGTAAAATAAAATAAAACAATCAGTAGCCTAGGCTACTACGCGCTTTCATGATCTCCGTGAACTGGAGCGCGAGAACTGAAACAAAATATAGCCTATGTAGGCTAAAGCTTAAAATGTGCACTTTTAAACAAACAAACTCGAATCGAAAGCAAATACCTGATTATGTAATCCGTATGAAAGGTGGATTTCTCTCTAAAAGCGCATCTGCTTAAAGGAACACTCCGACTTTTTGGGACTTTAGCCTATTCACCTTATCCCCCAGAGTTAGATAAGTCCATACATACCTTTTTCATCTCCGTGCGTGCTATAAGTCTGTTTGACGCACCCACCGCTAGCCTAGCTTAGCACAAAGACTGGATGTAAATGGTTGCAGCTAGCATACTAATCCAAATAAGTGACAAAATAACGCAAACATTTTCCTATTTACATGTTGTGATTTGTATAGTCACAGAGTGTACAAAAAACAAAGTCACATGAGACACAGACATATTTTAACCGTATAATTACTGGGAACTATATTCTCTGAAGGCGAAGCACTGCTACTCGGGCGGAGTGATAACCGCAGCACCTGAGACGCGCTCTCTGCTCCTCACCACGGCTCGTCTCAGGTGCTGCGGTTATCACTCCGCCCAAGTAGCAGTGCTTCGCCTTCAGAGAATATAGTTCCCAGTATTTATACGGTTAAAATATGTCTGTGTCTCATGTGACTTTGTTTTTTGTACACTCTGGCTATACGTACACGTACAGGCTATATGGCTCTTCCCATTCATCACTGCGGGAAAAATATAAATTCCAGGTTCTAATTTGGCCTTAGAAAACCAGTAAAATCGACATGTTTTCCATATTAATTTGTGAATATTTAAAATGTTTAATAAAGGGGCAGAAAGTCATTTAAACAAAAATCTGAAAAAGTCTGTCGATATTTACTTTTTTTGCGTAGCAGTTGGTGAAGCCAGTTCAAATTAAAATTTTGTTCAACTTTGCGTTTTAAAAAGACAACAACCGTTCATTTTTCGTTTTTCAGTTACGGGTTAAAAAAGATAGATAATAATATGCAAATCTGCAATAATGGAAACGCGACTGACAAGCAATGATAGAAATGAATGATGATGATGACTTGTTTGGTAAGCTTCTATTTTAAAAGTTTCTTTCTCTCCCCCCCAAAATTTTCACAAGTTTTGCCAGGTTTAGCCTCAGTTATGAATTAAAATGTGTTTATTGCAACTAATGTAAACTGTAGAGATGCAACCTGGTCATTAAAATAATTTCAAATGGGATTTTCTTTTCAGTTTTTTTTTTCTTCGTTTTCTCCCCCGCCACTTTGGCGGCCCTCAGTTCAATGTTGGGTTCCTAAATTGGCCCTCACCTATCAAAACTTTGAGAACCCCTGGTCTAGGCCTATTTCTCATGTCTGTGAGTCAAGTATCCTATACGCTGAGTTTCGGTTAATTTGTGACGTGATCCAGTTCTTGCAGTCGAAGACGGATAAACTTTCTACTCTCAAGTGTATTCTGTGCGCTTTTAAGTGCCTTATCAGAGTTATCGTGTTGCCGGTCTTGGCAGCAATTATCTTGTCGAAAATATTGCATCGTGTGCTTCTGGCATCGAGTGTGGTACATAAGTAGGTACACTTTTGATCTTTTCCACATATTTTCTATCTATCTATCTGGGTTGGGACTGTTGGGCCGCGTTTTTCCGCCACAGCCAATCATGCTGCATGCTTTTTGTTTCACTGACGTTGACTAGATTAACCCCTTAGGTATCGAAATTTGGTACCGAAAAACAAGACCTGTTTCGATACTCAGTAGTATCGAGGCAATTCGGTCAGTACCTAAAAAGTATCGAACTCGATACCCAACCCTTACATATCGTCGCTGCCCGATGAAACTCACGTATGTCCAAAACGGTTACTTTTCAGGAAGTGAAAAAAACACGTAATTTCAAAAGCAGTTGAACGTAGCGCTGTCATACTTGGTACGACAACTTTAAATGTAACCATATTCTTGCCAGTGTAATGATATAATCCACATTTGACCAAAATCGAGTTTAAATGGACATACGTGCATATTTTACAGTAACAGTGGTCGATACGCGTTTTTCCGATCATTAATTAGAATGACCCCGTCGCGTTTCATATTGACAGATGAATAGGCTACGCTCAGTTTATTAAATAGCCTACGTCTCAGTTTATTAATACGCTCAGTTTATTATATGTCTCTTGCAAACTATGAAGGGACAATGAATCAATACACTGACATGGCAATGCTAGACTGATACTATGAGGGGGAAGCACAGGCGAAGCACTGCTACTTGGGCGCAGAGATAGGCTATCAAGCAACACCTGAAATAAAGCTTGCAAATTTGTTGATGAAAACATTGATTAAAATGAAGATATAATTTATACAAAACGAAATTTTCAAGCAAAAATAATATTCGAAGATCGCTGGGTATTAGTTGATTATCAGCATGTGAGCAACGCGGAGCGGTGTGACGCTTATAAGTTAAAAAACATAAACATACGTTTCATATTTATGTTTAAATAATATAATGTTATTTTTTTTTATTTCATCTTTGTTGATTATATGAAAACGGAACCGCATGAGAAGAGTAAGATAGGATCATAAGATGACCAATAGGCATATCGGAAAACATTTGGAATGGGTCAGATTTTGATCTACTACGTTTTGTTTTGAAGAAAGCCTTTCTTTAAATTTTATTTCGTTTTGTATAAATTGTATCTTCATTTTAATCAATGTTTCATCAACAAATTTGCCTGGATTAATAAATAAGAAGCACTTCATATGAAGTGTGCATTTCTCTCTATAGGCGCGTTCACTACTGCGAAGATGGCGAGTCTGCATCGTCAACTTTATCAACAATTCAAATGTTTCATGCATAATCATTACTTTCGCCGGTTCTTTGTGGCAAGCTTTATTTCAGGTGTTGCGTGATATCTCTGCGCCCAAGTAGCAGAGCTTCGAAACTTCACGAGACCGGCGAGATGCATCCACAGGGTGGGAGATACGCGGCGTGATTGACAGCTTTGAAACCAAATGGATATACATGAAAATCAGATGACATGATTTCACAACTTTTCATTGGTCATTTAGATAATGTGAAGCATGCTGTATACGGAAATGAACCTGGACATTCTATCCGTCGAAAAATCTCAAAATCGGCAAAATGGACATACGCGGTTTTCATCGGACAGCGACGATATGTAACCGAGACGCTGCATCATCCTGCCATACTCCCGGCATGCCCATGATCGACTTGCTTCAGCCTATCAGAAGCTGACATTGTTTGGTTCAGGTGTGCTTTATAGTTTCCTGGTCGATGACGTCACCAGCCTATGCCGATCCGTCACGCCATTGGACTGATTCTATACGTGCTTCACGGTGGCGTTTCCACAGCGTTTCAACGCAGCGTCTTGTTCCCTCTTTGTGAATGTACTCAAATTTCCTATGAAAACCATCCTGCCCGGTCTAAAAAATAATAGCTAATCAGGGTAAGACAAAAGCATGTTTTGGTAGAACGATTGATGATATATATATAACTCATTTAAACTTAGTTTATTTTTAATTTAAAAAAAGTTACATAGTCGTAGAGTAGGGGAGACGATTGACGATTGAACGATTGAAACGCGGGACGGATGAAACATTGAGATTTCCTTGAAAACCACTCACGTTATGTACGTCAAATTTCGTACAGCACGCAATGCCTATCAGACCCGCGAAAACATTTCTTCTTTACGTCTTGCCGTTTTAAAGTTAGAGCCGGAAAGCTGTTTTTGAATGTGGTTAGTGAATTCTTTCGTGCGGTACTTTTTTTTGACTGAGAAGTTGTATTTATTGTTTCATGTGCCATTGTAATGATAATACGGCAGGTGTATTAGTACTGCATCACACCCTTAAGTGTGTAATATCAGAGTTTTTTAGTTTACGGACAAAACAGGTTTAAATGGCAGGAGGCGCTGTCGGGACGGTTGAAACAGCGACTCGTGCCAGTTAAACCTGGTCATAGGAAAACACTCAATATGACTAAATCACTCAATTTGACTCAAGGAATAAATGTAAGTACTAATTGTAAATGGATTTGTCTGTCTTCTTCAAAATAGCCTATTAGAAAGATTACGCAACATGCGCAAAGGCTTATCGCCTATTGTTTATTGGGCAACAGAACAAAAATGTTAATATGAACCTTAAAATGAAAATAAATTACAAAATATGTTTGTAACAATATGGTAAATGGACTGCATTTATATAGCGCTTTCACAGACCCAATGGCCACCAAAGCGCTTTACAATTTGCCTCACAGAGCCCCGCTCTGGAGGGACGATTGAAACAAACCACAACTCCCGTTCAAAGTCAATTTTTACTTAAATCATTCTATATTTCTACCGAATAACCAGGGGCGTAGCAACCGGGGGGGACGGGGGGGACACGTCCCCCCCACTTTTAGAAACAGGTGATTCTGTCCCCCGCATTTTTTTTACTCAGCGCCAATATTTCCGCCCGTGTTCTCTGATTTGTTACTTAGACTTGAGTGAGCTAACATTCAGCCAATCACAGCGCGAAGCATCTATTGGGCGCGTCTGCCATGAGCTTCAAATCTGTTGTTGCTCTTGCGAATTTTCGTGTTTGTTTCGCTTTGCTGTTTGGCCGTCTAATGCACCCCAGAAAAAAAAGCAGAGGACTACATCATTTTTTTTCAAACACACACTATTACAGTATGTCGCGATGACATGAATCACAGGTAAAGTTTCCTTATTATGATTTAACCTACTGTAACGCTGTAAGAAGTGTAAGACAACAGAACCCGTATGGACCTCGTCACGTCGCGCCGGATTGTGCCGAGTGTGTGTTAAATGCTCTCCTACTTGTTGCTTTGGATAAAAGCGTCTGTTAAATGAGACATAACAGATTATTCCCAGCAGGCACACAACGTCATAAGACGTTGATATTTGGTTAAATTTTGGTTGCGACGTCGGGTGACCAAAATTCAATGTAAATTCAACATCTAATGTCAATGTTAAATTGATGTCCAAAACCGAATACATTGATTTAGGTTTTATTGATATATTTTTATAAAATGTCTGTTGTATAAAATTACTGTAGGCTATGATGTAATCTGTTATGTACTCATTGAACACTTTTTTTGGCCCAACTGTTAGTAAGATAAAAGTTATTGTTCAAGTGTAGTTTAACTGAAATATTGTAAATATCATAAAATATCTTTATTTCATAAAAATAAAGTATAGATGTCCACAGTTGTCTGAAAGTCCCAAGTCCTGCAATATTTTTTTATTTCGAGTATGATTTCACAAAAATAGGTGCTGTAAACTGGCATGTTCCCAAAATTGGCACTAGGGTGCTGTAAAATGCCAATTGCTATTCCATCTATAATTTATTATTATGAACATCACCTTTCAGTCCCTCCAGAAAAACGTGATTATGCGATCGCATGATTCAATAATCAGCCAAAGTCTGCATATTTATGCGGGGGCATTTTTTCAAATACGCCGCACTTTTGCCGTATAAATTGCCGATTTCCACGCAAAATATGCGGGGCTTGTATGATTTCATAATCCCCGCATTTTTGTTGCAAAAAAAGTCACATATATCTTAGCAGAAAGTTGAAAAATGTTGCGTTTGCTTCACACGAGAGCAGCCGTTTCCCCCTGTTGCCATGGGAACGTTATGAAGTGACGTAATTACGCGACATGAACATCATTGAAAAAACAAAACTGTAAAACATGAAACATTTTTTTCATATTTTATTTATTCATTTTTACAGAAGTTGTAGCATATTCCTTTTGTAAAGCTACAGAACTTGTTTGACTCATCAATGTTTTGTAAGTTTGAGCCATGTGTTTATTAAGGTCTGAAATAAAACAAGATTAAATATTCCAGCACTTTCTGTGATGTAGTATGTTTGCTTATCATAGGAAGTAATAAGAAATAGCTCTTTACATTAAGGTAGTAGCCTAGTGCGAACAGGGTGTTGGGGAATCACTTTTTCTCTCTTTTTCATCAAACCGCAGTTTTTGCAAGTTCCCGCAATTTCATCACATAAAATTGCAAATATCCTGCATATTCCATCGCCGCATAATCAAGGATTTTTGCCCGCAACAATCACAAAAAAACTCCGCATTTTTCTGGAAGGACTGACCTTTGGGTCACATCACCACACCATTTTGTCCCCCCCACTTTTATAATGGCTGCTACGCCCCTGCGAATAACACATGGTACTAAGAGAACACATATGTGAGTTGTTGATCACACACAAAAAAAAAATCTATCTGTAACCATATCTTAGAAAACGACGTTTATCTGATAAGTGTTTCAACCGTCCCGGCTCTCCCCTACCTTTAATTGCAAATAATGTGCAGTTTTGTGTCCGAAACGATTACATTCAGTGTAATTTTAATAGTTTAAAGTATACTATTTCGGCAATAAGTACTTTTGTATTGTGAAATGACTCTATTCATCCATGTCCCAGTCATTCCTGCATCTCTGGAGAGGAACGGCTCACGTTATACAGCTAATGCGTCTGACAGTCCAGTGCAGAGCGCTAATTGAAAATGACTCTGCTCTGCCTCTCAGTCATGTTTCTATTGTATTTGTAATGATTTATCTTTGTATGGTAATCAGTCTAACTGCACAAAGCGCTTCTTCATATGAGGAGCTTCGGAAACAGTTATATTTAATGATGATAAAGACAGTTCGTGTGTAAAAGCTCATTATTCCACAGATCATAAAAAAAGGTTTCTTGTTTAATTGTGTGACTTCAGTAGTGTTAACACAGAGTCTCTGTCAGCGGTGGGCAGACCCACAAAAAATGGCACATTTCGGTACTGATTTTTAAAGAATATATACAGAATTTGCTTTAAACCATGAATAACAGACCTGAGAGTACTATACACTTACTGGTAGCTGAAAGCACACTCAAATTAGACTAAACACAAAAGGAGGGAGAGATATGTAGAATTGTGACTGACTATATAACTTTGCTTTGCTTCCTGCAGATACAGATTGTGTGTGGGTTTGGAGAAGTATACAAGCACCAGGCACAGTGTCAAAGGTTACAATTCCAGCAAGAACAGACTCTTCATAAAAACAAACAACCGACTGTCTTTTTGGTCATGCTCCAACATAAGGTGCAACTGTGATTGGAGCTCTCAGACTCTGATCCTTTACCACAGTGTCCCGTCCCTCCTACTGTCCTGTACATTAAAGAAGAAAAATCCCCCAAAATGTCTTTTAAAAAGACTTTGTCTTTCCGAACTGATGAGCTGAGCGTGGGTTGCTTTATCACTTTAGTCATTTCCATGGTGATTGCACAGAATTTGGGGAGAATCAGCTTGAAGTAGTCTGGATTTCTTTCTTTTACCGTATCAATTTCTAGCAGAATTCAAATCAATCATTGAATCATTCGAATCAAACTCTTGCAGTCTCAGCTACAACTACAGTGTTTGAGGGCGGGACAAAGCAGACATGGCCAATCAAGACCATAGGCTGGCATTATGCAAATGTGTTACATTATTATGTAGGAATGTAACAGGAAGTGATTGAAATTCTTATGACTCGTTTCAGCAGTTCAGAATCTATTATTTCTTTTAGGAAACAATTACTTTAATCGTTGAGCACTTTGATCTTTAAAACCTTGCAGACTTTTACATTCACACACAGCTGTATTACACACTGCATGAAAATAAGGTATATCGAAAAAGCAAAATAGGGGCACTTTAATTATAATAACCCGGTAAATATGTAACATATATAGCATATATGTTATACAATAAACACTAATGACCTTAATTATGTACAAACAGCAACAGAACATGACAGATTACCCAGCATCCCCTGGGGCTTGAATGGGGTGCTGTGATTGGAGGAGACTTGACAGCACAGAGGTGCTTAGTGGAGGCTGATATGTAATTACACAGTCAGATGCACACACAAAATCACAGATTTATACAGTGTTTCTGCAGCATTAAATACAAAAAAATAAATCATTTGAATTAGATCACTCGCTGTGCAGTGCTGTCAATTTAAACTAGCAGTCTGACAGTAATGAGTTCAAATTAAATTGAGTTTTCAATAGTGGGAAGAGCCAGACCCTCAAAACACACACACACACACACACACACACACACACACACACACACACACACACACACACACACACACACACACACACACACACACGTACGTTTACTTAGCTATCTAAATGGGGAAAAGCTATCATTCCATAGACGTAATGGTTTTTATACTGTACAAACTGTATATTCTTTCTGTCCCCTTACACTAACCCTACCCCTAAACCACCCATCACAGAAAACGTTCTGCATATTAAAATAAAAAAAATAAAAAAACTTTAATAACTTTATTTTTATACCCGATTTACAAATGACATCCCTAAAGGGAGGTTTTTGGACACTTCTGGGTACAAATTTGTACCCAAAATAGAGTTCAGTAGGAACACACACACACACACACACGCGCGCACACACACACACACACACACATAGCTGGAAGGAGACAATGAAATACTATGTGTGAAATACAGCATATCACTTACTCATGTCCACTCACTCAAACATATAACTATGAGATACAATAAATACAATCACGCTAGACAAGCATACTTGCGTGCACACACACACACACACGTGTGCAGTGTGTAGAGTGATACTGAATGTGGCAGGCTTTGTTTCTTTAAGTTGCATGCATTCAACCTGAGCACAGTAATGAGTAATGAAGCGTTCATGCTCAGGGTGTGTGAATATCTCAAGCAAACTCTTAGATAACCCACAACTACACTTACACAAGCCACTGAGTATCCAATCTCTGAACAGACAGAGACAACAAAGATATTAAACTCGCCAGATTAGGGAAAACAGATCAAGAGTAGACCAGAGTGATCTAGCTAAAAAAACTCAATATTTTTCCATGACATTCAATATATGATGAAGAAGTATAATTTGATTGTTTTATAAATGTATTTGTTTGTTTTTATGATTGGTTTTTAATGGAAATGCCATTGATACAAATTTAACTGCTAAAAGTTTATATGAACATTAGGGCTGGGTATTGACACAAATTTCACAATTCGATTCGATTTCGATTCACAAGCTTGCAATTCGAATCGATTCAATATTGATTATTTTGGATATCAGGTACAATACATGGCAAATTTTCTCAAGGAAAACAAATCTCTTAACTAATGCTGTAAACTAGGGAGTCAGTAGCCTATAGGCTTCATTAGCCTACTATAATATTGAAGGTAAAAATTAACTGATTTGTAGCTATACAAACACTTAATTACACTTTTATTTATTTTTATAATAATAAAGTTATATGAAATATAAACATTTAAATGTTGGCTGTCATAAAAACTTGCCAGATTTAGCCTATTCAAACATGCATTATCGAAGAACATTAAAAATTATAATGAATATGTAATATGGTGCATATATTTAGCAAAATGCTCCTCTTAGAGTTAATTTTTCAAGCTGACTAACGAGTTTATGGTCACATATGGTTTTTCTGAGGTAAATGTGACGTTACATGACATTGTTTACAAGCGTTTTACTGACGTCTTTCCACGGATGAAACACTGATTGAGCGATTCCATGTAACATGATACGGATTTCGATAAGTTGTACTCTATCTTTTAACACACTTTCAGACGTTCATTCATGTTTATTTCGCGCTGTAACTGGTATTATTAAGGCGGAAGAGGAGATCATGAGCTTCTCTTGAGCTGAGCCACAGCGATCTCACGCCACAGCGCCAAAACGGTATATGTTTTTGAATTTCGTAAGAAAATGGACGTAATTTGAAATTTGAGACTTTATTTAGTATCAATAGTAACAAAGCACGAAGATTATTGCGATTTATTGGATGGGATGCGCGCTACAATGTTCCATTCATTCAGCAAATGAAAACAGGATGACTAATCGATTCTTGAGATTTAAGAATCGATATCGGTTCGTAAAAATGAGAATCGATTAATATCGAGAAATCCATATTTTTTACCCAGCCCTAATGAACATACACAGGTTTGGGAGCAGTAAAATATTTATTAAAGAAATTAATACTTTTATTCACCAAGGATGCATTAAATTGATCAAAAGTGACTTTAAAAACTCTATAAAAAATGTGATTATGAATGTTACAAAAGATTTCTATTTCAAATAAATGCTGTTCTTTTGAACTGACTATCCATCAAGGAATCTTGAAAAAAAATTGTATCATGTTTTCCACAAAAAATATGAAGCAGGCAGCACAACTGTTTTCAACATTGATAATCATCTGAAATGTTTCTTGAGAAGTAAATCATCATATTAGAGTGATTTCTGGAGGATCATGTGACACTGAAGACTGTATTAAACTGTATTGACTGTATTCAAATTGTAATAATATTGCACAATATTACTGATCAAATAAATGCAGTCTGAATAAACGCAGGTGAACTTAAGATACTTCTTTCAAAAACATTACAAAATCGTACATTACCCCAAAGCTGACAGAAATGAATGCCTAAATGCTACAAAATTCACATTTAGATTTAAAAGGATCTTTAAACAAGTCTTGTATTAATGTAAAAATGTATCTCACGAAGTTAAGAGAAACCCTTGAGATGATATTTATGATTTGTCTTTCTTTTGGAAAGGGGTATTTTGCGCTATAGGTCTTCTATATTGATTCAGTTTTTTGCTCGTCTCATAGATCTGAGATTTCTCCGCTCACATATAAATCATAAGGAGAGTTTTGTTAGGGTGATGAGAGCTCATATTCAATAATCTCCTCATTAGTGCTGCAGCATGTTCACAGTAAACTCGAGTCGATTGCATCTGTATAAGGCAGAAACCCAATATATCAACAGGAAATTAAAGAGCTCCTCGCTGGAACGAGCCATTGTATCTGCGCAAATGTTATACAAAAAAAAGTTTAGGAAAAACCAAAGACCATCTGTTAGATATATGCCAACCTGACAATAATACTCAGAAGTAATAAGAGTGTCTCATCGCCATGACAACAGCAGCTTCCCGCTTCATGCACTGGGATAATTAGAGTTTGACTTCTGAGTTTTTCTGACTGTAAGGATGAAGGACTGTTTCCAGCATCAGCGGGGCACCAGTCTGACCATTAGAAGACATTCTGCTTACTGGACAACAACAATATAGAGTATTCAATAGCCCACCTCTCTTTGATATGTTTCTCTAAACAACAAAAACCAAAAATGTATTACTTTTATTATCATTTCAACCAATAAATAATGTATTTTCTGGATGAACCCACCAGTTACTGATCATTAGGGTCATTATGCAGGTTATAAATCTGCAGGGGAGAACATAAAAGTAAAGTCTTAATTAGGAAGAAGGTACAAAAAGCCAAATCATCCAGAACAAGCAAAGTTCAGAACGTATGAAAGATGCTGCGATCAACCATAAGAAAGACGCAATTACTCAAAAACATCCATGTCTGGGGCTAAAAAGCACAATAATGACGCAACTGAGATGTTGTGTGAGATGAGAGCAAGATTAAGCACACTTCAAACCCATACAGTGTGTGTGTGTGTGTGTGTGTGTGGACCGAATCTAACACGGCCAGAGTCAGATATGGAGGAGATGTGGCCGATGCTGGATATATGGAAACATACTTGAACTGACTCTTGGACAAATTCCTTCCAGCAGGACAGTGACTGAAAACAGAAGGCTAATTAACACAGACTTGAATTAATTACAAAACTTGAATTATTATCCAAACCTGAATGAAAATAGGCTAAAACTCAGAGTGTACCAAAATTCAGAAAGCTGTCAATAAATGTGACTTAACGAAATATATTAAAAAAAGATATATATATATATAAAAAAAAGATATATGAATGCTTACTTTTGTGTCAATACAGAAATTGGGGTTTTGCTCCAATAGATTTAGATGATTTCCCAGTTTTTTGTTTGAATATTATTGTGACACCAGTATAGTAGAGTACTCTCACTTTGTGTTATTTATTTAACGTGTCAAAATGTGGACATTGAGTGCTATAAACACAGCAACACAATACATTTTTGGTAACACTTTAGTTTAGGGTCTAATTCTCACTATTAACTAGTTGCTTATTAACATGCATATTATGATATTGGCTGTTTATTAGTACTTATAAAGCCCATATTAATGCCTTATTCTGCATGACCATATTCTACATCCCCTAATCCTGGCCAATACCTAAACTTAACAATTACCTAACTATTAATATGCAGTAGCCTAATTAGGTGTTTTACACTAAACTAAAGTGTGACCTAATTTTATTTTAAATATCAGAATATAATTATTAAAAATGATTTTGTGTTCAGGCCGCTGTTTTGCTAATCAGACTCTCTGTACAAGGCAAAACTTCATTAAACTAATTAATGTCGATTTTTTTATATGCACAATAAACATTTTATTACTGCGTTGTATAATGCCGCACTGTATTGCGGTGTATGCCGTCATATCTGAACATGAATATGTTTTTGTAATTGGTAGGATTTCTTCAGTAATGGAGGGGAACTGACAGTCAACCTTTAACAATATCGAACTGTCTACCAGCACACAGTTCTTTACCAAACATTTAGATGATTTAAAACCTAAAAGTACTTGAATCCACGGCATAAAGAAGAGTAGAACTGTCTGTCTGACATATTACTTGATTTATTTCAAATATATATATTTTTTGATGTAGCATTTAACAAGAAACATCACATTATACACTAAGAAAGTGCAGTAAAAATAGAGCCCAATGTACAGCACTGTGTTAATATGAAGGAATTGTGTGTGTGTGTGTGTGTGTGTGTGTGTGTGTGTGTTCTTGTTTTTCTATCCCGGTGGGGACTTCAACCTGAACGCACACAGACTCGTGGGGACTCGTGTCACCGTGGGGACCTAAATAGAGGTCCCCACGGGCAAAGCCCCTCAGGCACCTCCCAAACAGTGTTTGGACACGCCCCATGTAGTTTTTTTTGAAGTCCTCATGAGGGCCATTTTCAAGACAAAAATCTGTGTTAGTGTATATCTAGGCGCCCCTGGTGGTCACACAGAGTATTGCCGTCCCCACAAGTCACATTGTTCCGGAAAAGTGCGGCACTCTCTAGCTCCCTATTGGGGGTATTGGTCAATAATAGAATTACAATTTGGCAATCTATTTTAAAAATGTGTCTTTTTACTAAAGTAAGATATGAATTAATAGGGTTTTTAATTATTTATATTTATACATTAGTATAATATTTAGTTATTTATATTACTTTATAAAATAAACTGAATTAAATAAATGTGCTGTTGGTGCACTAGAATGTAAATTCTGGAAAGACTGAGCCACAAACAGAGATTTTTTTTTTTTTTTTTAGCAAATTCTTTGTTTTATTTATCGTAAGGCATCAAATGATTAGAATATAACTGATCTGTTAAAAATGCCATTTATGTAATTTATCATGGATCTGTCTATATTCATATAGTCATTATTGATGACAATAGGAAAGAAATCTAAACGAGGTTAGCCAACTCCAGGTGTTTCAGTCTCGCTTCTGTGGGGACTGGTTTATGTGAGAGGATCATCTACAAAATCTACATGAATTAATTGTCAGTTTAGGTTAAAAACACTTCAAAGTGATTTTGTTAAAGTAATTAATACATTATTATATCATTACTTTAATATATTATTATCATTTAATTATAATCTAATTAAATCATGATCAGTAAATGATATACAGATTTTTCACTCTGGGCTACCCCTCTGACAGAGCCTTTCTGCATACATTAAACAGAATTCAAAGAATGTACTTTCAACAGATCACTAATAAACTTTTATGAAATAAACTCATATGAAATTAATAAATGAACAGGCCCTGACTATATACAATCTTGTTTCTAAAATTGGCAGCTGCTGTTTTTTTAATCTTCTGGCTTTCTTTTTAATATATCACTACATACAAATGAGATTCAACAGATTTGGTCATCTTTTTTAGTCATTCCTTTGCACAAATGGTGTAATATTTGATAACTACAAACATTCTACAAAGCTCTGTGCTCTCTCAAAAGCCTTAAAAGTGAACTACTAACACACTATTTTTATATAAATGTTTCATGACTTTATTATCTTGTAAATGCTACCCGCTAGGCTAACAGAGCAGCACATTATACCCTCATCATACATCATATCTCACAGTTTTAGCAGCCTTCCAATACCCTGTACCCTACAGATGCTGTGAGATAACAGAGAGACTGATATTGCTTTAGCAGGACCTGGAGAGAGCTCATTGTGGGAGAATGGGACCAGATACACCTCTTTTCATGAAGCTAATGGAAGTGAACAGTGCAGAGTGTGAGAGAAACAGATGCTGGATCAAAAGTTAAGAAATAATCTCCTGATCCAGCATCAGATGTGCTGCTAGTGAAGTAGAAGCGGGGCAATGATCACTTTCTAAAAACATGGCGAATGCCTGTGTAATTGCTGATGTAAGCATGTGCCAGCGTATGCACTCTTCAGTTCACAGTGTCACACCAGGAACAGCTAAAGGCCACAGTGGAGCACTGATCATCACCAATAGTCATGTTAGCAGAGCAGCTAATAGAGCAAGCATGGTATGAAGCAGAAATGCTATCAGCATCTGAGTGTGGTGGACCAGTACCTCTCAGAGCAGCTCCTAACACTAACCCTAACCTAACCCTAACCTGCAGCTCGTCTGGTCTTCAACGAGCCCAAAAGGGCCCACGTCACTCCTCTGTTCATCTCTCTGCACTGGCTACCACTCGCTGCTCGCATCAAGTTCAAGGCTTTGACGCTTGCTTACAGATTGACCACAGGTTCAGCTCCCTCCTACTTCCAGTCACTACTACAAGTCTACATCCCTACACTGTAAACCCCGATAAGTTAAGATAACTCAAAATATTTGAGGAAACTTATTACCTCAAAACTTTTAAGTTGATAAAATTAATTGTTTTAAGTCAGTTACACTTAAATCTATAGAGCAATTACCTCAAAACTTTTAAGTTGATAAATTAATTGTTTTGAGTCAGTTACACTTAAATCTATAGAGCAATTACCTCAAAACTTTTAAGTTGATAAAAATTAATTGTTTTAAGTCAGTTACACTTAAATCTATAGAGCAGATTAACTCAAAATTATTTATTTTAATAAACTTTTTCTATGTATTAATTAGTTATTATTAATAATTAATTAATTATTGTTATTAATCAGAAATTAATACTAAATTTGTTATACATTTAAAAATAAATATAATACTTAATTTTCAAGAAATATGACCTCAAAATGAACATTAGCAAAATATTATTCCTTAAACATTAGAAAGGAAGACAATTTCAAACTCCATACATGAAAGTACGTTTTATTTTGCAAAAGGAATAATTCAAACCTGATGCATTAACATGCGTCACTGCCATTACCTGAAAATGTAACAAAAGTGTCACAATTCACAACTAGACATTTTAGAAATGTTTAATAATGCATTAAAACATTTCAGAAGTTTTTACACTGTTCATGCCAGCATTATAACAGACCTCTGTATACATTAGAATGTCACTATATTAGTCAAATGAAAAGGACAGATAAGGTGTAGAAAACTAGTGCATCCAGAGATGCAAGAAAAACTCTTTAACAAGTAAAAAAAAATTGTTAAACAGCAATCTGGGCAGTCTTTCAGTAACGCAATCCCAGTAAATACTAAGTTAACACAAAATCTGTGTTCAAAATTTGAGAAGTATTACAATAGACTAACAATATTAGTCACAACAAGTGAAATAAAATACAATAAACAGTCTCTTGTGCATCCAGAAATGCAGAAAATCTCTTAATCAGTAAAAATAAAATTTAGACCGTAATCTGGGTGCTAGTGGCTTTCAGTAACGCAATCCCAGTAAATACTAAGTGAACACAATCTGTGTTCTGGAAAATGTAGAAATTTGAGATAAGTATTACAATAGACTGTAATAATATTAGTCACAACAAGTGAAATAAAATACAATAAACAGTCTCTTGTGCATCCAGAAATGCAGAAAATCTCTTAATCAGTAAAAATAAAATTTAGACCGTAATCTGGGTGCTAGTGGCTTTCAGAAACGCAATCCCAGTAAATACTAAGTGAACACAATCTGTGTTCTGGAAAATGTAGAAATTTGAGATAAGTATTACAATAGACTGTAATAATATTAGTCACAACAAGTGAAATAAAAAACAATAAACAGTCTCTTGTGCATCCAGAAATGCAGAAAATCTCTTAATCAGTAAAAATAAAATTTAGACAGTAATCTGGGTGCTAGTGGCTTTCAGTAACGCAATCCCAATGAATACTAAAATGAAAATGAAATTCTCCACTTCACTGGGAAATTATAAATCTTGAGCTCAGTGTTTAATAGGGCAACTACAGTAGTCACTCACAACAACTGAAAAGAACAGAAAATAAATTGTATAGAGCTCGTACATCCATTCCTCTTACTCCTTAATTAGTAGCTCATTTTTTAGACTCAGCAATCTGGGTGTTAGTGGCTTTGAGTCATCCAAGCCCAGTAAGACTTTTTGGATGAAGTTAAATGTGTGTGTCAGCTCTTTGGGGTAGTTGAGATGTAATGCATATATCAAACCAAACATCAAAAGAAAAGCATCAGCCAACCTGGAAATGTCCCTTAGAACAATGTCACCTTCCAGCACAATAGCAATCCGAGCAGGGTCAAACTGAACAGTGGAAGTCGAGTCTCCATTCACCATGCTGACAAGAGCTACAGCTGAATCTGCAATGTCTGGCTCATCCACCTCTTCAGTCTGAAAAGCATGAGAGAACTTCATGAGCATAATCAGATAAATAACATTAAAATTCAAACGAGATGTATAAAAACCTACATTCCACATCTTGAAAAACACAGAGTCATCTTCGCGCAAGTAGACAGGGAGGGCTCGAAGTGCAGCTGTACGTCTATTGTCAATATCGTAGTGATCCTGAAAAAAGACAGAACTGTCTTAGTGGTGCAAGAAAAAAGAAAAAAATAGAGATAAAAGCACAGATGAAAGAGGGGAAGAAATTTAAAGCGAAAAAAGTTCAAAGCTAGGTTTAAACTATTAACAGATAAAATACTTGTGCACATTAACCAATTAACTTGTACTATAAATGTAATTAACAACATTTACCACAAGATCAAAGGCACTAAAGATGCTTCTCAGTGCTTCTGCTGCTTTGCCAGTACGGGCAGCCTTCTGCCTGTAAACAGCAATCAGTCGAGGAGTATGGTTGTCCAGTTCTGCATAGAACTTGTTTTTCAAGCTGATATTAGTAATTCTGTGGAATTCTGCAGCAATCTGAAAGCAAGCATTCAAACAAATAACATTTAAAAATAAACAAGAAAACAAAAGAAACAGACACACATAAATGCACAAAAAATGGAATCTAACAGACAGCAACTGAGAAAATTACCTGAGATTCCAAACGAAGTGCAGGCCACTTTTCCAAAAATTCCTTCACTGGTTGTGATGGGTTATCTACAACGATCTGTTTGCGACGCAGCGCAAATGTACTTTGCATGAGTTTCTCTATCAGCCCAAGACTTCTTTCGGTCTTAGACACTTCCTCAACTATTTGCAATCTTTGTTGTTCCAAGCTTTCAGCACTCTCTCCTTTTGGAAAATTTGGTAGGTAGTTTACCTCAGCTCGACGAGCTCTTTTGATGTTGGAGTGGGGAGACTCACTCTCTGGATTATTTTGGCTTCTCTTCCCCGAGTTAACAGCCACCTCTTCACAGCCAGATCTGCTGAGTTTTGTACGATAGTTGCCCATCTTAAACTTTAAGCTTGTCTTCCAGCCATACCATCCACATTGACTTCCTGGTTCTGTGAGGCAGGGATGCTTAGAAATAAGAGCCTCAGCTGCTTTAGCTACTTCTTTGTCACTGGGGTAAGCCTTAAAGCTGTGCATTGCCTTGGCCATATTTTCTAGAATGTCATGTTTTTGGCCTTTTGTTAATTTTAAGAACTTTCCATTGTTTTGATAGGCCGTATTTCCACTATTTAGGGTGTGCTCGACGTCATATGAAAATTGAGGAACTTGGAACACATCAGGCCAACTCTGCAAGCGTCCTGGGGCATAAGTGAGAATTTCTGTGTCTGAAGTTGCAGCTGAGCCAGCATCAGTCTCAGATCGGTGTACTTTCAATACAGCCTTCTCTGGCAGTTCTGAAATGTCTGTTAGAAAGCAGAGTTGCCCCCCAAAATCTGGGTCTTCATATTGGAGGCTGAAATCAAAATCAAGAAGAGGTCTGAATTTCTCTTTGATCACTGTAATCAACTCTTCTACTGTACTTGGTCGTGTAGAAAGGGTAATCTTGTGGGCGATGTCAGGAGCAATGTAAACTCTCAGTAAAAGTTTTTGTGATTCTGCCATCTATGAGACCAAAACAACAAGGTAAAAGACAAGTTAAAAATATAGTTTCGAACAAGATTGACTGGACATGGATTTCCAAATAATGTAGAAATCTTTACCTTATTGTAAAGGCAGAAATCGCTTTGGCGTCAACAGCAACTGGCCCTCTATGCTGTAGGCAGAAAGGGGGGATGTGTCGCTCAAATCTGTTATAGTTTTAACAGATATATCACCTAAACACAGATTAAAAGCTCTTAGGTGTTCAATATAATGGGACTTGTGCTCCCTGCATAGGAAGGCCACATGATCGTTCACAAGGAGGATTGACTCAGTTTTACAAAACTGAGGTAACCCTGCTTCATAACCAGCAGGAAAATATTCCCCAGTAGAAATATTTGTCCCATCAATGGTGATTCGAGATGCACAGTATATAGTGTTACTATCAGTCTTCTGTTTAATATACTGTATTGCCACTTCAGGTAGTGTTGAAACTAAAACAGATGTCACAGTTGATGCCTGCAAATGTGGTTTGAAGAACGCTGGCGAACTTAGATGGTAAGCCATCATATGTTGGTGTCTGCTTGCCAGTGTCTTCAGCACATTTTTAAAGTTCTGTGTATCATGCACAACCCGTTTGAAGAAGCGGTGTTTGCCTTCAAAACGCATGGTCCATAAATGTACAAGAGGTCCAAAACATCTGATCAGCTCTGGGTAATGTTCGATGAAGTGATGCTTTGGCCGAAGCTTAAAATCTGGAAATACTTCAAGAAGAATTTGCCTGTGGTCCCTAATTTTACTCTGTAGATACTGAATCATTTCTTCAGTAAATGTTGGAGACAGCACTAACTCCACAATGTCTTTCAATTCCATTAACACTGCCCATGCACTATCTCCCTCTGGTACAACATTGCCAACCATAAATGGAAGTAGCCGAAGTAATGCAGCATTTTCATGACCATTACCACCTATTGTCATTTTTGTGGTATAAGTTTTGGAAATTGGCTTTGGTTTATCAACCTTATCTGTATGCTGATATGAGAACGATTCAATTTTCCTGTTCAAATAATCAAGCGTGAAGTGTTTCAGACGAATCATTTTCTGAATGCATAAAGCCAACTCTACTGGCACAATACCTTCAAGGAGGTCATGGAGAATATCAGGGGGGAAACCAGTGATTGGATGAAAATACTGCAGCTTTTGTTTTAAGACACAGTCCTCTTTCACACCACAAATAATTTCCCCAGTTCTACTGGAGACATTCTGGACATGCAGATCATGAGTTACCTTAGTTCTCAGACTGAATTCACCCTCAGCCACATCATGCGATTGAAACTGGTCTTGAGTTGCCAGACAGAATCTGCACATATACTCTGAACGAAATGACTGTACAAAGCCTGCCAATCCGTGAGCTGCAAGATTATCTGCTGCAACAAAAAGAACAGTGCCTTTAACAGATTGTCCAAGAGACTCAATGAACACACCATCTTGTTCTAATGTACATATGTCTTGCATTAAAGGGCCAAGCACACTCTCATAGCCACATTTCTGGACATCAGGAACTTTACACAGCACTGCTAGCTGAATGACATGCAAAGCTGATCGGTATTTACTAGGTAGATCAGCAAGTACCCAGTACACCGCACAGAGTTTGTGTATTTTCCTCGAAGTACCTAATGGATTTGCAACTTCTATATCATCGATGTAAATCAGCAGCGGCAATTTAAACTCCTCTGATTCTGATAACAGCTTATTTTCTTGAAAATACAAACCATCTCGATGACTTGTGTATTGATCAGTTTGTGAAGAATGTGATTCTTTAATTCTGTCAAGAACATCAGTATGTTTAAACAACAACTGAATCATAGGCAGTATAGGGACATAAACAGCTGTGCGCCCATGTGCTACAACATACTGAAACGGCATTACCATTGGGTAATTTCTCTCAATATAGGTTTTTCGTCGCTTATTTGAGGACAATTCTGCTCCTTTAGCGGTTGCACTGACAAAAACATTACTGTTTATAACAACACTAACAATTTCATCAAGAGCAGCTTCACTCACAGTATAGCAATGTCGCTGTAATACGTCATTAACTGCTTCTCTCAGCAGCGGCCTTGACAAAGAAAACAGCTGACACAAATGTTCTACTATTTCCTGTGCAGCTATATCTGACACATGAAGTAAAGCCTGCATCTTCAAAAACAGAGAGGCTAAATTGCGTTGTAGTTGCGCTTTTAATTGGCTTGTGTCACACTGTACATCGTCAACAATATCCAACATGTCTGCATCCTCAGACTGAGTAGGATCCTCAAATGGAGGCTCTGCAGCTGCACAACTGCCATCATCTGCAGCAACTACATCCTCAAAAAGGTCCAAGCAAGCTGAACTAACATCTACTCCATGGGCCCTGGTTTTGTGAGAATTAAATGAGGAGTAAACATTTGTGGTATACCTACAGTTTTTATATGGACATGTTACCATTTCATGACTTCTCAAATGCCCTCTTAAATGCCCAAAAAGATTCTTCTCTGAAAAAGGCTGCTTGAACCCACATAAAGGACATGTGTACACCACCTGGACTTCTTGACAGACATGCCGCTTATCCTTCTCATTATGAAATCGTGATACATGAATTTTTAGTGCATTGAATGAAACAAATGTGCAAATGCAAGAGTCATAGAGACATGGTAAAGGGCTAATCTTTGAAAAATGGCTATGTTGCAAACCATAATGCCGAAGTAGCTGTGCTCGAGTAAGTGAGGAGGAATCACATAACCTGCATTTCCAATCCATCACTCAAATCCAAATCATTAAAATGACAAGACATGAGAAAACTATGAGCTATGCCAACCTCTAAAATCAGTTGAAGTTTTAAAATGCTGCATACTTTTAGTCATGTATTTTCACCCCCAAATTCCAAATTGTAATTTTACTCACTTATGCTCTGGTCTCACAAGTTTGAACCTGTATAGAAAATAAAAACACAAATTAATAGTGAGGCAGAGACATGTCAAATACAACAATTTCAGAATTTAGAAAATTTGGCTTCGATTACAGCTAATTTACTTCTAAGCATCAGTTTAAAAAAAAACAAGTAAGATTAAATCTTTTTTTTCCCTGTTTCAATTTAGGTTCTGTAACCGAAAAGCTTCAATAAAAGCAACTGCGATAACCAACAGTGCCACAAATTAATATCCGTGCGATGCGATTGCGTACATAAATCAACTCAGTCCCTTAATTGTTTAAAATTTAGTTAAATCAATCCACAAATAACATCGCAACGTAACGTTAGGCCTAATCATTTTAGTAACGTTAGGTCTATCAGCTAAACCCAACAAGTAAATAGTTTCAATTTGATGACTTTTCTGTCACATTCTGATGCAGATTACTTGAATAACTTTTTTTTTTTTTTTTAAGTTAAGAAGTACTTACCAGATTATAGCCACTAAACAGACCGCAGCAAACACAGAAACGACGACGATGAACGAAACTGATTCTCCAGAACCACGTTGAGGCAACGACTCCTGCATGACATGGCGGGCTTCCAAGTTCAAATCTGAGCGCTCGATTTCAAATGGGAATTATTACTCTCGTTATTTTTTAGTCATTTGAGTAAACCATGAAATAAACAGACATGACATTTATATGTTGACTCTTTGTTGTGTGTTGTGTTTTGGATAGTTTTACCTGGTATGTTATGTTTTTAAAAATAAATAAAGTGCGCCGAGTAGACTCTTCTTTTTCGTAGGCAGATTGATTGGCACTCAATAAAGCTCATTTCTGCCACCAAGAGGCAAAAATATGGCTATGGTAATTCGTTTTACTCGGTTTTACTCCTTTGTTATTTTTACAGTCATTTGAGTAAAACATGAAATAAACGGACATAGCATAGTCATGTTGACTAGTCTGTTTTGGAGAGTTTTACCTAGTATGTTTTAAAGTATTCTCAATGCACTATTGCATTGAGAATACTTAAAACATTTTATTTTTAAGATTTATGCATTTCAATTAATAGTAAAATTCCATTGAATTGAATAACCCTTACATATTCTAACTGAATAATTGAACAATCTTTAATAAATTCAATTAAAATGTAAGGATCAATAAACTCAAATTGATGGAATTTTACTATTGAAATTTGTATATCTTTTAAAAAGGCTTTAAAATGTTTTTGAGTGTAGACCATAGACTGTAAAAAATAGACTAGAGACTCTTCTTTGTTGAATTGGCAGATTGGAACGCAATAAAGCTCATTACCGCCACCAAGAGGCAAAAGTGAGGCTATGGTATTTACGATGACATCAAGTTTTACTTATTTTATTTGAGTTCCTGGAACTTAAAACGGCCAAATCGTTGAACAAACTTAAAAGTTTTAAGTTGAATGAACTTTTTCACAGTTTTGAGTATAGTTCACTTATTTTTAATAAGTAGGTTATACTGTTCGGGATTACAGTGTACCAGAAGCCTACGATCGGTCAATGAGCGACGGCTCGTGGTGCCATCACAGCGGGGCACAAAATCACTCTCCAGAACATTCTCATTCACGGTTCCATGCTGGTGGAATGATCTGCCCACCCTCATCCGGAATGCAGAATCCCTGACAACATTCAAAAGACAACTGAAAACTCATCTCTTCCGGGAGCACTTAACTTAACTAAAAAAAAAAAAAAAAAAAAAAAAAAAAAATTCTTTCCTCTAAATCCTCGCTTGCCTGCCTTATGCTACTCCGAGCTATGTCTGAACTTTGTATTTTGAGCACTTCTTGCGTTGCTTTTGCCTCTTCACGATGACTCGCTTGGTTTAGTCCTCAGTTGTAAGTCGCTTTGGATAAAAGCGTCTGCTAAATGACTAAATGTAAATGTAAATGTAACCTATCTATCAGCATCTGAGTGTGGTGGACCAGTACCTCTCAGAGCAGCTCCTAACACTAACCCTAACCTATCTATCAGCACATTGACCTCTGTGGTTCCAAATGCTGGTGACAACAAGTGCCAAATCATTATGGCTACTCTGACAAGGTGAACTCAAATCCTGGAAATGATGAGCACTACAGTATATCATAATCATTAGTCTAACACATGCCAATGTATGGATGACGTAGGCTGTACGTGCATGTCCACAACACTTATTTCTGTTTAAGTGAGGTGTTGTATATAGTTTCATGTCATTTTGGGAGAATCTGAACCAGTAGCTAAGCCAGAAGGGTGTCCAGTGTGGAAAAACTGCATCATCATTTGTTGAATTATTTTTACCATGTGTTATTCTTACCCTAAATTAAATCATGTGCTAGTATTTGACAATTCATTTATATAGTTTGCAAATATAGTCTTTTCCCATTCTCCTCTAACTGGCGAACTGCTGTCTTGGTGAGTGCATTTACATTTATTAATTTAGCAGACACTTTTATCCAAAGCGACTTACAAATGAAATGAGGAATACAACAAGCAATTTGTCTGTAGCAAGAAAAGTGCTAGCAATACATGGTTTCAATCATTGTCTTGAACAGTACAAGCAAGGTGAGCAATTGTTGTGAAGATTGTTTATTTTAACAATAGTTAGGAGTATGCAGTTAAAGAGTTTCAGAATCAATATAGACAATTTCTAAGGACGGTAACATTAACAACAGCCCAACTCACTTTCTGTTTTGTACCTTTTGTAAACAAGCGGGGTCTTGTATCTATGACACCACAGTCTTGACATGTTTCACCCAGTTCAAATGCAAGAAACCATCCAAGAACAAAGAAGCATGGCGGGCCTTGTGTGGAGGCCTCATATCCAGAGTTTGGTCTCATGCCTCACTTCTTTCAAATCTATTTTATTTATTTTATCTCCTCGGCTCTCAGAGGGTAAACATAATATCTGTTCTGTTGATTACAAGGTCTTGTAATAGTTTATTTTTATTTTATGAATGTCAATCTCTCTGTGAGCTGTTTAATAGTTCCAAATTTGTTCATTCATTAATGTGTTGTTTTTTAATATTAAATATAATATAGGCCTAAATGTCTTTTTACATCTACACTCTGTCATTTTATTTGTACAAAAAAAAAACATAGGCTATCTGAATTTGAGCATAACATTTATTTATTTTATAACAGCATATAGCTTACACTATTTCAGAGCATATTATCAGAGCATATATGTCCATACATCATTTTATAAAGAAAACAAAAACCGCACAAGAAAAAAAAAAGAAAAAAAAAGCGCGGGTAATATTAATATAGCCTTAGTTCGCCGAGTGAGTGTCAGTAATGGCTGATACATCACACAGAACCTGAGGCTTTAAGTCCCCACCGCGACTATCGCCTCCTCTCCCCGCCCCTCCCCCACCCCTGGACCTCTCACCTGCGAGTCACAGATGCTGCAGACTCGGCGCGGAGGAGACGGGATCGAGATGGCCGACGAAAAAGTAGGTTTTTGACTTTTTGTGCAAGGCTCTCAATATAATATGGTGCTGTTTATTTAACTTGCATATTGTTTGCAACCTATATATCGTATTATATATCATATATCGTAACGTAAAGGTCACGTCACTTTTCACCTTAAGCATAACCACAAAGCAGCTTTGGAGAAAGTATAGATTAATGTACCAAAATGACAGTAATGATCATAATAATATATCCATTAGGGCTTTAGATTCCTAAGAGTCTTAAGCTGTTTTAAGGCCACAGTTAGGATTGCATTGGTGACTGCATTCTAGCGGTAATCCGCTTTTAAACTTCGCCGAATTTAAAATGTTGTCTTTATGTTATTTCTGAAAGACATATTTTGCGTCCCTGTTACTTCACCTAGATGTTTAGCTCAATTTTGGTAACATTAATTAAAGATTGCCAGGAGTTGCATCTGTAGCGGCCTACACGTGCAGCCATGTGAGTCTGAGGCCTGCAGGACTCATGACGTTTTATCACTCTAAACACCAATAATGTGATTCAACAAAGCAAGAGGGAAGTTTAATAAATTCAGAACAAGTTTTTTTCTACTTCTGTAATGCAGCTTTCAAGACCAGACAATAAATGGCATTTATTTTCAGTCAAAATGGTATGAAATTGTATTGGCTTATGTTACAATGTCAATTACTTTAATATATTGCCTAATTGTACCATTACAGTTTTAAATACAGTGCCATGTGATGTTAGACTATGATGTTTGACTGTCTATGACACTTGTGCTTGCAGGAAGATCAAACTAGGAATGGCAGCTCTGGATGCACAGGTGAGAATGAGAAGATCAAACAAAACACATTTTACTCATTTGTAGTATGTCAAATTCGTGTGCGTCATTTATTACTTAAAATAATTCTTAAAGCTTATATACATAGCTTAATGAATCCGAGTAACCGAGGTTTTTAAAAGCACAATCTTGAAGAAAAAGAAACATAGCCACGCTCCCTCCTTTCATTCTCTTGCAACACCATGCCAAATTCATGGTAGTGCATGAAATTTAATCTTTTAATCTGCTATCTTTTGTTTATAGGTAAATAATGTTTTAATTAATAACCGGTCAGTTTAAATAGAAGTTTAGAGGCCAATAGATTATTACAAAGTAATTAAGGGATGATTGTAGTAATTAATACAATCTAAGTTTAATCTATGTAAACTTAATTTTTTGTTGCAACTTGATCTGTAACTTTTCTTTACGGTTTTATTAAAAAAGAAAACAGATCATCTGTTAGAATTTAAGGCAAAAACGTGATTATATCTGCATATTTTAGTGAAAATGTTCATTTAAAAAAACATTCCAGTATTTTTACTTTTTTGTTAAACATTTGAAACGCTTTCAAATGACAGAAAGTTTGGTATTGTGTCATTGAACAATATAAATATGTCTAGCCATATGATCATGTTATTGTGAAACCAAAAGTGTACTTCTCATGTTCAATATAAAGATAAAAAATACCTCGCTGATATCTTACATTTATTTTAACATGCATTCATCGTTGGTGAAAATTAATTTCTAATGGCTAAATAAATTTGGGTAATTATCCCTAAACTCTGACATGGTTCAGTAACTGGACAAAGATATAATTACTTAACTGTACGTGCTGAGTAAATACAACATGTTGTCCTGTGTGCTGTCAATTTCAACAGATACTGTAGTTAAGTTTGTTTTGTTGTAATTTTTTTATCATTGTATGAAATTAAAAGTCACAGATCACATTAAATTTAAGGTAACTACAGGTTTTGCCAAAATGGTGTCATTGATGTCAGCCTTATTTTGATACTTATTTTAAGTCTATTGGTTCGTTATTCAATTCTGGTGATTATCTTGGGGTTTAAGCCTAGAACTATAGTTAGGAGGAAGTAAAATGGAAAATTTACTTCTTTGTAATTTACATTTCAGTGGATGATGTGACAGATGCCCCCGAAGAGAAGAGAAAGGTAGGCTATATCCACACTGGGCTCCAGACTAACTTTTCCACTGGTTGCACTGGTGCTACCAACTTTCTCAGTTGGTCGCACCAACACATGATTTGGTCGCACTTTTTTTTTTTTTTTTACTAAAGCGTTGTCTTTAGCACTCGCAGCTCAAACGGCAATGCACGACTAATAATGACTATTATTGGGACTGTCATATTACGTAATATTATAAAGAGAACAATATTGTAATAAAACATTGTGAATTATTTGGGTTTTGCCGTGTCGCGTTGTTCCAGGAAGAGCGTCCACAACACGAGTCATTCTGAATGGCACGTATTAAGCCTAGTTCACACTACATGATTTTAAAACGTCGGGCTGAACTGTGCGGTTCACACTACATGACTTGCTCTCTGTGAAATCAGGAGTGTTCAAGTTGTTGAGCTGTTCACACCACACGACACAACGTGATTGATCCGCAACAGGAGGTAACGCACTACACGAGTTGACAACAACTCTGTCACCCAACGATTCTATCTTGTCCACAAACCACGTTTTCTCACGAAAAATCACGCGATAAAATGAACCGAAAATGACGCGAAACAGCACGCGCGCCAATACCCAGGGAAGAAGAGCACAACACGCGTATGGGCGTCAGACAGAAACTAAAGCTGCAAACTGTTTGCGCGATAATTTGCTCTAAAAAAAAACATACACTCTACAACTTCATTTTAAAAAAGAACACCCAGAACATCAACATTGTGGACATCGGCAATATACAGTTGACTTTCCTTTTTCCTAAAAGTATTTTAGTAAAACCTATGATTACAAACAGGGATATTCTTCCCGAAAAGCATAAGTAATTATATTTTTATGTCTACACATACTTGTATGTTTAATCTCTAGTTGCTCTGATTGGCTGTAGCTCTCAACATCACGTGAGGTTGAGTCGCGCGACAGCTCTGGATATCTAGCATGCTAGATATTTTTCTGGGCTCGGTGACGCGTCTGCGAGCGTCTTTGATGCATTGTTGGCTCTTTCATACTAACAGATTGGCGAGCGTTCATCGCGCGCTAATCACCCGCGATTTGCACGCGATAGCACCCTGACCTGTCGGCGAGCTCAACGATTTGCAAATCGGGCTCAAATCGGGCTTAAAATCACGTAGTGTGAACTAGGCTTTAGTTCAAGTTCACTTGTGGATTCACGTCATTTTGTGCAGATATGATTTGTAATATTATGTTTATTTTGTCTGATTAATCTCATATAGGATGCGTTTCTTTGAGTTAAATAACACGCTAGCAAAGTGCTCAACGGTTATTCATTCAGCGCGCTCCACTCAAGCAGCAATGCACGACTAATAATAACGATGAGTAATTTGGGACTGTCATATTACATAACATGAGAACACTATTTTATTAAATCATTGTGAATTCATTGGGTTTAGTTGCCGGGTTTAGTTGCCGTTTTTAGAGCGTTGTTCCAGGAAGAGCACGACCACAACAGTCACACATTCTGACAAGCACAAATCTGAGGCGGCGTTGGTGACACTTTCTATTAGTCGTTATATTTGATTATTAAATATTTAATTTAATTATTAATCACATCGAAACATTTTACAATCCTACTAGCTACTTCTCTCCGTCAATGTCTATGTCGAGTCAGGCAGTCACTGGGCAACTCCGCAGCTGAGCCGACCTCGGGATAAAATAGTCAGAATATAAACACTTATTATAGGCGTACCGTAGTGATTCAGGATAAGTCAAAAACACGGTTTGAAAAATGGATTCATGATGTACTCGTTCATTTTGAACATAAGTTACGGACTGCAGCAGCTGCTGATACAACGGCGTTCTGTTGCGCATGCGTGAATTTAACTGAGTCGTACATGACCATGCACTCGCACAAATGCGACCACATAAAATTTTAACTCGCACATTCTCAAAAAATGGTCGCAGTCTGGAACCCTGCCACAGATAAACATATATATTAGGGATGGTAAGATTCACAGATTCGCAATGGTGCATCGACATAAAAGCTAACAATGCGATGCATCGATTTAAATAAGTATGCATCGGATACAAGTTGGCATTTGTATCGCGATGTATCTTTATGTATATTTCTATGTATATTTCTAACATATCTGCATTGGTAAAAAACTATTTGTTCATATATAATTATTAGTAGATGTGCTATACTTTTACTATTTAGAAAGTGACCAATCATTTGTGACCAATATTTTATTATGTAACTGCTGCGTTCACACCGGACGCGGATAGAGCGTCTGTAGTGGGTGACTTCCATGTTAAGTTAATAAAGACGCGTTGACGCGGGTCTGGAGGTCCTGATAGACGCGAGGATAGACGCGATTTCGCCTCATTCGCGCGTCCAGTTCGACTAGATTGATTTCTCCTTTCTGAACTGTTGCTGGAGCGTTCTCTCAGCACCACTGCTGACGTTGCTGTACGTGAATATGACGGATTACAACACTACAGAGTGCGAGGCGTGTCCTGAGCGTCACATACCGTTAATGTAAAGACGCGTTGACGCGGGTCTGTATGATAAAGCAATAACCACTATCGTAATTCACGAGTTCACATTTACATCAATTAAACAGAGTAAAGATTATGCGTATTTGGCGTGCTGTCCAGGGGGAGGGCTCCGAGCTCGGAAATTTTTGCCCGAACCCAGAGTGCTCCCCCCTTGTTGTAAGAGTATTTAGGAGAAGAAGTGAGGAGATGGGGTGGTGGAGGGATGCTGTTAGACTGTCAATGAACTGAGTTAAGTTTGCTGAATATATACCTCTTACCTCATTGATTGGGAGTGTGCTCCACTCGTGTCTAATTAGGCTTGATTACCTGAATGTGCTCCACATGTGTTTAATTATCTGAACATGCTCCTCCCGAACTTTGTTAGGAAACATCATTAGTAGTGAATCGCGTTGCACCGCTTCATAATAGTAGTGAATCGTGCTGCACCGCTTCATAATAGTAGTGAATCGTGCTGCACCACGTCATAATAGTAGTGAATCAAGCTGCACCACGTCGTAATAGTAGTGAATCGTGTTGCACCACGTCGTAATAGTAGTGAATCAAGCTGCACCACGTCGTAATAGTAGTGAATCGTGCTGCACCACGTCATAATAGTAGTGAATCGTGTTGCACCACGTCGTAATAGTAGTGAATCAATCTGCACCACGTCATAATAGTAGTGAATCGTGCTGCACCACGTCATAATAGTAGTGAATCGTGTTGCACCACGTCGTAATAGTAGTGAATCAAGCTGCACCACGTCGTAATAGTAGTGAATCGTGTTGCACCACGTCGTAATAGTAGTGAATCAAGCTGCACCACGTCGTAATAGTAGTGAATCGTGAAGCACCGCGTCGTAATAGTAGTGAATCGTGTTGCACCACGTCGTAATAGTAGTGAATCGTGTTGCACCACGTCGTAATAGTAGTGAATCAATCTGCACCACGTCATAATAGTAGTGAATCGTGAAGCACCGCGTCGTAATAGTAGTGAATCGTGTTGCACCGCGTCGTAATAGTAGTGAATCGTGTTGCACCACGTCGTAATAGTAGTGAATCGTGTTGCACCACGTCGTAATAGTAGTGAATCGTGTTGCACCACGTCGTAATAGTAGTGAATCGTGCTGCACCACGTCGTAATAGTAGTGAATCGTGTTGCACCACGTCGTAATAGTAGTGAATCGTGTTGCACCACGTCGTAATAGTAGTGAATCGTGTTGCACCACGTCGTAATAGTAGTGAATCAAGCTGCACCGCTTCATAATAGTAGTGAATCGTGCTGCACCACGTCATAATAGTAGTGAATCGTGTTGCACCACGTCCTAATAGTAGTGAATCAATCTGCACCACGTCATAATAGTAGTGAACCGTGTTGCACCACGTCGTAATAGTAGTGAATCGTGTTGCACCACGTCGTAATAGTAGTGAATCGTGTTGCACCACGTCGTAATAGTAATGAATCAATCTGCACCACGTCGTAATAGTAGTGAATCGTGTTGCACCACGTCGTAATAGTAGTGAATCGTGCTGCACCACGTCGTAATAGTAGTGAATCAAGCTGCACCACGTCGTAATAGTAGTGAATCAAGCTGCACCACGTCGTAATAGTAGTGAATCAAGCTGCACCACGTCGTAATAGAAGTGAATCGTGCTGCACCACGTCATAATAATAGTGAATCGTGTTGCACCACGTCGTAATAGTAGTGAATCGTGTTGCACCACGTCGTAATAGTAGTGAATCGTGCTGCACCACGTCGTAATAGTAGTGAATCGTGTTGCACCACGTCGTAATAGTAGTGAATCGTGCTGCACCACGTCGTAATAGTAGTGAATCGTGCTGCACCACGTCGTAATAGTAGTGAATCGTGTTGCACCACGTCGTAATAGTAGTGAATCGTGCTGCACCACGTCGTAATAGTAGTGAATCGTGCTGCACCGCGTCATAATAGTAGTGAATCGTGTTGCACCACGTCGTAATAGTAGTGAATCAAGCTGCACCACGTCATAATAGTAGTGAATCGTGTTGCACCACGTCGTAATAGTAGTGAATCGTGTTGCACCACGTCGTAATAGTAGTGAATCAATCTGCACCACGTCGTAATAGTAGTGAATCGTGAAGCACCGCGTCGTAATAGTAGTGAATCGTGCTGCACCACGTCGTAATAGTAGTGAATCGTGTTGCACCACGTCGTAATAGTAGTGAATCGTGCTGCACCACGTCGTAATAGTAGTGAATCGTGCTGCACCACGTCGTAATAGTAGTGAATCGTGTTGCACCACGTCGTAATAGTAGTGAATCGTGCTGCACCACGTCGTAATAGTAGTGAATCGTGCTGCACCGCGTCATAATAGTAGTGAATCGTGTTGCACCACGTCGTAATAGTAGTGAATCAAGCTGCACCACGTCATAATAGTAGTGAATCGTGTTGCACCACGTCGTAATAGTAGTGAATCGTGTTGCACCACGTCGTAATAGTAGTGAATCAATCTGCACCACGTCGTAATAGTAGTGAATCGTGCTGCACCACGTCGTAATAGTAGTGAATCGTGCTGCACCACGTCGTAATAGTAGTGAATCGTGTTGCACCACGTCGTAATAGTAGTGAATCGTGCTGCACCACGTCGTAATAGTAGTGAATCGTGTTGCACCACGTCGTAATAGTAGTGAATCGTGCTGCACCACGTCGTAATAGTAGTGAATCGTGCTGCACCACGTCGTAATAGTAGTGAATCGTGTTGCACCACGTCGTAATAGTAGTGAATCAAGCTGCACCACGTCGTAATAGTAGTGAATCGTGTTGCACCACGTCGTAATAGTAGTGAATCGTGCTGCACCACGTCGTAATAGTAGTGAATCAAGCTGCACCACGTCGTAATAGTAGTGAATCGTGTTGCACCACGTCGTAATAGTAGTGAATCGTGTTGCACCACGTCGTAATAGTAGTGAATTAAGCTGCACCACGTCGTAATAGTAGTGAATCGTGTTGCACCACGTCGTAATAGTAGTGAATCAAGCTGCACCACGTCGTAATAGTAGTGAATCGTGTTGCACCACGTCGTAATAGTAGTGAATCAAGCTGCACCACGTCGTAATAGTAGTGAATCGTGTTGCACCACGTCGTAATAGTAGTGAATCAAGCTGCACCACGTCGTAATAGTAGTGAATCGTGTTGCACCACGTCGTAATAGTAGTGAATCGTGTTGCACCACGTCGTAATAGTAGTGAATCAAGCTGCACCACGTCGTAATAGTAGTGAATCGTGTTGCACCGCGTCGTAATAGTAGTGAATCGTGTTGCACCACGTCGTAATAGTAGTGAATCGTGCTGCACCACGTCGTAATAGTAGTGAATCGTGTTGCACCACGTCGTAATAGTAGTGAATCGTGCTGCACCGCGTCGTAATAGTAGTGAATCGTGTTGCACCACGTCGTAATAGTAGTGAATCGTGTTGCACCACGTCGTAATAGTAGTGAATCAAGCTGCACCACGTCGTAATAGTAGTGAATCGTGTTGCACCGCGTCGTAATAGTAGTGAATCGTGTTGCACCACGTCGTAATAGTAGTGAATCGTGCTGCACCGCGTCGTAATAGTAGTGAATCGTGTTGCACCACGTCGTAATAGTAGTGAATCGTGCTGCACCGCGTCGTAATAGTAGTGAATCGTGAAGCACCGCGTCGTAATAGTAGTGAATCGTGTTGCACCGCGTCGTAATAGTAGTGAATCGTGTTGCACCACGTCGTAATAGTAGTGAATCGTGTTGCACCACGTCGTAATAGTAGTGAATCGTGCTGCACCACGTCATAATAGTAGTGAATCGTGTTGCACCACGTCGTAATAGTAGTGAATCGTGTTGCACCACGTCGTAATAGTAGTGAATCGTGTTGCACCACGTCGTAATAGTAGTGAATCGTGCTGCACCGCGTCGTAATAGTAGTGAATCGTGAAGCACCGCGTCGTAATAGTAGTGAATCCTGTTGCACCGCGTCGTAATAGTAGTGAATCGTGTTGCACCACGTCATAATAGTAGTGAATCGTGTTGCACCACGTCGTAATAGTAGTGAATCGTGCTGCACCGCGTCGTAATAGTAGTGAATCGTGTTGCACCGCGTCGTAATAGTAGTGAATCGTGCTGCACCACGTCGTAATAGTAGTGAATCGTGTTGCACCACGTCGTAATAGTAGTGAATCGTGTTGCACCGCGTCGTAATAGTAGTGAATCGTGTTGCACCGCGTCGTAATAGTAGTGAATCGTGCTGCACCGCGTCGTAATAGTAGTGAATCAAGCTGCACCGCTTCATAATAGTAGTGAATCGTGTTGCACCGCGTCGTAATAGTAGTGAATCGTGCTGCACCACGTCGTAATAGTAGTGAATCAAGCTGCACCGCTTCATAATAGTAGTGAATCGTGTTGCACCGCGTCGTAATAGTAGTGAATCGTGCTGCACCGCGTCGTAATAGTAGTGAATCGTGCTGCACCACGTCGTAATAGTAGTGAATCGTGTTGCACCACGTCGTAATAGTAGTGAATCGTGTTGCACCACGTCGTAATAGTAGTGAATCGTGCTGCACCACGTCGTAATAGTAGTGAATCGTGCTGCACCGCGTCGTAATAGTAGTGAATCGTGCTGCACCGCGTCGTAATAGTAGTGAATCGTGCTGCACCACGTCGTAATAGTAGTGAATCGTGTTGCACCACGTCGTAATAGTAGTGAATCGTGCTGCACCGCGTCGTAATAGTAGTGAATCAAGCTGCACCACGTCGTAATAGTAGTGAATCGTGTTGCACCACGTCGTAATAGTAGTGAATCGTGTTGCACCACGTCGTAATAGTAGTGAATCGTGCTGCACCACGTCGTAATAGTAGTGAATCGTGCTGCACCACGTCGTAATAGTAGTGAATCGTGCTGCACCACGTCGTAATAGTAGTGAATCAAGCTGCACCACGTCGTAATAGTAGTGAATCGTGCTGCACCACGTCGTAATAGTAGTGAATCGTGCTGCACCACGTCGTAATAGTAGTGAATCGTGCTGCACCACGTCGTAATAGTAGTGAATCAAGCTGCACCACGTCGTAATAGTAGTGAATCGTGTTGCACCACGTCGTAATAGTAGTGAATCGTGCTGCACCACGTCGTAATAGTAGTGAATCGTGTTGCACCACGTCGTAATAGTAGTGAATCGTGCTGCACCACGTCGTAATAGTAGTGAATCGTGTTGCACCACGTCGTAATAGTAGTGAATCGTGCTGCACCACGTCGTAATAGTAGTGAATCGTGCTGCACCACGTCGTAATAGTAGTGAATCGTGCTGCACCACGTCGTAATAGTAGTGAATCAAGCTGCACCACGTCGTAATAGTAGTGAATCGTGTTGCACCACGTCGTAATAGTAGTGAATCGTGTTGCACCGCGTCGTAATAGTAGTGAATCGTGCTGCACCACGTCGTAATAGTAGTGAATCGTGTTGCACCACGTCGTAATAGTAGTGAATCAAGCTGCACCACGTCGTAATAGTAGTGAATCGTGTTGCACCACGTCGTAATAGTAGTGAATCGTGTTGCACCGCGTCGTAATAGTAGTGAATCGTGCTGCACCGCGTCGTAATAGTAGTGAATCGTGTTGCACCACGTCGTAATAGTAGTGAATCGTGCTGCACCACGTCGTAATAGTAGTGAATCGTGTTGCACCACGTCGTAATAGTAGTGAATCAATCTGCACCGCGTCGTAATAGTAGTGAATCGTGTTGCACCACGTCGTAATAGTAGTGAATCGTGCTGCACCGCGTCGTAATAGTAGTGAATCGTGTTGCACCACGTCGTAATAGTAGTGAATCGTGTTGCACCACGTCGTAATAGTAGTGAATCGTGCTGCACCGCGTCGTAATAGTAGTGAATCGTGTTGCACCACGTCGTAATAGTAGTGAATCGTGCTGCACCGCGTCGTAATAGTAGTGAATCGTGTTGCACCACGTCGTAATAGTAGTGAATCGTGCTGCACCACGTCGTAATAGTAGTGAATCGTGCTGCACCACGTCGTAATAGTAGTGAATCGTGTTGCACCACGTCGTAATAGTAGTGAATCGTGTTGCACCGCGTCGTAATAGTAGTGAATCGTGCTGCACCGCGTCGTAATAGTAGTGAATCGTGTTGCACCACGTCGTAATAGTAGTGAATCGTGTTGCACCACGTCGTAATAGTAGTGAATCGTGCTGCACCACGTCGTAATAGTAGTGAATCGTGCTGCACCACGTCGTAATAGTAGTGAATCGTGTTGCACCACGTCGTAATAGTAGTGAATCGTGTTGCACCACGTCGTAATAGTAGTGAATCAAGCTGCACCACGTCGTAATAGTAGTGAATCGTGTTGCACCACGTCGTAATAGTAGTGAATCGTGTTGCACCGCGTCGTAATAGTTGTGAATCGTGCTGCACCGCGTCGTAATAGTAGTGAATCGTGTTGCACCACGTCGTAATAGTAGTGAATCGTGCTGCACCACGTCGTAATAGTAGTGAATCAAGCTGCACCACGTCGTAATAGTAGTGAATCGTGTTGCACCACGTCGTAAGAGTAGTGAATCGTGTTGCACCACGTCGTAATAGTAGTGAATCGTGCTGCACCACGTCGTAATAGTAGTGAATCAAGCTGCACCACGTCGTAATAGTAGTGAATCGTGTTGCACCACGTCGTAAGAGTAGTGAATCGTGTTGCACCACGTCGTAATAGTAGTGAATCGTGCTGCACCACGTCGTAATAGTAGTGAATCAAGCTGCACCACGTCGTAATAGTAGTGAATCAAGCTGCACCACGTCGTAATAGTAGTGAATCGTGCTGCACCACGTCGTAATAGTAGTGAATCAAGCTGCACCACGTCGTAATAGTAGTGAATCGTGTTGCACCACGTCGTAATAGTAGTGAATCGTGCTGCACCACGTCGTAATAGTAGTGAATCGTGCTGCACCACGTCGTAATAGTAGTGAATCGTGCTGCACCACGTCGTAATAGTAGGTGAGGAGAAAAACATTAAACTTGCCGCTGTTCTTCATTCAGCTTGTCTCGCCATCTGGCAAGTGGGGCAACTGGACATTTCTTCTCGGCTAGCTTGTTTATTAACAATAGCTTGTGCCACATTTGTGTGCTCCTTGCTCTTTTCATGTTTGTCAAATAAAGGATGGTTGAAATTCTTTGAGAATTTCCTTTATAAAACGCACCTGTTTTGTCTGCTAGATGTGGACTTGATCGGCAAATCTTGCACCACATTTCAGTGCACTCATCGTTAGCTTCAAGCAACAAAGTATTTTTTTTCGGCTCTGGCTCCAGTTGGCGTTTCTTTGTAGGTGGCGAAACGCCAAAGAAGCTGCTTAATGTCTGTTGCTTTTTGGACATCTCTGACAGTATAACTTAGTTGACAAGCAACATGTCATGTGTAAGGTTAGATGAGAAGATCGGTTAAGTATGCAAAGGTGCGGAGTAACCGTCGCATTACGCATTCCTGATTTTTGTCGCACATGCATAGCTGCATACCAGTTATGTGCACCCGTGGTTATAGACAATATAAAAATATTTAGTTTGTTACCTATTAATTTTATCTGTATGGTTACTGTGTTTTATAGAGAAAGTACTGATGGACTGTGATGGATCAGACTCTGAAAATGAGACTGGAAATGGTGCTTCACCTTCAGATTCAGCAGGTATGTAGTCAGCTACTGAAAGGGAATGATAAGAAAGCTAGAAAAGGCTTCTTACGTCTTCTTAAGTCTCACCAGTTTAAACATTCACGTGATCTTAAACTATTCGGTAGGCTACTTGTGCGCTGTCGAGATTTCTGTCGGGTTTTTTTTCGTCACACATACAAGCCGCCTCACAAACAGCTCACGGGTAACAAACTTTATTTTTCGTGGATTATATCACTTTAACAGTCAAAAACATGCGAAAATCATGTCAATTTCGGTCTTGGTGAGTATCCTCTAAACACATTCGGTTATGTCTTAATAAGCATACATCGCACGTGACCGTATAATGTTGGTACTACAGGATCTGTGCACGAGCTCACAGTGACAGCAGCCATATGTCTAGTCTGTCAGTAATTTGGTTGTCAAAACAACAAAACAGCTTTAATTTTAATGAATCAGGATTAATATCCTATGTATTTAATTTAGTCAGGACTAAAATACTACCCTGTGTTATTTTACATTTGATTAATTTATTCAGTCTCTGTAGTATTTCTGAATACTAGTGTCAGACCTAAGCAAAAACTTTTCTCTTTATAGGTATCTTTATTCTATTGTATTTATTTGTGCTACTTTTTTTCAATTTAATTCAAAGATTGAAATCAAGCTTCCTTGTGTTGTATAAATTCTTAAGAACAAAAATACCCCATTGTAAAAATGCAATGAGTGAGCATATAGGAGATAAAAGTAATTAAAAAAAAAGTCTAAACTCCCCCATCAAATAAAAAAAATATTTTTTAATTAAATCTAAAGGCTTAAACATGTAAAGAAAAGAATTTACTTCTTCAATTTCCCAAGCAGTATTTTATGGTTAAGACCAATAAAGCCTAAATATTGTCACATTTTCAACCATGATAACTAGATTTTAGCAAACATGTATGTATAAAACTGTAAAGAAATGAGAGAAAAAACAAAGACCATGTATTTATTTGATATGTTATTCACGTTCATGTCGTGTGGGAATAAAATAAAAATAACTTTTATCCCAATCACAATTACTAATATTTATTTTTATTTTATTCAGTATCTTCACAAAACCCACGGAGAAAGTGGTCTAAAGAGGAGATCCAGGCTGTGGAAAACACTCTGATGAACAACATCCACTCTGGGAAGGTTCCTGGTAAAGCCCAATGCATGGAGTGCATTGAAAGGTCACCAGCAGCACTTCAGGGGAGAAGTTGGGAGGGGGTGAAATTTTATGTTAAAAATCGTATGCTTTAAAGCGAAAAATGTAAAAGTCCTTTACCTAGATGGGGGTTTATTTTCTGTTTGGGCAACAAGTTCAAAATGTGTTTCAAAACTCAAGTGAAAACACTGGTACTTAAATAAATGTTCAAGAGCATTAAGAAAACATAGATTCTTGTTTTTTTTTGTAATAGCCCAAATGTCCAAACTTCTCTTGGGGAAGTTTATGGGGGTTCTACGTCAAATGTCTTCTACTCAAAAGAATTCGGTGTGGTCCCAAAATTGTGGCACACTTGCATAAAAAATATAGATGGATAAACAGACCGATATAAAGACATACAGATGCCAGATTGATAGATAATACAGATAGATAATACAGTTTTGTGTTGAGTTTAAGGATAAAAGATTTCCTCTTTTCTTTTTCTCTTTTTAAGAAGAGAGAGGACAACAAAATCATCCTCACTGCTTAAAGACTGTTTTGTATTGTTTGGCGATTTTTTCCACAACGAATTAATACATATTGGACTCATGGGGCTTCCCAGGTTTCTGTACGTGACAAATTTGTAGTATTACGAATAAGAAAAACACAAATAGCAGTATATTTCGCAACCCTGTTGAATGCCAGGCATGTGCTGTTTTAATTCAGAGTTGATTCCAGTATGCGCAGATCATTATTCAGCAAACACAATTATACCCGTGGGGTCAATGCCCCATGACCATTTCCTGCTTGTCATACAACATGACTGTCTTATTTATCAAAATGTGCACCTTTTCAGATTCTCAGAGTTGAAGAAAAATAGATTCCTGTTAATCAGGAAGTGAGGTGAGGCTGTTGTCACTTTTTACATCCATACAAATGGTCTATTCAAATATAGGGAATTAGTGAATTGTAAAATGAAGTAAAAATCCATACAAATATAAATATAGACAATTCTCCCTTTTAAACAATTCTTTAATGATTATCTAAACTTAATATTTATTGTTAATCTGGTACAGGTTTAAATTTGTGTAAAAAAATCGTTAATCTACAGATAACTCATAATAGTGCCACACAGTGGTGGTTTGTGGTAAGACACAATGGGGACGTCCCCACCAGAATAGAAAAACCTGACAAATATTAAGCTTTCTAAAATTAAGAATTTATGATAATAAAGTTGATTTTTGGGATTCAAAAATTCCCCCAGACACTTCTGACTTAAAATGATGGCTTTATTGTATTTAGAAATTGCTGTCCCCACGTGTCACCTTCTAGTCATGAGTCCCCACAACGTAGCAAAAACAAGTATGTGTGTGTGTGTGTGTGTGTGTGTGTGTGTGTGTGTGTGTGTGTGTGTGTGTGTGTGTGTGTGAAAAGTGTTTTACGCGTATTTTGAATTACGCACTGCATTCTGTTGTGTTTTAGGGTTAAAGTAAATGTCCATCAACTTAATATCACCAGTGCCTTTTGTGATTTTCCACAGATTTTGTTCCTGCAGTGTTTACAGCAATATGAGAGAACTGTGTTAAATAGTCTCTCTTTCATGCTTGACATACAAATGCATCTCATAACTGCGCTTCGCTGCACTTTAAAACACATTCATTACATAATTCACATCCAGACACTCTCAGTCTCAGCGTAACCTATTCTCCTCAACTCATCGAAAGCAAACACAGGACTTACTTTCAAAATCAAACCTCAATATCGCACGCATGCATGTGGTCCTAAATCTGCGAGTGCAGAAAGTTACATCCGGAGATCAAAAACACAGAAAAGCAGACGCGTACACACTCACCTACAGCAGTGACCGACCCATGAGTGACAGACTGAAGCAGTCAGTGCTACTCTATCCCTCTTTGCTCACTTTAGCTATTAGTGGGTAATGCAGAGAGCTCTATGACAGCTCAAGCATGCTTTAGTGTGTGTGTGTGTGTGTGTGTCTGGCGAGCGGCAGCCAGGAAGAGTGCTGATGTAGTGAGCGTGCGCGCGCGCGCGTGTGTGTGTGTGTGTGTAGGGATGAACGGCCAGCTGACCCCCCCTCCCTTTGAGAGCGGAGTGGTTGCTAGGCGATTTGAGTACTCCTCCAATCATCATGGTCTGATGACTACTGACTGCACACACACACACACACGCATATAAAAACAAGCACGCTAACAACCTGACATCATTGTTTTGTCCAAAAAAGTAATAATTCAAAGTAATAATTTCATGTTTAAGATGAACCCCTTCACACAAATAAAGTGAAACACTCAGAAACAAGCATTTCCACAGCCGAACACGCTTAAAATTGTGTTTGCTTGTTCAAGCATGTAACAGGGCTTCGCTCAATAATTCAGTATTTTCATACACAGATGAACACAGACATGTACTGATGTCTTATATGATGAGACTCATTCAGATTATCGTTTTAATAATCCTCCTGAAAATCATCTAAATCTAGTGGATCAAAGCCTATTCCAAGAGGAGAGACTGGGGCAAGTTGGCACACTTATAAGTCTTATATTTTTTATAGAATATTTCAGTATTTATTATAAATGATTTATCCATGCACTTCGTTATTGTTATTTTTAAATGTTCTCCGTCATTTCCAATAGCTCTGCAAAGTTTGAATGCTGATTTGTTGATATTTCTGAGAATAATTGATCGTATTTATATTCATATACATTTATATTTATGTTGATGATAGTTTTTAGTATGTAATGATAAGATTTGTGTGAGTTTGTTCTCATAGGGTTGTATTTCTCAAATACATCACGGTGCCTCCATTTTTTTCTCTCTTCTCACATTTAAATACTCATTTGTGTGTATAATGAGTGTGTTGCAGCAGGCGTGTGTTTTATTGCTTGTTCTCTCACCTCTTCCCGCCCTCTACACTCCCACTTTTTCACAGATTTATAAGTGCCCATTTTTCGAGTCTTCTTCAAATTTGAGGTGTGAACGACCGAGCTAAAACAAGTTTTTTCGTGACACTTTAAATTAAGAAACTGATAGTTTTGTTCAGTTGGTTCACTGACAACGTTTCCATAGCTTCAGTCTGTTTCTGTTTCATTCATTCATTCAATTATATTAACTGATCCAAATATTTATAATTAACAATTATTCATATTTTTCTTTTGAGCTAATTGGCTACATTAGTACATCTTAAACATGAACTTTAAATGTAATATCGAATAACACACTACAGTTAAAATTATGATCAAGTACATGTGTGTTAGTCAACACATCAAAATAAGTGCATGGCAAGATTTATTTAATCAAAGCAATGATTTACTAAAGTAAAACTTTTAATTTGACATTACAAAGTGCACTTTTAAGTGTGTTCAGAATCAGTAATGAAAGCGTACTTCCTTTAAGTTGCTTCATTAATACTATCTGCAAGTAATTTAAAAAAAAAAAGTATATTTAAAGTACACTTCAAGTGCATATTCAGTACAATTAAACACACTTTCTGTCTTTAGCAGAGCTTTTATGATCAGAGAATAGAGAGATGCTCTTTCACACTGAGGCTGAACTTCAGATTCTGCAGTAAAAGCAAACGTCTGCTACTCTGGCGGTCATCTGAGCAGCTGTTAGCGTTGCTCTGGGCGACGACGGCCGTGTGCGCGGACGAGACGCTGGGATCAGACACATCTCCATCACAGATCATCAAAGCACTGGACAAAAGTAGCATCACTGACCCAGTGAGGTCATTCGTCCTGGACATTCATTACCGTGCACTAGCGTTCAAAAGTTTGGGCTTCATGAGATCTTTTAATGGTTTTGAGTCTTTTATGTTCACCAAGGCTAAATGTTTTATACGTATATTAATAAGTATATTATCAAAATTTAAAATAGCTGTTTTGTATGTAAATATTGTAAACAGTAATTTATTCCTGTGATCAAATCTGAATTTTGTAGCATCATTACTCCAGTCTTCAGTCACATGATCCTTCAGAAATCACTCTGATATGATGATTTGATGCTCAAGAAACATTTATGATTATTATCAACGTTGAAAACAGTTGTGCCGCTTAATATTTTTTTCACTAACCAAACCGATCGCTCCTATTTGTCACAGCTTGTTGAAAATAAAGATTGAATGAAAAGGATCTAAATGCAACAGCTAGACTTTTACACAATGGGCCCGCTATGTTTCAGCCCGACGCAGTTCTCATTTTCACGTCCTGCGCTACGTTGTTTAGCAAATGCATTTGCGCCCATTTGTGCGCCCATGGGCTGCTGGTCTGAGAGCGAGGTGTGTTCGGGCGCATTGTTGGTGCGTTGCTATTGTGAGGAACTGAAATAGACTGAGCCACTGACCAACTGAAACCTGCTCTAAAGTCAATGGCGCAATTTTTTTTTTGTTATTTAAAGAGCACGTTAGTAATATGAGCCTATAGGAGGGTCCACAACACGCGTACACTATGCTTATTACACACACTGGGACACCCAGCAGCACACAAACCAGCCAAAAATTAAAAATAAAAGGATTACAATGTAAAATATTATTATTGTGTACATAAAGATATGGTGGAATCCGGTTTGTCCTGTAGATGTTCTGCTAGCGCTTTAATCTCGCGTACGAGCAGATCCGTTTCCTCGCTAGAGAACATTCAGTTTTTCCGCTTTCAAAATCAGTCATGTAAATAGCGAATACGCCATGGCGCGAGCGCAACTGGCTATTAAAGGGAATAGGAGATGAGACTCTGATTGGTTTATTGCACGTTACGCCCCAAACACACCCATCACTCACTAAGAGAATAGGGACACTTTTAGACCATGTGCCGAGTGCGCTGACCATTTTCCCCGTCGTTAAACTAGCAAAAGTGGATTCAGACTAAGTGCACTTTAGACCATGCGCTTACATTTTTAAAATAGGGCCCAAGAACTCAAAAACACTATACAGGTACAGAATCAACTAAGCTAAACGTGATGACAACGGACAAAGAGCTGAAATGAACACAGAGCTTAAATACACCCACTCTAAAATTAGCTGGATTCTTTTTTATCCAGACTGCTGGGTTCTGCATGTTGGGTCATTTTGTTGAGTTATTTTCAAACTGTTGGGTAGTTGTGTGTGTAACCCACTGCTGGGTTAAATTTCACTGAAAGTAGAAATGATGCACCCCCTCATAAACTACCCAGCCTGCTGGGTTATAGTAAGTAACCCACTGCTGGTTTGCCAAACTTGATTAAACTGGATTTGTAACTGCCATTTTTTCTTATGTCCTGAGATAAATTACTGATAGCCTAAATAAATAAATAGCATTTACTGCAAGGAAATTAAAATAACCATTAATTAGGTAAAATTAGCCCAGCATTTAGTAAAAAAAGCAGAATTTTGGGCTAAATTGTTCAACCCAACCAGATGGGTTAAAATGTGTAACCCACTGCGTTGGGTTACTTTAACCCAGCATGTGTTCTGTCCCATATTTAGCCATCGCTGGGTTGCCAAATTGGTTGTTTTTGACCCAGCCATTTTTAGAGTGCTGAAACAATGCGCTTACATTTTTAAAATAGGGCCCAAGAACTCAAAAACACTATACAGGAACAGAATCAACTAAGCTAAATGTGATGACAACGGACAAAGAGCTGAAATGAACACAGAGCTTAAATACACCCACTCTAAAATTTGCTGGATTATTTTTTTTATCCAGACTGCTGGGTTCTGCATGTTGGGTCATTTTGTTGAGTTATTTTCAAACTGTTGGGTAGTTGTGTGTAACCCACTCCTGGGTTAAATTTCACTGAAAGTAGAAATGATGCACCCCCTCATAAACTACCCAGCCTGCTGGGTTATAGTAAGTAACCCACTGCTGGTTTGCCAAACTTGATTAAACTGGATTTGTAACTGCCATTTTGTCTTATGTCCTGAGATAAATTACTGATAGCCTAAATAAATAAATAGCATTTACTGCAAGGAAATTAAAATAACCATTAATTAGGTAAAAATTAGCCCCGCATCAGAGACTATTTGCCCGCATTTAGTCAGAAAACACTAATTAACCTATGAGTAACCATAGTAACTAACGAACACAGATCTAGAAACAGTGAAAACTAAAGTCAAAGTCAAACTCAAGCAAACGCAGACAACCCTGACTTCCATGGTATTTTTTTTTTCATAAAAGACAAAAGTATTACAGGAATACTGGATTCTAAACAACAAAGAAATGCAATAATTTATCAAGACCTTGAAGCAGAAAAATAACATGTTTTAGTCGCAAAACATTTGTTAATGGAAGCACTGTCATTTCGCAATAGTTTTTTTGTCAATATTTAGAAAATATTGCAAATCTGTATTGGAAACCAGGCTACTGATGGTGCTGTGTTGGGTCACTGTGTTGGGTCACCACTTGATGTAAAACCACTTGAAGCAGAATCAGAGGAGAACCACTGACAGAGAGCATTTTTCTGGCCCATTAGTCTTAAGATAGACACCCAAAAGCGTGCTGTAAAGTGCTCGGGTAACACTTTATTTATTATACTAACTTATAAATAAATGTCAACTTATTCTACTAACCCGAACCTTGACCTAACAGTCTACTAATACTCTAATGAGAGTTAGTTGACATGTAGTTGTAAAGTTGCTTATAGTTAGTAGAATGTCTAAAATGGACCATCGAAATAAATTATATACTGTGTACACTCACCTAAAGGATTATTAGGAACACCATACTAATACTGTGTTTGACCCCCTTACGCCTTCAGAACTGCCTTAATTCTACGTGGCATTGATTCAACAAGGTGCTGAAAGCATTCTTTAGAAATGTTGGCCCATATTGATAGGATAGCATCTTGCAGTTGATGGAGATTTGTGGGATGCACATCCAGGGCACGAAGCTCCCGTTCCACCACATCCCAAAGATGCTCTATTGGGTTGAGATCTGGTGACTGTGGGGGCCATTTTAGTACAGTGAACTCAATTGTCATGTTCAAGAAACCAATTTGAAATGATTCGAGCTTTGTGACATGGTGCATTATCCTGCTGGAAGTAGCCATCAGAGGATGGGTACATGGTGGCCATAAAGGGATGGACATGGTCAGAAACAATGCTCAGGTAGGCCGTGGCATTTAAACGATGCCCAACTGGCACTAAGGGGCCTAAAGTGTGCCAAGAAAACATCCCCCACACCATTACACCACCACCACCAGCCTGCACAGTGGTAACAAGGCATGATGGATCCATGTTCACATTCTGTTTACGCCAAATTCTGACTCTAACATCTGAATGTCTCAACAGAAATCGAGACTCATCAGACCAGGCGACATTTTTCCAGTCTTCAACTGTCCAATTTTGGTGAGCTCTTGCAAATTGTAGCCTCTTTTTCCTATTTGTAGTGGAGATGAGTGGTACCCGGTGGGGTCTTCTGCTGTTGTAGCCCATCCACCTCAAGGTTGTGCGTGTTGTGGCTTCACAAATGCTTTGCTGCATACCTCGGTTGTAACGAGTGGTTATTTCAGTCAAAGTTGCTCTTCTATCAGCTTGAATCAGTCGGCCCATTCTCCTCTGACCTCTAGCATCAACAAGGCATTTTCTCCCACAGGACTGCCGCATACTGGATGTTTTTCCCTTTTCACACCATTCTTTGTAAACCCTAGAAATGGTTGTGCGTGAAAATCCCAGTAACTGAGCAGATTGTGAAATACTCAGACCGGCCCGTCTGGCACCAACAACCATACCACGCTCAAAATTGCTTAAATCACCTTTCTTTCCCATTCTGACATTCAGTTTGGAGTTCAGGAGATTGTCTTGACCAGGACCACACCCCTAAATGCATTGAAGCAACTGCCATGTGATTGGTTGATTAGATAATTGCATTAATGAGAAATTGAACAGGTGTTCCTAATAATCCTTTAGGTGAGTGTATATAAACGTTCAACAACGTCAACTGACAACAAAATGCTGACAAACAAACTTCTTAATCTTAAAAGTTTTGGGGAAATATTCTGGGGTGAATTAACCCTCCTCAAAACTTGGATAGAAATATTGGAGCAGCAAAGCCACATTCAATTTGTGCGGTTCCTACGGACACGCTGTGTCTGCATTGGGGTTTAATTCAGAGACAGGCGGAGTCTGTGCTGTGATAGGATCTGTGTTTGTCTCAGATTAAAGGCCAGCTGTCCCTCTGTAAAGGCACAGAGACATGCTGCTTCAAAAGAGACAACTGTCATTCAAGCAGACATCACAATTACCCAGCGCAGAGCTTCAGGCTTTGAAATAGAAATGAGTTACTTACAGGTGCTGCTGGTTTCTGCCAAAGCCTTCTTTTATCTATGAATATAGTTTCCTCTAAATGCAAAACAAGAACACCAGGTACTATTTATAACGGCGTTATACAATTATAATTATATAGAGAAATAAATACAAATTAGGGATGCATTTGGTATTGACCAAAACTGTTATATCAGCCATCATATTGGTTATCAAAATGAATTATTTGACATATAATTAGTATATATATATATAAATATATATAACATTTTCTTTCGTAAAATATGCCTGTAGTATTGTTTGCTGGATCTCTGAATATGATGGTAATTTTATGCTTTAAAACAGTAAATATATTGCAATGTCACGGTTGGTTTTGGGTTTTGTTTGTGTTCATGACTTTTATTTTGTAATTCATGCTCTTTGTTCTGCTTCCTGTTTGTCATGTGCTTACCTTGCTTCTCATGTGTCTTGCAATCATGTAAAAATTAAATTAATTTTCTTTGAAAAAAATGTATCTTTAAAATGCATCTTAATACAATTACATCTTCACTAAATAAGAAAGTAGAACGTCTTCAATTTGTAAGGACTTTAATTTTGTACATTGTAACTGATGTATAGATTAATATCTTACCCTCATGTTCTTTTTCTCTATTTTTTTTGTGTGTTTTTTTTGTTTTTTTTTGTTTTTCAGCTCTTGGTTAACTCTTCGTTTCTCATGCAAAATATTTCATAAAAATTATACGATTGGAGTGTTTTGGGAACCAAATTTGTGTTGTCATATCAGTTCATTATCTATTTCACATTCAGATAAAGTTTAATGATGATGTAATGATAATGTAAAATGTTGGAGACATGTACAGCTGACGATTTAAAACGTTTCAAAAGCTCAAAGAAACAATCTAGAAACTTTTGTTTTAAATCTCCTACGTGTGTTTATGTGTAACCTGGTGTGGGTGGGATGTGAACATGGCCATCCTGCCCATCCCAAAATACACACACACACACACACACACACACAGTGTCTCTCTAATTTCCTGTTAGTCAGCTTTCTCTGCATCCCACCCAGTGATCATCCCACACACACACACACACACACACACAAACCCATATAAAAAAATATATATATAAAAAAAAACACACCTCTCGTTCCCAGCAGACGTGATTAAAATCTATAATTGTACAAAGGAAAGGAGACATACATCTTTTGAGCAGTCATTCCCTATTTTGTTTTGACTCTATACAACTTTAAAATCATGGACAAAAGTATTTTTCTTGCTGTTTTGTAATAAAAGAGTTTAATCTAGACATCGATTCTATCATTCATAATAATAAAAACACCCTCCCAGTTCACCCAGAAAATTTAATGGAAACCAAACTGCAAAAACAACACACGATATCACAGCCATGAGCTCATTAACATATGACCACACACACATTTACATATCAACACCTATTCAGTATTCAGATGTCAGCCTTGTGAAAAAGAAGTACACTTTAACAAAAATGAAAAGAAAATGATGTATTATGGTAAAGTAAAATATATTTGAATGTGATTTCTGTCATGTTTTAAACTGTAATTGCACATTTGTAATGATGTTGCTGCGATTTAGTACATTTAAAATATATAAACTTTAAATGTAAAACTGGATAACTCACTACAGTTAAAATTACTTAAAAAATTATCATGATTTTAACGGTAAAAGACTGTAAAAATGCTACAGTGCAAAACTGTTAATAGGTTAACAGAAAGTTTCCTTACTATATACGGTAAATAACTGTGATAGAACTGTACATTTAATGTAATTTTACTGTAAAATACCGTTAAATTTACAGTTTTTGGAAGTGAAAAGAACAACTCATTGTATAATTTACAGTGAAAAAACATAAATTGACATTCCCACAATTCCCTGCGTGACACTTCACATTTTATGTATTTTTGTTGAAATAACTGTTTCTTCTTAGTTTTCTTAGTTCTTTTCTTATCAGTTATGTACATTAGAGTTTTATGTTACATTTAATGTTGTTAAATTAATGTTTATTGCATTTTTAAATTTCATGAGTTACCATGATGCTGTTTAGTGTTTGTGCGAATGACACTGTGCAGCTTCTATATATTAGTACTAACTTTCTCGTGGAAGAGCTGCTTGTGATGAGCTTTGATTTATCATGTGACATTCATGATTGTTGATTGTCAGTGTATTACAATGGTAAAAAACAGATATTAATACATAAATAGGTTGGTAAATTAACATTATATCAGATAATGAAATACGGTTTATTACTGTAAATTTTAAGTTAAGTCAGTAAAACCAATAACGTCTGTACCATATTTTTGACGGTAAAGTTTTGGCAACCACAGCTGCCGGTATTTTACCGTAAAAATGGCATTTTATTTTTTTACAGATAGTACTTTACATGCGATTTAGTATGAGACATCAAACACATCAAAATAAGTGCACTTCTTCAAAGCATGACAAAATATTATTAAGGATCTAAATGATATTATTAAGGATCTGCTCCTTTTTTAAGTTATGTATAGGTTGGTGCAGACCTGAATCTTTGAATCTTTACCACAATCATGTAAGTTATCTTAAACCACAGTCAGGAACACCACTGTGTTACCGTAATTCTGCCTAAAATCAGAGATGCTAGCCATATTTCTTAATATTAAATGACTTGTAAAATGTTACACACCTCAGACTCTTTAATAACCGGCTAGTTTTCACTTACAATCGTATCTTCCGTGATGCTTTATGCAAAATTGACTTGATAAAACTTAAAACTTAAATCTCTTTTTTAGTTCTATTGCCCGCGCATCAATTTTCATTTATACTTTTTTTGAGAAACACTAACTCTTGCTTAGAACAAAACTGACATGTACAGGTGAAACTCGAAAAATTTGAATATGGTGCAAAAGTTCATTTATTTCAGTAATTCAACTTAAAAGGTGAAACTAATATATTATATAGACTCATTACATGCAAAGTGAGATATTTCAAGCCCTTTATTTGTTATAATTGTGATGATTATGGCTTACAGCTTATGAAAACCCCAAATTCAAAATTAGAATATTGCTGTATAAGCCATAATCATCAAAAATTATAACAAATAAAGGGCTTGAAATATCTCACTTTGCATGTAATGAGTCTATATAATATATTAGTTTCACCCTTTAAGTTGAATTACTGAAATAAATGAACTTTTGCACCATATTCAAATTTTTCGAGTTTTACCTGTATATCTCTTAATTAAACGCTCAGATGTATGCCACTGATACACGCGCTAGACAACACTATAAATACAGTAAATCTGGACCTGAACCCGGAGAATCACTCGTATCATCGTTTTATATCACTCATAAAACTGTCTCTAGGGTAAAGCACTAAGATATGATAGACATAACAGTGCGACTCTCTGTAAAGCTGCTTTGAAATGATGCATATCGTGAAAAGTGCTACAAATAAATCTGACCATAAACACAGTCAGCCAGACACAAAAATGATGAGATAAGAATCACCTTGGAGTAGGTCTTCCGCTGGTCCTCTCAGTTCCCACACACACACACACACACACACACACTGCAGAGGGACAGTCCCTCTCAGGGGAAACTCTGTGTCTCCGTCTCTCTTCCTTCACTCTCTTTGTGTTTCTTCCCCCTGTCTTCCTCTCCTTCTGCTCCAGCTCGAGGCTGCTCTGTCCTTCTCTGACCCGCTCCAGTAAAAGCTTCCCATCAGGCACAGAGTTTCGGATTGCCCACGGGCCAGAAAGAACTAAATGAGAGAATGAAAGACTACGACAGAAATAAACTCGCGGCCCTAAAGAGCAGAAGTGCTGATAGAAGAGCTTCATTCTTCTTCTGTTGCTGCTTATGGGGAAGTGAGTGATAGACAATTCCTTCAGTATGAGTTCTGGGAATTAAGTACAACTCCGTACATAAAAGATACAGAAATGATGTATTTCTAGATGTTCTCCAGCTTTTTGACTCCAAGGCTCCCCATTATCCATGACACCATTCAAAGCCATGTAGACTGAGATATTTCTGGTGCGTCTGCTGTAATAACAAAGCTCCTTTTTTCCAACCAACTAGGAGTGGCAATATATTACAATTAAAATATATATGTTGCAGAATTTCCAAGAACAAAATGTTTTTCAGAGTTCTTTACAAGCAATGAATTTACACTTTTCTGGTGGTCTGTGATTGATTACGGATTAAGACTGAATTTTGTTTTAGTGAACATCTTGATTTTTAGTTGTTTAGCTTATTTTCAACCCTCTTGTGGCAGGGCCGGCCTGAGGCATAAGCGAACTAAGCAGCTGCTTGGGGCCCTTGGCCACCAGGGGGCCCCCCAATCGAGTCGAAAAATCGAAAAAAAAAATTTTAGATAACTTAAACAAGTGACATAAATGAATGAATTAATATGAATGAATGAATAATTAAAGACAAAAAAAATCTGATTTCATGATCAATATAGCCTACCTCCCTACTAGTACAACTGCTGCTGTGTCTGCCAGCGTTTAAGTCATGCGCATAATCGACACCTCGCGCGTGCATAGACAATTCGTGCGCAACTGCGCATAGTCGAGGACTCGCGGTAATGTCAAGGCATGTCACAAAAAAGGACGAATCCCTCTGGTGCCGAAAATAGAACGAAGAAAATGACACAGGAGGAGAAAAAAAGAGCAAGATAAAAGTATGTTTGCATGACTACTTATGGTATGTTTTGTGCAGCAATTGACCCATTCCTATCTACGGCAAGCCCCGAGGGGAAAAATACATTGCATACACACGTATACAACGATCGCCAGTACATCATTACCGGTATTATAGTAACAGACTTTGTTGGATTCTGTCATGTACAATCTAACAAAGTCTGTTACAATAATATTAATTTAAAAAAAAAGAAGATTTTGTGGACCGTTACACTGTATTGAGACAGTTGAGAAATAATAATATTTTTTTTTACAGTTTTCAACAATAATTGTCATTGTTAAACCCTTGCTCTTATTATGTTTTTGATTTCTCAGTTTTCTCAAGAGTTAGTAAAAGAGTAAAGGAAAAGTTAAAAAAAAATATTTTAGTAGGCTATCTATTTTTATTAAGTATTTATTTTGTATTTATACATAACCTCACTGTATTAATTTATAATGTATCATTATTGCGTGACATGATTTGTGTCAATAATCGTCAAGCACAGGTGACACCGTGTAGTGGGAGGGGCCCCCAAATCAAATTCTGCTTAGGGCCCCCAAAAGGTTCGGCCCGGCTCCAGGGGCGTAATTTATGGGGGGGTTGGGGGGGGAGATAACCCCCCCCAATATTTATACCATGATCACATGAAAAATATGCAGAACAATTTTTTTAAACTATATTAAACATTACAACCCCCCCAATGTTCAAACCAAATCTACGCCCTTGGCCGGCTCTGTCTTGTGGTCTTTAAAACTGGTCTCCTGGCCCTGGGTGAACCACTGCACTTCTTAGAGGATGACTTCCAAATATTAAGATCACACTGTCCCCTGCTGGCTAAAAGTGATAAAGCAGCTAAAACACATTCTCTTTTTTTTTTTTTTTTCAGAAGTTGTCCCAGTCTGGAAATTGACCTTAGGACAGATGAATGAGTGACAGCCCAAATAGCCAATCAAATCACTGCACTGAGCTGTTCTGTGATGTTTTATCTATTAAATAAAAACAGTGTACGTATAAAGCTTGTCTGTTTGGACAGTCTTCATTACCACTAGATGAACTTAGGCAGGAGTTTTATCAAAGTCAGAAAACATTTAGAAATGTTTATGACAACTGCCATTAGGTGTCAAATATGACATTAGGCAAATATGACATTGTTTGAGATGTCTTTGTTATGACACCTTGACATAAACCAATACATCATAACATATCAGTGTCTTTGTCATGACAACTTGACATTACTAGACAACACAATCTGTCATAAATATGTCATAAACATGACATAGCAGATTAATGATCAAACATAAGAGACCACTTAGCTTTATTGGTTAACATTACATTAAACTGTCAGGTGGTTGGTTTTGACATTGGCTGTCATGAGGCCATTATAACATTTTAATGACAAATTCAATTTGTACCACTGTCGTTGAGGTCAAGAAAAATATTCATGACACAGTTATAATGGCCTTATGACAGCCAATGTCAAAACCAACCACCTGACAGTTTAATGTAATGTTAACCCATAAAGCTAAGTTTGATAATTAATCTGCTATGTCATGTTTATGACAGGTTGTGTTGTCTTAGTAATGTCAAGTTTTCATTACCAAGACACTGACAGGTTATGATGTATTGGTTTATGTCAAGGTGTCATAACAAAGACATCTCAAACAATGTCATATTTGCATTAAAAATGTCATAACTGAGCGAATGACACTTAATGACAGTTGTCACAAACATGCATAAACCCTCCTTCATATTCATGACATGTGTCATGTCATGATTATGAAGGTGTCATGTCAGTCTTATGCACACCCCTTCAAGTAAAGTGTTACCGTACTTAATTATAATTTTAACTGTAGTGTATTATTCTATATTACATTTAAACTTACTATATTTTAAATGTACTATTGTTTGCAACTTCATCATTGCAAATGTGTAATTACAAATAGACAATAGAATTATGAAATGACATATAAAGATGTACTTATGTCCTAATTAAGTGGGTCAAAAACACTCTAAGGTTCAACGAATTGCATTTAATACAAATGTAAAATATAAGACATTTTCACTTAATTGCAATTAACATGTTTAATTTTATATTCTTATAAAGTATATTATTTCCATTTCCTTTTTAAAACTATGCTAAACTGTAGTTTTGTTTTCAAACAGGTGTTAATCTGGCAGTGTAAAAAAAACTTTCGAGACAAACACAAAATAACTCTTCTAAAGTTATTCCTTCTCAATAAAACCTAAACACAAAGCAGATTACATCAAACTTTCTGATATGATTATGTAGCATATATTGTCAGTAGACTGGCATACCTCCCACAGGGTCCTAAACTCCCTCTGCTCAATCCGCAGTAGTTCACTGAACTCCCGGGTGACAATGGTGGCGTGCCGTGGCGTGTTGTCCAGAATGGACTCCCCGAAAGCTGTGCCGATGCCCAATGTACAGATGGTGACAGCATCCTTAACGTGAGGAAGAACACGGGTCAGTGCACAACTCTTTCAGAGAGGAGAGGAATCATATAAGCATCTGAGATGTTCCCGATTGAGAGTCTGTTGTACCTCCACTTAGATTCAGGCCTGACACACACAGAGAAAGAGAGAGGTCAGCTCATTAGTCTCTCAGGTTTGTAATGTACTGTAAGACGCAGCTCTGTTAGGACTTGCTCTAGTTTTCTCCTGAAGTCTATAATAAGCACTTCCACTGTGAGCCGCTGAATAATGTACGTTCATAATAGTTTTCACTGTGGGAGAGTTTAACGATTCTGGATCCGATTCAGATTCTAACAACTGAAACACCTTTTGTGAATCCATAACATTTGTTTTGCTTTTGAACAAAGAAATGTATTGTCCACACACTGATATATATTGCAGCTCCACAAATTTATTTTCAAGTAAGCTATGCTTTAGTTTGTCTTGTATCTAAATATATATTTTACAGATGAGAGTCTAAGTCTAAGGAGGCCTGTTAATGTGATATATTACAGTTGTGTGAATTACACACGTTTATGTTAATCCATGATGATTAAACTAGTGGACACATGAGCAAGCATCTATTATCAAGTCAAATTTATTTGTATAGCACTTTTCACAATACAAACTGTTTCAAAGCAGATTTCCATGATGTTAATGTTTAAAATTTTTACAGTTGGATATACTTATATATATATACACACTCACCTAAAGGAGTATTAGGGACACCTGTTCAATTTCTCATTAATGCAATTATCTAAACAACCAATCACATGGCAGTTGCTTCAATGCATTTAGGGGTGTGGTCCTGGTCAAGACAATCTCCTGAACTCCAAACTGAATGTCAGAATGGGAAAGAAAGGTGATTTAAGCAATTTTGAGCGTGGCATGGTTGCTGGTGCCAGACGGGCCGGTCTTAAGCAAAGAGCAACTTTGACTGAATAACCACTCGTTACAACCGAGGTATGCAGCAAAAACATTTGTGAAGCCACAACACGCACAACCTTGAGGCGGATGGGCTACAACAGCAGAAGACCCCACCGGCTACCACTCATCTCCACTACAAATAGGAAAAAGAGGCTACAATTTGCAAGAGCTCACCAAAATTGGACAGTTGAAGACTGGAAAAATGTTGCCTGGTCTGATGAGTCTCGATTTCTGTTGAGACATTCAGATGGTAGAGTCAGAATTTGGCGTAAACAGAATGAGAACATGGATCCATCATGCCTTGTTACCACTGTGCAGGCTGGTGGTGGTGGTGTAATGGTGTGGGGGATGTTTTCTTGGCACACTTTAGGCCCCTTAGTGCCAATTGGGCATCGTTTAAATGCCACGGCCTACCTGAGCATTGTTTCTGACCATGTCCATCCCTTTATGGCCACCATGTACCCATCCTCTGATGGCTACTTCCAGCAGGATAATGCACCATGTCACAAAGCTCGAATCATTTCAAATTGGTTTCTTGAACATGACAATGAGTTCACTGTACTAAACTGGCCCCCACAGTCACCAGATCTCAACCCAATAGAGCATCTTTGGGATGTGGTGGAACGGGAGCTTCGTGCCCTGGATGTGCATCCCACAAATCTCCATCAACTGCAAGATGCTATCCTATCAATATGGGCCAACATTTCCAAAGAATACTTTCAGCACCTTGTTGAATCAATGCCACGTAGAATTAAGGCAGTTCTGAAGGCGAAAGGGGGTCAAACACAGTATTAGTATGGTGTTCCTAATAATCCTTTAGGTGAGTGTATATATATGAGGACCAGGGCAATAATATAGGTCACATTTTGCAATGATACAAGCAATCAAGCAGTTGAGAATTAATGTATATACAGTATTGCTTTATGTGAGTGTATTGTATGTATGTGTCAGGGTTATGTTTAGTTCTGTTAGTTCATTTGTGTTTTAGGGGCCATATTTCACAAAACCATTTTCAACTAAAAACGGAAAACTTTTTATGCGTTTTATTCCACGATGATGTCATTTTGGGGGCCTGAAAACGCAAACCTTTAAAAACGGTTTTCAAACTGCACGTTTTTTTCAATCGTTATTTTCTCTGTGTAAACAACGAAAACACAAATTTGTGAAAACGGTGACATCATGCGTATTACAGTCTATAGGCAAGTAGTGTTTCTTTACAAAGTGACTTCGCCATATTGTGGCCTGGCAGCAGAATACAGCGTGTTTAGTTGTTTTCACGGATCCGTGTGAACTGGGCTAGTTTTGACAGCTTTGTCGTCTATACGCGAAAAACGCAAATGTTTGTTCCTGTTTGCCTGTGATCCCTGTCAATTCTTACTTACTGATTTGAGTTTCACACCTGTTCTCTTCCCGTTATATATATAACTTCAATTGCATTTGAAGAGAACGACTTACAGTCATAAAACCAATTAAAGAGTTCATGTTGGTGCCAGGCATGATGCACTCCTTTTAGATTTTTGATATTTAATAAAATAAACGGTCAAATCATGTGTAAATATTGCTATTTTTCAGTAGGCCTACCGCATGCTCTCATTTTTATTCTAATATCTACTATCTAAAAAGTGGGCATCATGCCTGACACCTACCGGTACATGAACAATTTACAGTTGGTTTTATGTCTGAAAGTCATGACTTCAAATGCTATTGAAGTTAAAAACATGTGTACCAATGTCGCATGTAACTTTAGAGACGGTCCCTAAATGTGCGAATATCGAATATCCAGTGTCAAGCCAACTTTATGCCAGTATTTCACTGGGAATCGCTTAGCACGAAACTTTGCGCGTTACATTCATATTCTGAGTCCGCTTGCCTGTTCCTATCTCTAGTACAGCCTACATCCCCAATATTGACGTATTGAGGAAATCCAGTTCTATAAAGTTAAGAAAACTAAACAACCGAGAGAAATATATGTCTACCTCAGATTTAACGTTTGTTCTGTACATCAGCATCGGGGAATAACATTATAATCTTGTTCACGGTAGAGAAAGCTGCGTACATGTGCAAAACTAACTGTGAAGACTTAAATGTAAGTAAACACAGCTTTTGTGTCTTTATCAGCTTTTCATATACATACTGTATATGAAAAGTATACAGTACAATATATATTGAATATATCAATATATATTGATATATTCAATATATATTGTAATATATCAATATATATTGACCCTTATAATCATCACAAATACTTACCGCTTGCTTCATTTCTGTAAATTCGTTTTTATGAATGAATGAACGACTCTCTCACCCGTTGCTCTAGTGTTCGTCAACAGCCGCTTGCACCTCCTGCTGGTGAGGAGGACTAACAGCTATGGAGATTATTAATCGGTAATCTACTGCTATTCCTGCCGTTCCCGGATGTCAAATGTTGAATTTTCTGTCGAATTTGAACCACTGAATTTGTGGAAGCGATAAAAATGGACCGAAAATTTGCCTGTCGAATATCATAGCTTGTATTTTTAAACAGAATGAATATTTTGGAAGAGAAACTGAAAGGTCAATATGGATTATTGAATTTTTAATAATGAAAACGTCCGTGAAATGTTTTGACTTGAAATATTCACAGCTTAAATATACAACCATGTTGAATTTCAGGCCATAAAAATGCAAGTCCTAAAAATGCAATGCATTCAATTTGCAAGCAGGGTTAATGCCAATTCAACAAGCTTTTTTGTTTCAAAAACATTTGTCATTATTTTACTTCCATATTCCTATGTTCTCCTTTGTCAATTTTGCCCTTTGTGATAGTATACTGTATCCAACATTATATATAGAGCTGTGCGATAATATAGTTAAATTTGCTACGATATAAACAATTATGAAGCCGAGATGCTGTTAGTACATATTGCTTTACGTGAGTGTACTGTATGTATCTGGGTGAGGCTGAATATACTTAAGTTATAGTAGTTGTATAATTCAATAATAATTATTATTTGTTATGGTGTTATTTGGAAACCTGTGAGGTTTTTGTTCAATTTATAACAATTTGATATAGTGACAAGCTTAATTACTATTTGGTGATGTGTCTCACTGCCACGGGTGATGCATGTAAATGACAGGGTTACATTTCTTTGATAGTTCAGAGAAAGGATGAGCTCTGTTCTCTAGCATCTAAAAGCAGAACTGAAGTGATAATGTACCTGATGGTTTGCTGTTTCTGAGACTTTGACATCCAGAGAACCAGACAGGACAGTGTACCAGTTAGTGCCGATGTCACCCTGCCTGTATACTAACACACACACACACACACACACACACACACACACACACACACACACACACACACACATAAACAAACAGAGGAGGTAGTGCTCTATTTTAGAAATGATCTTGTAACACCAATCTCAGTCAGAATGCAACCTTACAGTATTTGACTTTTCAAGTTACAGTAAATCGAAGTAATTCTGTCAACAAACATTTTTTATACCATGTGTCCATGTGTGTGTGTGTTTGACTCACATGTTATGCCTTTCTCCAGACATTCATAGAAGCCACACAGACAGATCTGCTGAAGGAGAGCAGGGTGGAACTTCTCAAAGGCCTTCACGCTTTTCAGACGGGCCAAGATAATGTCCACATCCTCCCCCGAACGCTCCTCTCGACTGACATAACACACACAAATCAAATTACAGGAATACTCTCCCCAAAATGAAAAGGTCCCATGCACCAGGAGAAGAAAAATAATAATAATTTGAGAAAACGGCCTTTAAAGAAGTGCAATTCAAATCTACAGACGGAAATAGATAAAGTACAATAAAATAAACATGTATTTTGCATGTTTTCTTTTTACTAGTCTGAACAAAAACATTATGGAAAAGCTATATTCAAAATCTCAAAACTGATCAGTGCATGAAAAAAATTATTTTTTTTTTTTTTTTTTTTTTCACACTATGGTGGAGCTGGTCTGTGTGCAAACAACACCTTTGAAATTCTGATCATAAACCAAAACCAGAGCACATATGTGCCAATACAGTGAGCTAAATTAACCTATCAAGATGTGAGACTGGGTTTATAAATGTTTAAGGGACCTCTGACTGTTGCTGTCGCCTGAAGCCGTTCAAGACCTGCAATATAGCAGGCCTGATTTATTCAGCACCAGCTCAGAGAGAGAATAAACATTATTCATGGACTGAGGAAAAACATCACAAATCAGGGAGAAACACAATATCACACAAATCATGATGTATATGTGACACAAAGCTAGTGGTGGAGTGATATGGGATTTTGATGACTAATGCTAGTGCTGACAGAGCAGGTTGAATACAGGTTGTTGGCCGAGACAGTGTAGGTACTGTTAGTAACTTTCATGTCATCAGAATGGCACTGAGATCGATCATGTGTGAATGCTTAAGGTTTAAGCAGCGTAGAGTAATGAGATATTGACAGTACCGGCTAATTAACACCTCACACACACACACAGCAAGTCAAGCATAACACTGCAGTCATAGTATGTCTTGCAAACTAAAGAGGTACAAGTTTGTGTGACCGAATCTCTAGGTTTCACTCAGATCAAAGTGACAACAACATCATCAGTCTTGCATAGTGAGAACTTTTACGATTGTCATGAAGTCATAAAGTCATAATGCAGCATATGGCAAAGAACCACCAGAAAGACACTGTTTGATCCAAATCTCAACAAAACAGTCAGCGTTTGTTTTGATGTATGTCAACAACATGATGCAGATTTTCTTGTCCTATTTATTAATTTATTAAAACATACCCTAAAAATACAATTAAACACTGACTTGAATACACCTCTTCTATGATGAGTATTAAAAAAAGAAAAATGTACAATTCATTTTGATATATCTTCTGTCAAGTTGATACAACAGTCCTAATATCATTATCGTGTTTTAGTTTTGTTTTCATGTAGGCTACTTTTAGTTTGTTTCTCATTGTTTCCTGTTTCCTTGTTTGTCATGGTTGCCAAGCATGTTTTCTGGTTGTAATATTTTATTATTGTTTGATTGATTTCACCCACCTGTTCCTCATTTAGATCATTAGTTCCTAGAGTCCTCAGTCTCAGTTGTTCTTTGTCTGATGTTGAATGTGCCTTAGCACACTGTTTTGTTGATTCTTCGTTTTGGAAGTTTTTGCTGCCAATTGATCCACTACGCTTGCCTTTCTTCTTCCTCAGCCTGAACCTTACAAGAACACCAGACCACAGAAAGGATTATCAAATGGATACAGCAGCAGCATTTCCATTCCATTTCCTTGCTCAATGGACCCAGATCCAGAGCCCAAACCAACCGCGAATAATGAGGCTGAGTCCACCACAGACCCACTGCCAGAGCCTATGCCCACAACGAATCCTCGTCCGTCCCAGAGACAAAGCCTGCTGCCCAGTCTGACCATGTGTGAGCCGATTCCTACATCCGTCCCTGTGGGGGTTTTAATGGAGCTGGATGAAGAAGTTTGTGGTCGCCTCTATCCTCCAGAATCGGAGTTTAGTCTACCTCAGTCTTGAGTGATCGATTTCCTGATGATTTCCTGTGTCCATGCCCTTCCTTTTCCGCTGGTTTCACCCAGCCCCATGAGTTCTTCAGCTTCTCTGTCTTCACCGGCCCCGCTCAGCCCTAAAGTCTTCTTTGTCGCATCTGGATCCACCCCGTTCCAAGTATTCTTCGCCACCACTGGTTCCGCCCAGCTCCAAATCTCCTTCGTCGCTGATGGTCCCGTCCAGCCTCCCACTCTCTCCTCCTCCAAGTAAGCATTTTAGTTCCTCTGTGTCAGCTCTGCTGGTCTCGTTCAGCTCCTTGGCTCCTCCGCCTACTCAGCCCAGCCAAGCTGCTATGCCTCGGACCTCCCGGTCCCCAGCTCCACCTTGGTGTGTGGATCCCCTGGCTCTGCCTCTGGCTTCCGACCCCACTACTCCAACTTGCTCCGTTGACTAGTCGGCTCCACTTTGGCTCCTCACTCCCTCAGCTCCACCTGGGACTGTCGTCCTTCTGGCTCCACCAGGCTCCCTTGTCCCTCCAGGTCCACCTTGATCAGTTGTTGCTCTACCTCCACCATGGACTTCTAAGTCTTCAGCTGGGCCTTGGTCCTCCAGCCCTTTGACTTTGTTAGGTTCCTCCTTCCATTCGCCTCCACCTCACTCCCACTTGCTATGCCTCAGTCCTTCGGCACCCTGGCTCCACCTTGGCCGCTTGTCACCGTGGCTCCGCCTTGATCTCCAGATCTTCCGGTGTTGCCTCATCTCTCGGTCCATCAGACTCCGCCTGGGTCTCCACAACTCCTCAGTCAGTCAGGCTCATGACCCCACCCTGGCTCCCTCTATTGGTTCCTTCATGGGTCATCATCCTCCTTACTGGCTCCCCGTGGTCTTGTCCACTGCCGGCTTCCCCATGGCCTCTTCTGCTATTACTCCTGCCATCATCTGTGGTCCTGTGTAGGTGTCAGGAGCCGCCTTCCGGAAGAAGGGAGTAATGTCACGTTCAGTTGTTTTTTTTATTTTGTTTTCATGGACTTTTAGTTTGTATCTCATTGTTTCCTTTATTTCCTTCCATGTTTTCATCGGTTGTCATAGTTACTTATTGTGTTTTGATTTCATCCACCTGCTCCTCATTAAGATCATTAGTTCCTGTTTTTTGTCTGATGCTGAATGTGCCTTAGCACACAATTTTATTGATTCTTTGTTTTGGATTACTTGTTTTTGTGTTTGTAAATACAGTTTTTGCAGCTAATAGACCCGCTACACACGCCTCAACTTCTTCCATAGCCTGAATGTTACAATCATAATCAAAAAAAAAGTTTATGTTAATGTTTTTGAAATGTGTCTTGTGTTCACCAGGGCTGTATTTATTTAATCAAAAATACAGTAAAAACTAAAATATTGTGAAATATTATTACAATTTGAAATAACTGTTTTCTATTGTAACATATTTTAAAATGTAATTTATTCCAATGATCAAAACTCCAGTCTTCAGTGTCACATGATCCATCAGAAATCACTCTAATTTATGCTGATTTGATGATCAAGAAACATTTATTGTTATTATCAATGTTAAAAAAACAGTTAGTTCACCCAAAAATTTAAATTCTGTCAGTAATTACTCCCCCTCATGTTGTTCCAACCCCGTAAGACTTTCGTTCATCTTTGGAACACAAATTAAGATATTTTTGATTAAATCTGAGAGCTGGATCACTCCTCCATATAGGCTTCTATTGTAATTGAAACTTGCCGAACTAAAACTTAGTACAAACATCGTTAAAATAGTCCAAGTGACTACAGTGGCTCGACCTTAAGTTTATCAAGCGACGAGAATACTTTTTGTGCGCAAAAAAACGAACAAAACTAACAACTTTATTCAACTATTCACAGTGAGTTCACGTAGTGTAACAGCGCTTCTGGGCTGTACGTCAGAACGTAGGCTCACTATTGGCCAGCATCACACTCATGTCATGACCAGCGTCGGCCATTAGTGAGCCTATGTTCTGATGTAACGCTGGGCTGTTACACTATGTGAACTAACTCGAGGCCCACACAGAAGAAAATGAATAGTTGAATAAAGTCATTCTTTTTGTTTTGTTTTGCGCACAAAAAGTAGCCTATTCTCGTCGCTTGATAAACTTGATAAATCAAAAATATCTTAATTTGTGTTCCGAAGACGAACGAAAGTCTTACGGGGTTGGAACAACATGAGGGTGAGTAATTACTGACAGAGTTTTCATTTTTGGGTGAACTAACCCTTTAATATGTTACGCCCCGTGTAGGTCAAAGGACGTAACATGAAAAAAAACTAAACAATAAGGTTTATTTTTATGGAAAAGCAAATGAAACAATGTTTATTGAATTTAACAGGTTTATAATACAACTGGGGATTTAGCTTTAGGAGCCAACAGAGCCCAAAATAACAAACAAAAAGATAACTAATACCTCTTACTGTCCTAATCCACAACAGTGTTTCCCCTAGGATTTTTTTTCAGGGGGGGGGGGGGTATTTTTATTAAGTGAAATCATGTATTATGATTAAACTTATACTTTTTTTTAAATATATGAAAAAAAAATTCACACTAATTCTGTGTTGTGTTTTTTCTGGCAATAAAATGAAATGAAAATGAAAATAAAATGAAGACATAAAACACAAATTTTAGCATTTATCATCAATTTTATCATCAATAAATCTTTTCATGTCTTACTTTTCAAGTTTTGATGATAATTTATTTGGATTAGTGTTAGTGTATTATTACATTGGGACATATCTAAATTCTAATGTACAACAGTAATATATTTCTGTCAAGTTAAACCGAACTTTTATTTTGACGGGTTGCCGTCAAAAGAAAACTATCATAATGTCATGATGATAGTTTTTCTCAAATGAAGCGGTGAAATGATCACGAAGTGACTTTCAGAGTGGATCTAGAGCCTGGAGAGGAAGTTTATGCATTTGTGTATTCATATAGGCCAAAAAACAGCGCAAGCGTCACACGTGCTTCAGTGTGTGTGTGTGTGTGTGTGTGTGTGGTAAATGAAACTGCGCGTCGGCGGCACCAGTCCTTCACACAGAACATGCAGGATTCGTATTTAAATAGTCTTTGTGTTTTAATATTCACACACACTAGTCTACATCGCGATTTGATTTCAAGTGTAGTACTGAACTGCTTTCTATTTTTTCCTCAAATTTACAAATTCCGTCGTTTTGGTAGGGGAAACACTAAAATAAAAATACAATTACTTCCCCAACTCCCTAATCCAAAACAGGCAATAAAGATCAAACAAAACCGTCTCCCTACCTCCCAAATTACTATGCAGAATTATATACAAGTATATGATCTGACAAATAAGTGCAGGGGTAATCTGGAATCTAGGTCGTTAAACAGGCGGTGGTCAATATCACAAGTATGGCAGTTCACAAGAAACAAACAAACTACTTCTTTCTCAAACAAACTCTCAAATCAACACCCCAAAATAAACACTCAACAGTCCTTGTCCACACGGACACGGGTATTTTTATAACCGGAGTTTTTCCTACAGCGTTTAAAAAAAAAAATCCCGTCCACACATGCTCGGTCTCCGTCTACATGAAAACGCAAAAACACGCTATCAAGCGCGGTCAAGAGCATGCGGCGATATAAACCTTAACCGTAAAGCGTAAAGCCACGTTGGCCAATCAGAAGCGCAAATCTAACGTCAAACACAGCGGATAACTGCGCACACTTTGACGTCGCAAGGCAAAAGCCCCGGTTTCACTGTCTACACGACAACACTGTAACCGGTGTTTCTGAAAATCCTCACCCTGGCAGGGTTTTTCAAAAATGTTCAGTTTCAGTGCGTTTTCGTGTGGACGAACGGCCGAACCGCGTAAAAAAAGTCATGGTTATAAAAATACCCGTGTCCGTGTGGACAGGGCCTTACTAATACACTCTTAAAACTAACTAGCAAAGTTAGGCAAGGCAAGGCAAGTCTAGCGAGTGAGCACAAGGCTAATGAAAGAAGTAACGAAGGAGGCTTCTATAAACGACCAGGAGTCAGCTGATCAATCAGGGCGTGGCACCAATCAGACAGCAAGAACCAATCCGCTCTTCTTCCTGGATAAAAACACCTCCCACAACAGCATAAAACACAGAAACAGACCAAAAGCGACGTAACAAATATATTTGTGGAAATTAAATAGTAGAAAAGACCACTGCAGAATCTCATGACTTTATGGCAAAGATCAAATAAATATCTGTTTAAAATATAAGATAATTTGACCTTTTTATGATGTGGCAAGATTAGTTCAAGTTGCAAAATGTCTTGTAGTGCAACGACCCAAAAACATAAGGATTTTTTTATGTACTGTAATTTATTTTAATAATGATTAAGACACATGTATGGATGTTTACTTGATGGTTACACCACATGACATTTTTAGAACAATAGAAAAAAATGTAAATGGCAAAATCATATGGAATCAATATGAATGCAAAGACTACATTTCTAAGAACTTGGCACATATTTTTTAAACTATATATATTCTTAAAAGTTTTTTTCTTTTTCTTGTATACTCTTTTCATATGTCATTGACCCTTGTCTGAAATAATAGTCCAGTCAGAAATCCATAAAACAATATTTTGGTGTTAATCAGTAGAAGCTTTTATCCAAAGCGACTTACAAATGAGGAGAACAATAGAAACAGTTCAACCAACAATATAGTGGCATTTAAATATAAAAGTTAAAAGTTAAACATTTTAAATATAAGGTTAGTCTAAGCTTAAAATTAGATGTCCTTTTTTTTCTACTAAAAAGCACATGTCCACTTAAAGGTCAGACACACCTGTGCAAACAATAAGCTACGTATGTGAGCATGTGCCAGTGTGTGTCTGCGGGTGTTTAACAGGGACTAAAAATCCATTTACTATGCAAACAGTTCTACATCAAAACCTAAAAAAACACTGTAAACATGACCAAAAACACGTTTAACCCAAAGGTTTCATCGGAACAACACAGTTTCAGATTCTCTCCTAACCCAAAATATAATGTTTTGCTAAAGTTCCCATTAAGTTATGAAAACGTTATTTCTGAATGTTCTCCGAACATTCAAAACATCTTTAACAGTGTAGTTAGATTAGTGTACTAATTACTCTCTCTAAAAAGTATTGGATTGCTTTTCCCCATTTACTTTCTAAATCCCATATCAACCTCGACCATTTAAACAACAGACACGAAACTGCACTTTTGATTCTTTCAAAGAAACAATCTACAATTGTATAAATTATTCTTGAACGGACCAAAATGTGTAAAGGGAGAAGGTTACAATAAAAACATACATTTTTGCATTAGATATTGAATTTTGATGTTAAATCCATTATTGTTTTATATGAAATTGTTCTATAGTCTATACCGTATTTAATGCAATTACATCAGTAGTAACTGTAATTAATTTACAAAATTGCCAGGAATTTACAGGATCAAAGAGTATTATTTTACACACAAAAAATTACTGTAGTCAAAAATGTGTGAAATGGTCATGCTGGGTCATTTTCTTATAAATTACTTTGAAACAATAGCAGAATGATGATATAATATCACAGTAATTTACTGCTCTTGTTTTACTGTGAATTCACATTATTAAGTTGTACAGTATTTAACCATGTCACTTTAAGAAATTTAATTGTTTATCACTGTAATTTTAAAGTCACCATAATGGGAAATCAAATTTGTGATCAAGCCATGTTCAGACAAGCTAGAGCATGAAATGAATTGGCTAATTGGATGACTTTGTTGGTCAAAATATTTTAGTATGAATATGAAGATTCTATTTTTCTAATAAATTATTTCAAATTCGTAACTTCTTTGAAAGATGTGACATCATCTTGCAACACGATTTTTTTCTCTCATAAGCATCACCTAATGATGCTCAGACATCAATATTCCACATACAAAACACAACGATAGTGACACTCAACAAATAATAAAAACACTTACAACATAAACAGACATTATAAAATAAACCAATAACCCAAACTGCTAAAAAGTGAGGCAAGAATAAGTACAGCAGCACAGATAAAGCCAACCAACACATATCCAATAACTCCACAGCATAATCTATTCGTGCCGCACTGCATGCTGGGTGCCTTCATCGTACATCTGCACTGCAGAACTACGGTATGGTGCTGTTGTTTACAGTATTTTTGTGGCGGGTTTTCTTTTGCAATACTGTAAACTCACAGTAAAACCAAGCAATTTTACAGTACAATTGTAAAAACTTGACAGAAATTGCCAGTAAATACTGTAGATTTGACAAGAAATTTCAGAAAGAGCAGTTAGATATAGGAGAAGTCCTACAGTGAAAGTAACGCAATTATTAACCTGAAATATACTGTAATTTTACACTTTGGTAGCTCTTTATTTTACAGTCCTGTTCCCCATGTACAAGCTATAGTAATTGCAATAACTGGGTAATAACTAGGTACTAACTCTGAACCTACCACTAAACCTAAACTTAACCCATGTAGTTACCTTATATTACCAGTACTTTCTTAGGTAAATACACTGGAAGTACACATAAGTGAACGTACTGTAAAATAAAGAGCAACCAAAATGATTAACAGTGTAGCCAAAGCGCTGTTAGCTAGGTAGTAAGTACTTTTGCTCAAACTAAAGGGTTAATGATTTGAACAACCTCCTAACTTCAGGTGTTTAATAAACTTGGGCATTTATGGACTTCCTCACCTTATTCTCAATATTTTACACAAGATTTGCCTCACTTGAAACAGTAAAACTCTCAACTATACTTTCAGCCTCAATAGTTAAATTTATGCCGTTCATATAATTCAAACAGCAATCAATCGTCTGTGGTCTGAGCCAGGGGAGAAACCACTGCAGTGAAACTCAAACACATCTGGACATCATTGCTGTTATGCATCCATCTCTCCATCAAAACAATGTCAGGTAAAAGGAGATGAAGACAGGAATGGAGAGTTGAGTCCTGGCATATATACTCATTTCAGCGGACACGTGTCCATCTGCTTTTTAGACGTGTAAATATTGATCTACAGCAAGATGGAGCCACTCATTGCAGGAAGAGCCGGTCGGAGCCCATTAGAGTGTGTCATAAACACATTACACACAAATCTCTGCTCCGTGTTTGATAAGGAGACTATAATGTTTTTTAACTGCTTTATAATGTTGGATATATACTAGACGTCCTGTTTCTAGGCTATCGTGGGCAGAGTCCATAGACTCACAAAAACTCACTAAAGTTCAGCATGTCTGCCTCCGTTTGCCATATTTGATGTGCTCTATGTGTGTTTATCACTGTTTATATGTCAAGAAAAGCCTAAATTGAATCTGTTCATCTTATAAAGCAATCGTATCTCTTCAGAGGGCTTGGATTAAACCGCTCAATTCATTTATGGATTACTTTTACAGTGTTTTTTGTTCTTTTTGAAGCTTGGAAATATTGGTTGCTAGGATGGATATTAAAATATGAATATTAAAAATATCTTTATTTTTGTTTAGAAGATGAACAGAAGTCTTATGGTTTTGGAACAAGAAGGTGAGCAAATGATGAGAGAATTTTCATTTTTGGGTTAATAGTGATTTTTAGTCCTTGTCATACATGTGGAGTATCAGCTTGCATTATTATTTCAACTTATTTCTTAAATAACTGTTTAACGAAGATAATCAGATAATAAATCCAACTCAGGAAAACACAACCACCACATTAGGGGCTGTTTACACGACACCGTTTTCAACTAAAAACGTAAAACTTTTCATGCAATTTGGCCGTTCATTTACACGAAAACGGTGTTTTGGGTTCCTGAAAAAGCAAACTTTTGAAAACGGGTTTCAAAGTACAAGTTTCTGAAAACGGTCTCCGTGTAAAGTTTACATTCAGAATTGCGACTTCATATCTCGCAATTGTGAGATAAAAAGTCGCAATTTTTTTTTTTTTTTTTTTTTTTTCAGTGGCGGAAACAAGCTTCCATAGGTTTGTTCCTTTGAAACTCAAAGTAAAAACTTCTCTGTTTTAAGCATATCGTTGTCGTGTAAACGTACCCTCAATCGTAGATGAGACAGGACAAAGGATTGAACAAAAACAGGGAGTATAAATACCAGAACTAATGAGCAAACTAATGAGATAATTGATTAACAACAGGTGAACTGAATGAGGATGACACTAGAAAACTAGGTCACCGGATACAGAAACAAACACAAAGCTCCGGTAACACTTTACAATAAGGTCTCATTTGTTAACATTAGTTAATGTATTAACTAACATTAACAATGATTAATACATTTGTTACAATATTTATTAATATGTGTTAATGTTAGTTAATACAAATACAGCTGTTCATTGTTTGTTCATGTTAGTTCATTATCTAATGTTAACAAATATAACTTCTGATTTTAATAATGTATCAGTAAATGTTGAAATTAATATTAAGTTAACTAAGATTAATAAATGCTGTAGAAGTATTGTTCATTCTCAGTTCATGTATAAGGTAGTTAACTAATGTTAACTAATGAATCTTATTGTAAAGTGTTCCCCATGCTCCTGTCCTGACAAATATGCATAAATATTTACTTAGCAATAAATGTAAAATATGTGGTTTCTATTATACACAAGCAACATCTATAAATCTATATTTCTCTGTCATCTTTAATTTGATTGTCATTTGCAATGCTTCATAGGATTTAAGTTATTTCCCTCATTAATGCTGGTAAGAAGTCTTGATCCACCAAATCACATTCACTTTATTATCTACTGCATCAAGAGCACCCTGGACATTCTGCTAAACCTCTCCTTTTGTGTTCCTCTGAAGAAAGAAATGCATACAGCAGGGTTTGGCATGACATGAGGGTGAAGTTTCGTCTCTGTTACTAAAGCCCTTCACACACACAGCAGAAAGCGTCTGCAGTAACACAAGCACTGCAGCACTGGTGACCTCTTCCAGGAGACAAACAAACAACCCTTACAAACTACACTCACACTATTCGCAGACGTGAAGCTCGCAATGAATCCTAAAACCAGTCGCGCTGAGAATGAAATGCTGCATCTACATCAATTACACTGACAATCGCATATGACATATGAAAGTTATATTCTAATATGGTTTAACAAATCACATGTGCTTGGAATGTGTTTTCTATGAGGCACTGATGTGTGAAAGATTGCTGCAGGTCGATCAGAGGAGGAACACCATGAAGTTTGTGTCGGGTAAACGATGGTACCTCTTATCCAGACAGATGATCCACTCCGCGGAAGAGGACGGGTGGCTGGAGGAGTGTGTCGCGACCATCTTCGGTGAAATCATGGAGTAAAACTACAGTTCGCATCGCCCGCACCTGATCATGAGCAGCGTGACTTTACTGAGAGAGATCGAGTTTGAGTTTGAGAGTGAGCGATGCTGCTGCCGCCCACACAGCTGACACACGGAAACACGCCGGGGCTAGTTGTCACACGAGGAAGTTATTGCCATGCAGAGTCAAAAGTAGCCTACGTATCCTATATGACAGTGGTTTTGTGTGTTTAACCGCCTTGTGCAATTTTTTTAAATATAAAATTCCAGCATCATTTGCTATGGGCTATATAAGTGATGACAACACTCGAAAGAGTCACGACATCAAACGGGTCGGGTAGTCTGGAGAAATTAACATATCCTGTCATCATTTACTCGCCCTCAGACCCATTTGACTTTCGTTTATCTTCAAACAAATTAAGATAATTTTACTGAAACCTAAGAGTTAAATTTTCGGGCCAAAACATATACAATAGCGGCAGCCTATACACATAGCCTATAAGAAATGATGATTGAGAAATGTTTACAACAACAAAAAATGGTAACGCTAAAAATTTAGATTACAGCCCGGAAAGTACTGCGTAATTAAGACGAATTTACAGCTTAACTTTCGGTAATTATAGTGTAATTATTGTTCCCATATGATGCAAGTATAAGGGAACAATTATGTAAAGTTTGAGGAATAAAGGGGTAACAACCAGGAGAATTAAAACATTATTTATAGTAGGCCTATAGGCCTAGGCTACTGTATTATAGAACTAAGGGGTAGCCTCAGAGGTGGAAAGTAACGAATTACATTTACTCGCGTTACGTAATTGAGTAGTTTTTTTTGTGTAGCCTACTTCTACTTTTTTAAGTAGTTTTTAAAATCTGTACTTTTACTTTTACTTAAGTACGTTTTGTTTGAAGTATTGTACTTCGCTACATTTGAAATCATATCCGTTACTGAGTAAAAAATAATAAGACAAGGGAGAAAAAAAAATCATACTCCGGAAACTACTGCATTGGTTGAAGGGCGGGAGAACAAATGCGCAAGAAAGGTGACGCAGACCCAGCTGAGCTGAAAGCGCCCTCGAATTCTTATGAAGCGAATTATGGCCAGTATGGAAATACTTTGTAGAAAAAACGAGTGGTTGTCCTCGAGGATAGATAAGTCTATCCAATTTGCAAAAAATGTGGACGCAAAGTGGCTGCAAAAGGAGGATACACACCATCCCTCCTGCAGATAAAGGTATGTCCCGATTAGTATAACTTAAGGCCGAATGACGTCGTTACGTGATGCAGAGGGAATCCCGGAATCCAGTCATGAAAATGGAATTATTCACATAACGCAGATGTCACGTAAAACACGCGAAATAATGGATGGATGAATACATGGAAAATAGAACTGTGCAATAAATCCAATCGCGACATGGTCTGTGAATATTTAAGCACAAAAATACTGCTATGTAAATATATGTGTTCTGCTGAGCTGCGCCGCTTTGTCTACTAACGTTACATACTCAAGTACGCGTGACGTTCATGGTGTTTTCAGCGTCTCACAAACAATTTGAGGACACGAATACATGAACATTTCCAGAGCTGCTCTGAGAGAACGCCTAATGAGCATTTTCATAATTTTATTTGATAAAAACCATTGTCAAATCCACTTTGAAACGGGTCTTCACTACAACCTGTCAAAAATAAAAGTTTGGTTTTACTAAGGAGAAATTCTGGGCATACAATAGAACGAACTTCTCAAAATAATAATAACAACAATAATACATTTTATTTAAACATTATTTAAAGGAATATATATTTTTTTGTCCATGGTTTAATTTAGTAAATCTGTTTTTGCAGCGCTTCCCCAAAAAATAAAAGGACACAAAGTTTAAATTTACATTTGATTACCACCGTTTTTGATAATATATTTGGATTAAATCATAAAAAGAAACATTCATTTTCTGAATAAAATACATTTCATAGGACTATATTATTCTTAAACATTTTAATAAATTATTAATGTTAAAAATAAGTTGTTAATCTAATTCATGATCAATTATTGAATTTAATTGATTAGACGTGTTTTATTGAAATTTTAATAAACAAAACAAACAAATGGTTTCAAGTTTGTTATAGTAAAAGCATTTGTTCAACCAAAAAAAACCCTGTTTTCATTAATTTAACTCATTTTAACTAATGATAATAATAATAATAACCATAATTTAATAATACCGTTTATTTATTTAAAGGTGCTATATGTAACTTTTCTTCTAAAATGAATCCTTTTTTTTATTGCCTGTGTGTAAAGGGGTTGTAATCACACATTACAATGATCCACTTGTCGGGTTTAGCTATTACCTCTGAAGGCCGGTATTCCTATTTCTATGTGAAGTCTCCGGGTCGGATTTTCTGCGAAAGCCATCGGATGTGACGTGCATGTGTGCTCCCGAGCCTCTCTCCTTTTTATATACAGTCTATGCGACGGCACTGCAGCTGACGACATGGAGTCTGATAACACTAAACACTCCTGCCTCCAGCACAACACACACTCCAACACAAACACCACAAAAATATAAAAAACAAAACAAAACAAAACAAAAATGTATCTGCTGAAGCTCGTAAGGCCAAACGTGAATCGGATCGACTTAGGACGAAAACACGGATCAACATCGGCAGAGCGTTTGAATTATGGAGAGACCTCCGCTATTTTTATTGCGATAAATTACAAGTTTTCAGATATGCTGAAATAATGTTAAACTATAATGAAATAGCAAGGTAAACTACAACATATATGAGACATGAAATGAATACAAAAGACTGTTCCAGGATAACAAAAAGTAGGTGCTTTAGGATGTAACTTTTATTTTATGTACTAGATCTACTGTCTAACATCACTCATCCCACTATCATATTGTTTATAATACACATTTCCAGACACGTTCAGTACAGTAATGTTACTTCCTACGATCTTACTGTTACACTGAAATTGTTCAGTCTAGTTCACTAACCGTTTTCGTTATCACATTCATCTATGTTGACATTGCTGATTGTGAAAGATACACGAATAGTTAGTGAAATGCCTTATGGTAGATAACACCACAAATGTAACGTTATCATTGTACGAGCATGGAGCATTAGTTCAACGTCAAGCTGATAAAAGTAGCCTATTATTGTAACGTTGCAGTGGGAGTTTACATGAGTTTCCAGCATGTTGTGTGACGCTTTCTCCAGTGTGTTGAAAGTCTCAGTGTGGCCGGTACCACGAGTGCTCGCTCTTGTGTTCGAGCATGCGCAAGAGCACGAGCGCTCTTGTAAAAATTGGTTGCAATCTGAAACATCACCGATAGAGGCCGCTAAAAAATACATATAGCACCTTTAATAATTGATTAATACTGTAAACCGTGATATTTTCTGAGACGTTATCATACTGTGAAAATCTCATACCATTAATATAACCCTACACGGGGGATTCCCACCCCCGCTGTTAAAAAAGTAACTCAGTAACTTTTACTCTGAGTAAATTTTAAATGAGCTACTTTTTACTTTTACTTGAGTAGATTTTTAGACCGGTACTTTTACTTGTACTTAAGTAAAATTTCATTGAAGTAGTAGTACTTTTACTTGAGTAGAATATTTTATTACTCTTTCCACCTCTGGGTAGCCTACTTATTCTACTATTATGATACAACAATCTTACATTTGGGTAGCCTGGCATGCCAGACCTACATCAAGATGTTAGGTCTGGGAACTCTCCATTGACATGCCTCAATCCGAGGGGCGGGATAAACGGTTACCTTTCTAAATCCCTCTGCACGCAATAGGATAACGCTACAACCAACCAGAGCAACGAACGGTTGTGGATGAGTGAGTCCCATGCGTTTTTCCACCAGCGGAGCTAATAGGCTATATGCACGCATAAGTTCCGCATTTGACGCAAGGATGCTCGTCAGTTTCCGGTTGGGGAGATTAAAGCGGAGGAAAACCGAGGAAAACGGGATTATGGCATGAGTCTTCAAAATTTACTGTCCTCCCGTCTTTGAAACGAAACTTTCATACGTTTAGATGTAATTTTATATATAGTTATGTTTATTTAATATAATTTTAAAAAGAAAGAAGCATAAACACAACGAGGTGTGTCTGTTTTGTCAGTTTTTGTGACTAACGCTTCTTTAGTATAACGATGGAGTATACAATTCAATATAAATTGTCGGTATTGCATTGGACTCTATGATCGGCGGAAGTTATCGAGCATCCTTGACCTTCACCGGAAATACCGCCGTGCATAGAGCCCATTGATATATTAAACTTTTGCCGTATCAGGACGGCAAAAATCCGAACACATCTTCCTTTTTTAAGAATGACTTAAGTGACGTTCTATTAACTCCAAGTCCTCCAGAGTCGCGGCCAAAGCCGATTCGAAAGACCGCTGCATCTTCATTGTTTTCAAGTAGCAGGGAAATCACCAATGGAAATCACGCGGAACGTCATGAACTGTGCCGTCATTGTGTTAAGCCCGCCCGCCGACTCTATACACGATGTGATTGGCCAGTTTTTGGTTTTTCCAGCTCAAAAGCCTATGGAGAGTTGCTAGACCACACTGGGTGCGAAATAATTTTCGCTGCCGCTAGGGTGCGTCTAGATTTCTAGGCTAACATTTGGGATCAATTTAGCGAGAACATACACTGCTTAGCTTTTTGTAATAATGGTGTAGCCTACCAATAGGCCTACATAGCCTACTGTATGCTTTTTAAAAATTAATGGGTACATGCATTTATACAGTTCTTTTTTTTAATAGCAAAAGTGCAGATGTTTAAGTTTGGGCTTACATGTTTCAAGGCAAGTAAAGCTAAAACAATTGCAATTTTTTTAAATACTGGGAAATATACTCTTGTTAGTTACAGGGTAAGTGTGACATTGCAGGCTGTAAATTAAAGTGGTGCTTGTTACCCTCTTGTTCCAGTTACAGGGTAAGTACAATAAACATATATATATGCACAATCTAATATCACTGACTCGGAAACCTTTATTTGAAAAACAACTTATTACAGTTTTTTCTAAATTTTTCTAAAAACCTTAATTTGTGTTAATCTGAAGAAGAAAAGTCGTATACATCTTGGATGGCATGAGGGTAAATGATGAGTAAATGATGAGGACGTATTTCTGGGTGTATTGCATTTTCTTTTAATACATAATACAGAATAGCAAGAGACTTGATTTCTTTTTCAGATTAATCAGTGGAAAGATAGAAAAAGAAGAGGAACAAAAGGAAGAAGCCAAGCAAAAGAAAAAAGGGGGGACAAAACGTGCAACTTTCTGTCAAGACTTAAGCATTTGTAATGTTTTAAACGAAAAAAAAGTGTTGTAAATCTGTTTTAAATTAAGTTGTTTTTCAAATAAAGGTTTCCGAGTCGGTGATATAAGATTGTGTGTATGTATTTGTATTTACCCTGTAACTACATGGAACAAGATGGTAACAAGCACCACTAGATTAAACAAGAGTATCTTTCCCCAATATTTAAGCAAAAGTTGCAATAGTTTTAGCTTTCATTGCACTTTTGTTAAAAAGATTACTGTATAAATGCATAGATATGTACACTGTAAAAAATGATCGTGATTTTAACGGTAAAAGACTGTAAAAATGCTACAGTGAAAAACTGTTAAATGGGTAACAGAAAGTTTCCTTACTATATACGGTAAATAACTGTGATATATAAACTGTTGTGGCAAAAATTCATCTCAAACAAACATCACTGCGTAAGAGACACTCAGAGTCAAATTATATAAAATAGAAGTATTTATTCTTGCAAGAATAGGAGCAGTCTAATACACAGTTGTTACCCTGTGCAGAAGAGTGACACACCCCCAGACAGACTGAACTAGCTTTTATCTTAGTTTCAAGGCCTTCTTCCCCCCAGAGCCTTCCTCCCAGTAGTTTTCCATAGACGTCACTAGTTGGCCCATAAGCCCCCCTGCACCAAAATGGCCTTCTGACATCTAGGTCAGAGGTCCTTGTTCGTCTGTTCTCTGGAGTGTCTCCCTCTTCTGCCTCCCCAGGTACATAAACAGAATCTTCTCTCACTACAAGTGAGAGACACACATGTGACATTCTTTGAATCATCTATATTTTACACATTGAATAGGTTCTCTCTCTTATGATATCTGTTAGGGATCAATGACTATTAAAATTTCCACAACAAATTCCCGCTTTTTATCATTCTGATTACCCATAATCATAACAATAAACAATAAGACAAATTTTAAGTCATATCATCACACTTATACTCTTCATCTCTGATTTTTGCATAAATGATCACTCTCCTTGAACCTGTGAAGAAAAGTTTAGAATGAAGAAGCATAAGGCTGTTTTTGTTGGGGAAAGGCCCCGTAATATTTTAGCTAGCAAGTAAACATTTTTACGACGCCGGGCTGAACGAGAAATCTCTGTTCCTGCGCTCCTGTAAACAGACCCTCAGTCACGCCAGTAAGGAAAAAGGTAGTTATAACATAGTAAGGAAACAAACAGATAAAAGTATAATAAAAATCACTCAGTTTCAAACCCTATCTTTGTACGCCATCTCGTAACACGGATGACCGCTGCTTGTAACCTTCTTTAAATCTTTTGCCCTTAATCTTTCTCAGAAAATAAACAAATAGAAGAAAAACAAACAGAACATACATTTAACACATATCTCACTGTAGCTCCCGCTACATGTATCGTCACATAATTTTGTTCATCCTTGGGATAGACTGTCATTTTCACCAATTGAACAGACAGCATGTTTCACCTGTCACTGTAATCATATTCACCCATGAATAACAAAATTATTAGAATAACAATCCTAACTCCTATCATTAAGCCTTTTCCATTAATCTACGCCCATCTCCATATTTCACCTCGGTTTTCCTAACCATATTTTGTTCACTTCTAATTCAATTTAGTAAGCTCTATTTAATGCCACATTTAACAAAAATCTAACCAGAGAAGTCTTATAATTGTATCCATTCTTCCAACCAATGCAGTTGTTCAATATTAACTCTAATATTTCCATTACAGACACAATCAATATATTTTCTACATTTACAATCAAATCAATACCTAGTTTGATTCAATCAAACAAAATCATCACAAAAACAGATTCTTCTGTTAAACTTAAACCATCAGTTGTGTTGATCATCTCGTTCGCCCCACGGACGTTCCGTGTTCTTTTACCTTTAACTTTTAATCCAAAACATGCTGTGGTTCTACTTAATAAGCTTCAACAATTATCCCTACCATTTACATTAATTAATAGATCTTCTCTTCCCAAAAACATTTTCCTTAAATATTTCCTAATGAATAAGTAACCAATCAAATCTTTTGATCTACTGTATATCAATACTAAGCCCTATTTTGATTTAATCAAATAAAATCCTCAAAATAATCACAAAACCACATTCTTAAACCATTAGTTGGTTCACATCCTCCTCCAGGCGTGTTGATCATCTCGTTCGCCCCATGGACTATGGGATGATTGTGGCCTGTTGGTGTTGTCTAAGGTGAGAGGCTTGGACCCAGGTGACACACTGATCTCCTGAGATCACCACCGCACCCCCACTGGAATGAACCATTTCCTGCTTCCCGTCACCTGTGAATGGAGACCTTAAGTATTTTGTTAGTGACCGCTTGTCTTGCCGCTCGTCCCCTTTGGTGTGACCTGTGGATTCAACAATCTGAAACATTATCACCGGATAATTTCTTGCTCACTTAATAGCACTCGGGGTCCTTTTACCCTGAAAAACACAATATTTATACATTTGGAACAGAATTAGTTCTGTTTGATCCAATCCATCCTGACATTCTGTAAAAGGAAAATTTTAAGTTATGCGCTGCGCAGGTGTAGCACCTTTCTGCTACAATAATAACCCAGGCCAGGACAGTTAGCCAAATTCATCCATAGCCATTATTTTATTGGCACATTTTGCCCTGTCTCCCAATCCTGCATGCTCTCTGTAAAGAGAAACAAATTTCGAGGTTATTGTCAGATAGTAAAGTACGTAGTTTCTTTTGTCTACTGTTCTCCCGTGGCCTTCGATGCCCTGGCGTTTCCTGTTGAAACAATCTTTGTTATTGGTGTGTGCAGCACACTCACAGACATCAATTTTGTTAGGCAGAAAAATGGCTTCTTTCAGGGCTTTTATCCAAATACCCCTAGTGTTCTCCCAACATTTATTCAGCAAATGTGAACCCCTTAATAAACCATATTTGGCAATTGTTATACCATCCCCCTTTTGATGCACGACACAACTCGAGCATCAATTTAACATAACATTTAACATAGTGTTTTTGATAAAGTTTGCCATCAACACTAATCCAAACATTCCTTCAGACAAATTCCCTCCAGACATCTTTCTCTGCCTCTGAAACAAAAATATTACAAAAATATTACATTCTTCACTTAAAGCCACAATCTCATCTTCTTATCGAAGTATTTGAAAGGCAACGGCCCTCAGTCTCACACCGAATCTTGCTTTTCAGGCCTGTTGTTTGGTCTCTCAAGTCAGTCATCTACAAACATTTCCAAAGTCATCAATTTTCCCTATCAGGTCAAGTCGTGCTGTACAGACTTGGTCAATGTCAGTCAATCATTTCTCCCCCTTTGTTCACAATAATCATAAATATGAGAGGCTCTCTTGATAATTTCATGTTGACTTAGCCAATATGTCACTTTGTTGTTTCCCTCAAATCTACAACATTTTCATTTATCTCAGCCCATGCCAGATGGTGATCTACAACTACACAATTCCAATTTACTTAAACTGATCTTCAAATCTACATTATGTATGACAAAAGTATTACTACCAGACAGAGCCTGATGACCAATCAACTTAAAGCTTGTCCCATGTTCTGTATTGTCTTTTCATCAGAATTATCAGCTTCTTTAAAATTTGTCATTTGCCTTAACCCATCTGTAATGATAAACTCATTCCAGAGGTTAATGACGCAATATACACACCATTCAGGCGGAATATTAGTGCCCCAAACTAATACATACAAGACATAAAGTGCTGTCACTATCACACGCACACTCGTACTAGACACACATATGTTAACTGCTCATTCTCAATGTTCACTTTTCTTTATATTATTGCTAAAAGATTTAAATTTTAAATAAGATTTTAACCTTTCCATTTTTCCTGTAGCTTCTACCTAATTTTACATGGTATTTTAACCAGTTTTTTCAAAGCATGCCTGTTCATTATTCATTAGAATTTAACGAGGTCAGCTGGGTTGTTTTGTTTCATTATCATTATTTTGCTTCAGCTTGCTCTAGCAGGCCAATAACAGAAAGACAGACACAGTTACCATCCCTTCCTCCGCTCAAGCAGTCTCTCTCACTATAAACAAATAATTTTTTCACCAGCCTCCTAAGGCTGTAACTTAGTCAAAATTTGTATTCATTACAATAACCTTTGACCATTCACCTTTGTCATCCAGACTTTCCTTAAATCAAAAGCTGTCTTCATCTTTAGCCACCACCATGTCTAACGACCTTCAAGAGTTAAAACTATGTTATAACATATTAGTTCAAAATCAACACTATGATTTTCCTTGCCCATAAGGCAAACCAGTACATAAAAAGTTTTGCTACTGTCTCCACAACAACTAATGGGAATCACTTCATGGCCTCAGCTGGCTCTTGAAAGCCCATTTCTGTTAGCCCTTTATCTATAATCTCCATCAGGGTGTTTTCCCCTGGCATATTTGCAGACTTGTCACAATGAAAAACAAGCCATACAATGAATGCGGTTTCTTCTGGCGAGTGGTATGTAGAGGAAACTCACATTTTCCGGATCAGACCGCCGTGACTCGTCACAGCGCATCTCACCTCTCAATGCTCTGCTGACCCCGGTGGCCTCCAGTAATCAGCGCTCAACTCTCATACCTTTCTCACATATAACACCTCCATCCCGGAGGTGCCCAATGTTCGTGACCCCCTGCGTTAGGCTGTCCCCTGGCCAGGAAGATCAAACCCGTCATTGAGTAGCCACTGTACACACTGGTGACCGCTCTTTCCCATCACACAATCAGTTCTCTTCAACAGAACTCAGCTGTTTTCTGGAGCTTAGGAAAGGCACGTTCAAGAGTCACCAGGGCCATTCCGATTGCCTAATAGTGTTCACATAGGGAGACAGATTAATAACAACAGTATTTAATCACTTAAATCCATTAACCATCTTAAAAGCAGAAACCTAGCTGCTTAGATTTATACTCAGTGAATTTAGATCACAACCGTACATTCAGTGTACTTCATCTGTAGCCGGAGCTATCGGTCCTGAATGGTGGAGACTAAATCAGACAAAGAAGTTACTGGTCCTAAAATAAGCTAATCAAAATGTCATCTCTATCTGTATTATTATTTTAAATACTTCTTTAAAGTCATTCAGTTTTATTTTTAAAACATCTCTGTAAATGGTTTCTTTTACCATCTCTGTGTCTATGATTCTTCAACTGACACACTGTGCTTTACATATTATCACAGATACCAGCCTTTAGCTGACTCATTGAATGAGAGAGACTCTGAGACTCTATTGGATGGTACACTGCTCTCTCATATACTTCTAACATCAAACTTTTATTTATTATCTTTTAACTCTATCCCAGCTTAAGGCATCTTTGCCAGATATTACATACGGTTTCAAATAAACATATTATTTATATTTGTCTTTTGCCCACACATCAGGAAATTTAGGCATTACAAATTTCCACTCAGATTGAGTCTGTTGCACTGGCAGTTTCAGCCACAGCACACATCAGATTCAGATAAGCAAACTGTTTCATTACAGCCAATAACAAACTTATCTTTTGAAAGCAAAACATCAGCTTCTAGTTCTTTCATGGTCAACTTTTCAAGCTGTTTGTTTAATCAGCATTTAGCAACTGTTAATCCTATAACACTGCTTCTGCTTATTTGTTCTTACATAATGGTAATTATTCTAGTTCTCAATAACGTTTCACATTTCTCAATCTCAATTTTAGTTGTCAAGTTCTCAATTACCATAACTTAATATCTGACTTAAGTTTTCTCTTGGAGTTTATCAATCTCCAATTAGGATTCACACTAAGTTTGAGGCAAGCACTCTCTGCTTGTGATACTTTTGCAGTTATTGTAAATCATCTGTGAGATTAGTCTCTCTATATCATCTAAAATCTTTTTAAAAATTTTAATTGCAACACAATCATCCTTTTAGTTACTTTGAAATATTCTGCAACTCACATTTGTTGGAGTCATTCATTTTACATCAACCTGTATTCAATTCACTTATAAAAATTACTATTATAGATCTTTTCTTCAAAAGGATTCACTTTAAGATCAATCTTTTGACCTTGTTTTTTATCTCTTATTTCTCAGACCAAAAATTGTCACTGTCGTCATTTAAACACTGATCTATTTTCAAACCAATATTATTACCAGAAATGTGTTGTCATTTTATCACATTTTTAAAACCCCTCTCGGTGGAAATTTACAGTTACCTATTAAATTGTCCCGATGACCACCATTAAAACACTCTCTGTCATCTAGTGAATTTGTTTCAGCCTCAACTTCACCATCAGACACCTTGCAGTTTGATCACTGTGAGCTTCCAAAGGGCTTCAACTTAACACGCCCTTGAAGCAGTGTGTGTCCCATTCAGGAATGTAAACAGACCCACTGATAAGCAGTTCTCTGTATTCCTTTGACCATCCACCAATGGCGGATTCAAATCACAATAGCCAAATCATACTCTTTATCATTATTATTGGCAGAACATAATTTCATGAGCAGCACAGAAAATGCTCAAAATATTTGAATTTGTTTTCTGTCTTTACCTTACTAATTTGGTATTATCATCAACAACACTAACTACAAGCACTGTTGCTGTTATCCCAGCTTATCTTTTACAAAACATCATCTGCAAATCTCTTCAAAGTGAGATCTTCAGAGCAGAGCTGTTTACAGCATTTGCTCTCTTCTGTCTCACTATTTATTTACTTATTTATTTTCCCGGACTGTTCCGTTACTCTTCATAAAGTGTAACAATTTGTACATCATCATTTTCATTACAACTGGTGTGAAGCCTTTTTTCCTTCCATCACATTATTGTCTCAGTCTTATCTCTACTGTTTCTCCAAAACAGATTATATTACTCAGTCCGTAAATTACACAGACAACCATTATAGCTACTTGCTTCAATACCCTTATTTTCTTAACATTAATAAAATAAAGCAGATATATCATCATTTCAATCATTATTTTATCAAAATCTAGAATTGTTCCCCATTCTGCTTAAAACATTCTTCATATCATGTTAATCCCTGTCAATCATACAATGCCTTATTTTATTCTAAAACTTTTCATATCATTTAAACAGTTAATTTGACTTCCATAAATTCTATCAGACCATTTCTATTTTCATCACATATAGTTTTCTACTATATTTCTCCTTTCTTTTCCCTACATGCCAGTTCCTTCATTATCCTCTCCTTTCTTTTCTCAAACATGCCAGTTCCTTCATTATCTAACCAGTACATGATTGTTTGAACAATCCCCACACACACATATCTCACACACCAACCTTTTTTTTTTTTTTTACTTCCCTCTTCCACCAAGTCTCACTTACAGTTACCTCTATTTCACACAGACAGCCTTATTGCTTCTTGCTACTTCAATCCTTGTCATATAAATTTAAGTTCTATAGACATCTAATGTCATGCATCCATTTACTGGATGAAGAAGTAAAAAAACATTTTTCTCCTGGCAGTTCGACATTTTTATCTTCAAGCCAATAATCCATTATCTGTTCACATTTTTACACACATGTTGAACGCAGCCACAACAACCTTTTGTCCCGCTGCCCTGTTCCACTGATTCTCGCACACTCTTAGTCTATTTGTGCTCAGTGTTCCCTCCCTGGGAAAATCATGGTATTTTCTCAGTTTTTTCAATATCTAAAACATACATTTCCCCCCATACTTTCCTAGTTCTACAGAAAACCGGTGTATCAAATTTCGCAAGCTTGCTTTTGAGACATCCCCATACTGGCTGTTTTCTGTTCTCTGTGGATTTCTCTTCAACGCGCGTTCTCTTGGTCTGAAAGGCGTCCCTCCCAGACCCGATTTTTCTTTTAACCCAAATCGGTCGGGTTGCACTATTAGTGCCCTCCTAATTATGGTTTACCAAAAAATCTTTTCTGGTTCCCCCTAATTAGCCTCAGTACCTAAAACAATTTGCTCCGTGGTGGAACAACTAATTTTCAGGGTACCTATCTGTTTGAAATCTCTTGATCTGTTACAGTTCTCACTTAATCCCAGATTATTTATCTGCTTGAAATTTCTTGTTCTGTCACAGACCTCAATTAATCTCAGATATTTTCTCTCGTATCTGTTTGAAACCTCTTGATCTATATATAGATCTCAATTAATCTCAGATTACGTACCACAGAAACAGCCTTCAGCCAATATGGTTCAATTTCACTCTTCCCCCAATTAAACTGAATTTAATTAACTTACCCAAAAGAAAATAAATTGAACTGTCTCTTACCAGAGATGCTTCTGTTGCCACCTGCGGGTTCTTTAGATTCCAGTGGTCGATTCTCCCGGCCCTGATATCGGTCGGCCCCTCTCTCTCAAGTTTACGAGGTAGAGCTGGAACTTACTTAGTCCAGGTGGCCAAACACCGTCCGATCTCAGGTCCAGGAGGCACGTCCAAGGAATCCCACTTCTGACACCAAAACTGTTGTGGCAAAAATTCATCTCAAACAAACATCACTGCGTAAGAGACACTCAGAGTCAAATTATATAAAATAGAAGTATTTATTCTTGCAAGAATAGGAGCAGTCTAATACACAGTTGTTACCCTGTGCAGAAGAGTGACACACCCCCAGACAGACTGAACTAGCTTTTATCTTAGTTTCAAGGCCTTCTTCCCCCCAGAGCCTTCCTCCCAGTAGTTTTCCATAGACGTCACTAGTTGGCCCATAAGCCCCCCTGCACCAAAATGGCCTTCTGACATCTAGGTCAGAGGTCCTTGTTCGTCTGTTCTCTGGAGTGTCTCCCTCTTCTGCCTCCCCAGGTACATAAACAGAATCTTCTCTCACTACAAGTGAGAGACACACATGTGACATTCTTTGAATCATCTATATTTTACACATTGAATAGGTTCTCTCTCTTATGATATCTGTTAGGGATCAATGACTATTAAAATTTCCACAACAATACATTTAATGTAATTTTACTGTAAAATACCGTTAAATTTACAGTTTTTGGAAGTGAAAAAGAACAAGTCATTGTATAATTTACAGTGAAAAAATGTAAATTGACATTCCCACAATTCCCTGCGTGACACTTCACATTTAATGTATTTTTTTTAAATAACTGTTTCTTCATAATTTTCTTAGTTTTTTTCTAATCAGTTATGTACATTAGGGTTTTATGTTACATTTAATGTTGTTAAATTAATGCTATTGCATTTTTTTAATTTCACGTGTGTTACCATGATGGTGTTTAATGTTTGTGTGAATGACACTGTGCAGCTTCTATATATTAGTATAAATTTTTTTGTGGAAGAGCTGCTTATGATGAGCGTTGATTGACCATTTGACTCTCATCACTACTGTGATTGTTGGCTGTCAGTGTATTACAATGGAACAAAACAGATTTTAATACTTCAAAAGGTCAGTAAATTAACATTATATAATGAAATGCGGTTTATTGCTGTAAAATTATATACGGTTAAAAGTCTGTAAAATGTTGCTACCGTATTTTTAACAGGAAAACTCTGGTAACCACAGCTGCCAGGTTTTTCCTGTAAATGTAACAGATTTTTTTTTTACAGTGCACCCTGTATGTATTGGTACACCATTATTACAAAAAGGTACGCAGTGTTCTTGCTAAATTGCTCCCAAATAAGATTGTTGTATCATAAAAGGTAGAATAAGTACCCCTTCTATAATACTTACAGTATAAATAATTTATTAATTCTCCTGGTTGTTACCCCTTTATTCTCAAAACGTTACATATTGTCCCCTTATATTTACATGTAAAGTTTATAGGTACACTATAATTACCAAAAAGGTTACACTGTAAAATTACTTTAATTACGCAGTACTTTCTGGGCTGTAATCTAAAGCGTTACCAAAATTTGTAGTCCTATGGACATTCAAGTAGGCTAATGTTGATTCTGTCCAGTAGCTATCAGTCAAGTCCATAAAAGTTAGGCCTAGCCTATACGTTTACTTGATTAAAATCATTAAAGATTTCAAAACGTGTATATGACCTGAAGACATTTTTACAATTATATTAAAAGGCCTTTTACTTGCTTAAAAAGTCTAAGAACTATCAATCAGACGACAGAAGGCACGAAGGCATGTAGATTGTGTGAACAGGTACAAGTAATGCGGGTTATGTAATCAGATTACTTTTTCAACTAGTAAAGTAACGCATCGCCTTTAAATTTACAACACAATGTCTGAGTTACTTTTACAAATAAGTAACACAAGTAACTTTATGCTCTCCTGTACTCAGTGAAATCAGGAGTGGAGACGTTGTGTGAACATGAGAGCATTTACTCATCTCACTGGCACAAAAACAGATTCAGTATTCCTCAAAATGAATACAAACAGTGAAATGCAAACTCAGAATATTAAACAAACCTACATTAATTAAAATATGTTAAATTACACAAAAATACTTTTTATAGGTAGTTTTTAGGTTTGTTGTCTACTGAACAGGTGTGAATTTGCATTTTCTTCAGCCTGAGGCTCATTCATTTAATTTTGGTGTGAAAGGCCTTTACATTTGACAAAAATATAACTTTTTTTGTTGTTAAAAACTAACAAGCAAGCCCAGCCCACATGAGAAAAAATAACACAAGAGTAACATAACACATTACTTCTGTAAAAAGTAACTAACACAATTAGTTACTTTTTTCAGGGACTATGTGAGGGACCATGCAGTCAACGGCACAGAATGCAGGATTTACAAACAAAGAAAATGATTTATTAAATGCCAAAGTTACAAATTAAATTACTTGACAACTGAACGAAATAAAGTCAGGTCTGGGCCCATAAAAAGGGTCAACTGAACAGAATCAAACTTAACAATCAAACCAACTGCAGACCAAACTAAACAAAAAAACATGACCTCCCAAATGACACACATGGGGAACTTATATAAACACAAAGGACTAGTCCATTACACATACACAGGGCATAGCAAACATCACTTAAAGCTGCAGTCCGCAGTTTTTCCTCTTTGTCGCCATCTCTGGTCGAAATCTGCAATTGCAGTTATTCGCAGAATTATCAGCTTTACGTGAGTTGTGCCTCGGCACGGCACAGCGCGGATGAACACAATGTTTGAGGAGAGTGTGCAGCTGTCAGTCACCGCTGGTGTAGATACTGTCATACAACCACAGATTATTCTTTTTGGATGTATGACCAACATAATAATTTTTACTGGAAAATGTAATCTGAACAAGTAACATCCACTTTTGTTCTGGTTCTGACCAACTAAGGGAAAAAAGCATTGCAGTAAATCGCGCTGATAAAATCCAACAATCTTTTATCATGTCACGTCAGAGTTTTGAAAACACACGCTGGTTATGTATTTGCTAAAAAAAAAATGTTGGATAATTTTTAACCCAAAAAAGCTACGGACTGCAGCTTTAAAGGGATGGTTCACCCAAAAATGAAAATTAAGTCATTAATTACTCACCCCCATGCTGTACCAAACCCGTAAGACCTTCGTTCATCTTCGGAACACAAATGAAGAAATTTTTTATGAAATTTGAGAGCTGGATCACTCCTCCATAGGCTCCCTAAGGGAGTGAAACTTGACGGCCCAGAAAGTCATTGAAGAAAATGTTTAAATAGTCCGAGTGACTACAGTGGCTCAACTATAAGTTTATCAAGCGACGAGAATACTTTTTGTGCGAAAAAAACAACAAAAATAACGACTTTATTCGACTATTCCTTTTCTTCCTTGTGGGCCTGAGACGAGAGTTCAAGAGATTTCCACGACGCATGCGCGAGAACTGAACAAGAAGTAGTAGAAGAAGAACGTCCTCTTCTCAGTTCTCGCGCATGCGTCGTGGAAATCTCTTGAACTCTCGTCTCAGGCCCACAAGGAAGAAAAGGAATAGTCGAATAAAGTCGTTATTTTTGTTGTTTTTTCGCACAAAAAGTACTCTCGTCGCTTGATAAATTTGTAGTTGAGCCACTGTAGTCACTCGGACTATTTAAACATTTTCTTCAATGACTTTCTGGGCCGTCAAGTATCATTCCCTTAGGGAGCCTATGGAGGAGTGATCCAGCTCTCAAATTTAATAAAAAATATCTTCATTTGTGTTCCGAAGATGAACGAAGGTCTTACGGGGTTGGAACAACATGAGGGTGAGTAATTACTGACAGAATATTCATTTTTGGGTGAACTATCCCTTTAACACAATTAAAATAAAGTAATTCATTTCAGAAATATGAAGAAATGGGTAAACAAAGTAATATACCCAAAGAATTAGTCAACAAAATATACATAGAATTACAATAAACAAATGAACATACAATTAATCCTGCACCCCCCAGCTAATTGGCTTAATAGAACAAAATGGCGGCAACTGACGGCAGCCGTTCCTTTATTGGAACGGATCTCCGCCAGAGCGCAGCGGCCCAGACAGCGCCAAACCTCCGCTCTTCCCAAAGCAACTCCTTCAACTCAAAAGAAATAAACGTTAAGAAGATACCAATAATAACTAGAAAGTGTGCACCCACACTAGTAATTTATGGCAGAAAACAAATTGAAAATAAAACAGTGAAAATTAACTCTCATGGAGGATTTAATATTTGTTCTAATTTTTTAACTAATTTCTCCTCTAATTGTTTGTTAATTTAAGAGAAGTTTAAACAGAAAGTAGTATTTGGCCGAAATAAAAACAGTTGCACTTTATTTTACAGTAGCCACTAAGAAAGTAGGCTACTGGTAATGTAAGGTTAATACATGGGTTAAGGTTACGTTTAGGTATAGGTTCAGATTTAGTAGCCTACCTAGTTATTACCCAGTTATTGCAATTACTATAATAAGAATGTACATGGGGAACAGGACTGTAAAATAAAGTGCTACAAAAAAAAAAAAAACATTTAAAGTCACAGTGCATCGGCGGTGTTTATTCAACACATTCATGAAGAGGAATGAGAGAAGACTGAAAGACAAGTTCTTCATGACCAAGATGGAGACAGTGTTGAGTGTGAGTGTTGGTGGGCCGTTCAAAGCCAGTGGTACGTGTGTGTAACTCTGGGAAAATGGGTGTTTCTCTGTTTTCTGCAGTCCCAGACACAAGCACATTAGCGGACTGTAGCTCTGTCTCATTATAAAGATGTCCAGTCAGCAACCGAGAGCAAACAGCCCTGCAGGGAGAGGCAGACACGGGGTACAGTGACACTCGGAGTTACTGACAAAACATTTCGATAAATACATACGATTTACAGTTAGGCTCATTTCCACTTATAAATATACTTGTAAGTGTTTAATTTTCCTCGAGGACAGAAACGGTGATTAACAGAAAAGATGAGCTTTGAACATCAACGCTCCACATTTCTCTGACTGTATCCTTGGTAACAGAAGGACAAAAGAAGACATTGATTTTACAAGATCAAACACTGTGCGCAACTGTGTGGTTGTTTGTGAGTTCTCAGTTATCTACGAAACCGCAGGCTCTGTAAAGAGATTAATTTAATGTTGATTGTTATCATTGATTTATGATATATTGATGTAACTGTTATTAATGTTTAGGTTGCAATGCAATTACTTTAATTTAAAGGACTCGGTGTCACGTGGTCAGTGAACTCTGAAGGTGACGTCATTATGTCATCAGTCCACCAGGTGGCAACACCTCCATTTGGCTTTGTAAGCTGGAAATGTAAAAAAAAATTGTTGAAATGTATTAACTTTAAACATGAGTAACAAAAGGAAGCTCAATCATTAATGCACATCACTTTACAGAACATTTTATAAAATGTAATAATGGCAGCATATTCAAAGAAAATGTTTCCAAAGCCTTTTGAAAAACCAACAATTTTCATATCATAGCCTATGCTACTCATATATTTCTACAGAATATGTACACTGTGCACTGTATGCAAGTTTTCTGTATTGAAGTTCTAAAAATGTGCAGTATAACAACAGTACAATGGGCAATGTATCCCATAATGCAATGTGATTCCAGTGAGATGTACTGATGAATAAACCAGATGGATGAAAATGAACTGGAATATTTACCAGCACTTTCTTGTCCCACTAATTAATCTGACTGTAACACACTTTTAGATAAACTTCAATTAAAAAGAATAGTACATTTGAAAACTCTGTTTTATTTTACGCGGAGCGCGCTGTTTAAGTTGTCTAGTCGTGTCAGAATAATTGGAGGGAAGGTGGATCCTCTGTGGAATATTTTAGATTCCCTTTTTGCCTATATTTTCTATGCTTCATCAATAAATAAATAAAATCATCAATAAATCACCAACATGATAGCTTTCTATAAGAAAAGAATATAACTATTCAGGTTATAGGAGAGTTAAACATCATTCCGGAGTCCAGTCCTCTGGAAATTGAACCTTCAATAACTTGTTAGTTAGTCTTGTTCCTTCATTAACAGTATTTGGGCACATTTGAGAGGTCCACACACACCACTTGCTGGCTGTCTTCAAATTAGGCACATGAGGACAAGAGAGTTGCAATTGACCTATAAACCAAAAACAATAATGGTAGTAAAACTGCATGAATGTTCAAAAAACAAAACATAGCCTATATTGTTGCTACTTCTCTAACAACACTGTTGATTGAAAAGGTGCACTCCAACATAGTGTGTCTTTATCATCATCTGCCTCCCTCATCCTTCCCTTGGGTAATTTTGACCACAAACTCATAAAAAAAAAAAATTTGAGTGTTCATCAGAGGGGGTCCAAGACCCCTGGACTTTTGTCGCACTTGAACCACGAATGCACAAAAAAAAATTATTCGAGGAGTTTTGTGGTTGAAATTTTAACAAGTAAATTAGGAATTACTTATAGGAATTATTGGAATGCGAGGAATGCTTTAGTACACATAGAAAAACCTAAAAATGCTCAAAATTCAAACTAAAAATGCTAAAACTTTACAAAAAATGTTTTATAATATAATGTCGTGTATATGAATGCAAACCGAAGAGTAACTGACTTTACGACCCAGCAGAAAGAGCTCATTTGCTCCATAAGAGCTAAGGCCATCTAGTGGCAAGCGTCCTGAAATATTATGATATATTTTTTTCCACAAGAGGTCTACAAAGACACACAAATGTAAGATATTTTGAGCTGAATTAAAAGAGTTATGCATGAAATTGTGAGTTATTAAGTTGAAGGAATTTGAGGAATGGCCTACAATTTGGTAGTCACCACAGTCATTTTTAGAAATATACAAAATAACACAATGTGAAAATAAAGTGGCATTTTTGGGGATACGGAAACAACAGTTACCATGCAAATAGTCACAATACTAACATGAACTGTTAATTAAAAATAAAAACTGCTCCTGATTAACAGATCTGAACATCATCATGCAAATCCTTCCCAGTTTACATACCAGTTATGCAATTTATTGGTAATTTGGCTTTTTGGTAATTTCATGACTTAATAATTGACAACATCTACGACTTTGCATGCTCGTAATTTCATTTGCGCGTGCAGCTATGTTTGCTTTTCTGAGGCAAGGCTAATTTTAACAAGTTACGAAAATAACGTTAGAATAATGACATAGCTGACAACACCTGACCGATGATGATACAAAAGACAACGCATTTTTATAAGGGACACATTTTACTGCATAGACAGAAGTGTAAACAGCTTTCACGCACGTCTTTTTTTTTTCTTTTTTTTTTGACTGCACACTCCGCGACCCGCCAGTTCAGAAACACTGTTCAAGTGACGGAGTGGTACCATAGTGAATTCAGGTTGATTGGAACACTTTTTCAGTCCTACCCCAAACATAATAAATAGCATATAAACAAAAAGACCAGTTTGTAAATCAATATAATAGGCTACTAATTCATAATTCAATATAATATTTTAATTATTGCATACCAGCGATTTAAAGTAAACATATAAGAGACAAGGAAGCAGCTTCACGCAATAGCCTACAAAGTCAATGGAGACTTGGATTGTATCCTCCCGACTCCCGTGCAGGCTTGTTTTTTAGATTATGACGCGTGTCGCTCTGTCTCTATGGCAGCGGAGAATGCAAGTGATGTCACGCGCAGCAAGTGTGCAGCCACAACCAATCACATCGCGAAGAAATCGTCTTTGCGTCACATAACATTCTAAATTCCTCGTCGTGACGTCACAAGCAGAACTTCTGTATAAAAGCAGGTGAAACTAGCCCCGTGTTCACACTACAAGCGACAAAGCGACACGATACCATTCATTTCAATGGGGAGCGGGCGATTTCCGGCGACAAGCGCGGCCGTTGGCGACCGTGGGGCATGTCTGGCGACGCGACAAAGTTGAGATAAATGCAGAGCGACTTTCGGGAGCGACAAAAAGTGAAGTCAAGCTGCGTTCACACTACTCGCGACCAAGCGGCACGATACATTCATTTTCAATGGTGAGCGGGCGACTTCCGGCGACACGCGCGGTCGCGACCGTTGGCGACTGGATGGGGCGTGTCTGGCGACGCGACAAATCATTTTCAATGGTGAGCGGGCGACTTCCGGCGACACGCGCGCGGTCGCGACCGTTGGCGACTGGATGGGGCGTGTCTGGCAACGCGACAAAGTTGAGATCTGTTTAACTTCATGCAAATGCAGAGCGACTTTCGGTAGCGACAACCAATAGAAGTGAAGTCAGTGGAGCGCGTCACTCTTCAGTGCCGCTGAGTCTGACCGAGGCAAGTGGAACGAGAAGGTCATTTTAGCAGTCAGAACTGTCCTATAATTTATGATATATCTCCGTCCGTATACAGTGCAGTGGTATTCACCGTACTGACTCCGTGCCTAAATGGTTTCGGGAACCCAGATAGACCGGTATTTGCCCGTTTTCTGCAGTTAAATAGCCACGATGGCAAAGAGCACTCACTGTTTCTCGTTCATCTTTAATATTATGCATTTTATGTACTGATTCCATTTATATTTATATCCTTCCAAAATATTTATTTGTAGCGGCAAGAAAACGTATTTGTTGTCTAACATAGAGTAACATCCGTAAATGTCACTCACAAACATTACTAGGCAACCAGTAGTGGGAACGCCCTCCAGCGCAGCCACTGGCGACCTGCAGCGAAAAAATCGCTTGTAGAGTGCCGCACTCCCTGTGCTCAGAGTTGAGCTGCCTCCGAAATCGCATACTTGACAGTGTGCGATTTCGGACGCATCTCGACTCTCTGACCACAGGTGAGTCCCTACTCAGAGTAAGTTTCAACAGAGTTTGAATTTTAACTTACTTTGCGACCGTTAAAAAAAGTGCATTTTATAGTGGGCTATGAATGTGTGTAGTATAAATGTAATTCGGACGTTCTACATCCATCATGTTTTATACGTCATGTCTGTGACCTACCAGCTTCAGTTGCGTCGCTTCACTGCCATCCGTTAATCCTCTCCCATGGCCTCATGGATGTAAAGTGTCCATGGGATGTGCTCTTCAGAATCTCGCTGGAAGAAGTAGGTCATCCGGGGACTTTTCGCCTACTGTTTTTCGAATACTATATGCAGTGATGTAGTGGTGCCTGGAGAAGTGGGTATACTCTTAATTTATGCCCCCAATATTTTTTTAAGCATCCCAGCAAAGGATGACGCTCTTTGTTATACGCTCAGTGACATGTAAGACTAGTCTTGCATTAGTATTGAATATGCAAGACTATATAGAATATAGAATATAATGAATACAATAGAACATATAGAATCACTAGTATTCTTGCATATCAGGGCCGTATGTAGGGTTTTCTAAATACCCAGGTCCTATAAATGATATTGCTAGGGGGGCCGGGGGGCCGGGGGGCCGGGGGGCATGAAGCACTCTTACTACAGCGAGACGCTGCTTTATATCTCTCACAGTCACAGTAGTGAGGCATCGCTAGGTGGGTGTCGGATGGGGTCCACTTCAGCTTCTCGTGGTTGCCGACGCTAGTCCGGGAGGGAGGCAGGACAAGCAATTCCCTGGCTGTGGTGAGTTGGACGTGGGACAGAGACCTCTGGGGACCTAATGGGTGGAGCTGAAATTAGTTAGGTTTAGGGTTTGAGTGTGGCTGGACATTGAAGATCCACCCAAAACGTCCAGAGAGTGGGAGCTCCACCCATTGGCTCTGCAGTGAAGACCACTCTGTGACAAGACTGAAAAGGTGTGTTTGAGTGAAAGTGGCGCTGCGCAGATCGATCAGTGTGTGACATTAAGGTGCCGTGAGAGCGATTCGAAAGCATTCGGAGCTGTTTGCTCTCTGTTCTCGAGGTACTTTGATGTCACACCGATCGTCTGCGCAGCGCCACTTCAAGCCAGACACATCTAAAGCCTTGTTTATACTTTCGCCTGTTATAATTGATTGATAAATCATTAATGACAATAATTGACCTATGGCTAAGCCACGCCCCCTCCACTCACTCGGACAAACAGTCAACATTCAGTGACAGGCGCTGTCACAGTAGGAGACATTTCACAGGAGGATGCCGAGCGTCACGTGGCCAAACCGGAAAACGGGTCTCATTGCATCCGCTTGTCAGAGAAAGTGTTAACGGCCGTAAGAACTAACTACGATATCTATGGATTTTTAAGGTAATCAGCTAACCTACTAAGTTTACTTTGTTATTGGTGTTTTATGCTATTTAAATATCTAAACGTTAGTGTGAAGAAGAAAAATTAAAAAAAACTTTTAAATATCAATCTGCATATGCGAGGGACATTGGTTATGCTCATTTTTGCTTGCTCCTTTTAAGTTATCTTGAGTAAAACCGCAAGCAAATTCATGAAGCACATACAAAAGACCTGAATCGGAAGCGATGTGATCTGTTTTCCGGCTTGGTCACATGACGCTCGGCATAAAGCCTATTGATGATTTTTGGAGACAGAAAGATTATATATCATCTCGAAGTCACCAAAAGGGCCATAACTATTCATCGGAGGGTTATATTAATAATTTTATTGTTGAGAAGGTCGATGAAAAGCTTCAGCTCCAGGCAAAAATTTACAGGTCACAGTGTAAACGTGATAAACCGCATCTCGTTGCCATCACCATCTCAGACAACAAGATAGAGGATCAGCATTGCTCATGCACTGCAGTATTTACATGAATCATTCAGCACAACATTGCTAACATTTGTTATCTCGGTTATTTAAAGATACGTTAATGAAGCTAAGTGACATGATGTACAACGCAGCTAGAAGCTAACGTCAATGTTTTCTAATGTTAGGCTAACGTTAGCCTAACGTTACGTTAGAGATGTTAAAGATAACGTTCAAATACGTTGTTGACTTAGAACAGATGTAAACATCCTTGTTTAATTCTTGTTTAATTTATCCACGTTTAGTTGGTGTTGTGGTCTACCGCATAACTTTATCCAGAGCAGACACTTATCTCGGTTTATATGTGGCTTGGGAAAGGATAAAAAATACACACCGTCGCCCTGCCTCTCGTGGCTTAGCCATAGGTCAATTAATAATGACACCACCACAAAAAATTCCGTTAAGATATATTTATCTATTTGTTTTGTTGCTGAATGTAACTATGGCAACGTCTGCCGCAACGGCAGCCTGTCGCCTCCCGTGTGAAAGTGCATCTATAACACTTCACGGCACCGGCGAGAAGAATTAGGGTAGGCTACACACATGACGTCGATGTATATTTCAGTACACCACCAATACCACACTGGTAAAGAATAGTGCAAAACCACTATTTGAATTTGAATTTGAGTTTGAATTTGAACTTACTTCGCGACCGTTAAAAAAAGTGCATTTTATAGTAGGCTATGAATGTGTGTAGTATAAATGTAATTCGGACGTTCTACATCCATCATGTATTATACATCATGTGACCTACTAGCTTCAGTTGCGTCGCTTCACTGCCATCCGTCCAGTTCCATCCCTAAAAAGGAGATTGACTGGCTGGGCCGTAATGAGCTCTTGGTCCAGTTGACCGTGAGGCCCTGTTACGATCTTTTAAAGTCTAGGAGATGTTACGCAACATTTGTTTTATTAGCACTGCTGATGGAGGAATACGGTGGAGGGAAAACCATGACAGACTCAACTTGAAGAGAAACAAACTGGATTTTATTGTCACAAAGCCGAAGCCACTAGTTCCAGTTTGGATGAAAAATGAGTGTGCTATTTACAATGTTTACAAAATATTACAATAATCAAATAATAGGAAAGAGAACCAAAAAGTGGCGCCAAAGAAAAGAACAGAATATAACAAAAAGCCTTATACTAAACCTAAACCTAACCAAAGGAAAAGGTGAAAAGAAAAACCGAAATCTTCAGTGCATTCGGCACCTAAATAAACTAACTATTAAACAAAACATACACAGAGTGGCGCTCACTCCTAACCTAGTGTATCTAACAAATAAACACTACGGGCATTATGTATACCGCGGCATACTGACCTGTCGTTCTCTTTCCCAGAGAGAGAGTCGAATTACAGGACCCCACAGCGTCAAACTGGGATACACATTGAAACTATGATCTCTACAACTAAAACATACTGAATATCAAGGTACATATAAACAAAGCATACAGCACCCAACTCATTCCACTACAAAGAGCCAGACATCACTATATGAATCTCCAGTCACAGGTTTAGTAACCTCACAACGCTACACGAGCTCATGGCCGCTTCCGAGAGATCGAATGAATGAAAACGCCATCCTCTTGAACCCAGCTGGTCAACTCTGATTGGCTCCCGGGCGCCGCCCCAACGATGAGTGACGTCCCGCTAGGCCAATCACAGCAGCCTGCCAGCCAAGAGTGAGCTAGAAACAGAAACAGATAATGAGCATATACTATCAACACGTGCGAAGTATACCAACGTGCACAGACTAGTGAAAACAAAACAAACCCCCACGTGGAACGTAACACTTCCCCCCCTAAGAATCAACTATATGGATTAACTCAACAAATAGTTGATCAAATGCATTCGCTCAAATGCCACCATAGGCAGCTCTAGACAGTGCGTCGGCTATTATATTATCGACACCTTTTTTATGCTTAATCACCAAGTTGTAACCCTGTACAATCAGAGACCAGCGCATCAAACGCTGATTCTGATTATACATGCGTGATAAAAAAACTAAAGGGTTATGGTCAGTAAATACGGTGACCGGAATGCTACTCGATCCGACATACACATCGAAATATTGAAGTGACATTAAAAGTGCTAATGCCTCCTTCTCGATCGTTGAATAATTCAACTGGTGTTTGTTGAACTTACGTGAGAAATAACAGACCGGATGATCAATTCCATCCTCACCCGTCTGAATCAATACAGATCCAGCACCAACAGAACTCGCATCTACATCAAGTTTAAAAGCAGTGTCGTAATTTGGTGCGGCTAAAACAGGTGTATTACACAAAAGATCCTTGATCGTACGAAAAGCATGTTGACAATCATCAGACCATAGAAACGCACGGGATGGACTAAGAAGCGCAGTTAATGGATGTGCAATTGTCGAAAAGTTTCTACAGAAGCCACGATAATAGCCAGCCATCCCTAAAAATCGACGGAGCTCTCGGCGAGTGGTTGGAGCAGGAAATTCAGCTATAGCCGTAACTTTCGCTTCTAACGGGCGCACCTCCCCTTGACCGACTTCCTTCCCGAGATACGTAATAGTGGCCTGCCCAAACTCACATTTGGCTAAATTTAAAGTCAACGAAGCTTTCTCCAAACGCTCGAAAACTGTTCGCAATGACGAAATGTGTTCTATCCAATCGGTCGAGTAAACTACTAAATCATCTAAGTAGGCATTACACTTAGGCACTCCAGACAACACGATGTTAATAAGCCGCTGAAAAGTAGCCGGAGCGTTACGCATACCGAAAGCCATTACCGAGTACTGAAGAAAGCTATCAGGGGTAACAAATGCAGAAATGTCAGAAGCACGACTCGTAAGAGGCACTTGCCAGTAGCCTTTTAACAAGTCTAACTTACTGACATAACAGGCTGAACCGAGGTTGTCAACACAATCTTCCATGCGCGGTAAAGGAAAACAGTCGGGCACCGTCACCGCATTTATCTTTCGGTAATCAGTACAAAATCGCGCTGTGCCATCACTCTTCGGCACTAATAAGCATGGCGAACTCCAGGGACTACAGCTGAACCGAGCAAGTCCATGCTCTACTAGATACTCAACCTCATTTCGCATCACATCTCTTTTCGCTGCATTTGCGCGGTATGCATGCTGTTTAATCGGGGTAGCATCACCCACATTAATGTCGTGCTCCAAAACTGTAGTGCGAGAAGGTACATCATTAAACAAAGCAGGAAAATCATCAATCAACTGCATAATATCACATCCTTGTTGTTCAGATAAATGAGATACATGAGATGTAAGATCAGACAATACCTCAGAATTCTTAAGTCGAGCACATTGTTGATGTGTGTGACGAAGAACGACTCCATCATCCTCCGGATCAGTGATCTCGACAGCAGCACAAGTGAACACAGGAGATGACACAGGAGATAACACAGGAGCAATGATTTCTTCTGCAAGTGACACATTCTGAACAGCTTCCCTACTGTAAAAAGTCTTTAACATATTCACGTGACACACTCGAGTCTTCCTTTTTCTATCTGGAGTTCCAATTACATAATCTGTAGTACTAAGTTTTCTTACCACCTCGTATGGTCCAGAAAACCGCGCTGATAAAGCAGACCCTACCATAGGCAGCAACACCAACACTTGATCGCCCTTATTAAAGGTACGCTGTACAGATTTACGATCATAGAGACTCTTCATTTTACCCTGAGCCACTTCAAGTGACTCTCTTGCCACGGAACAAGCTTGATGCAAGCGCTCACGGAACTTACTCACGTAATCCAGCACGTTCATTTTCGGGCTAGACTCAACAGATAATAGATTCTCTTTAAGCATTTTCAAAGGTCCTCTGACAGTGTGTCCGAATACTAGTTCAGCAGGACTGAATCCAAGGCTTTCTTGAACTGCTTCTCTGATCGCGAATAAAAGCAATGGTACCCCCTCATCCCACTCTTTCCCTGTTTCCATACAGTACTTTCTAAGCATTGACTTTAACGTTTGATGGAAACGTTCGAGTGCCCCCTGACTCTCCGCGTGATATGCACTTGCTACCCTATGGGAAATATTTAAACTCGACAACACTTGAGAAAAGATTTTTGAAAGAAAATTGGTGCCTTGATCTGTCTGCACAATTTTTGGTAAACCAAACGTAGAAAAAAACTTAACAAGTGCTCTAGTTACGACAGGTGCCGTGATCTTTCTCAATGGGATCGCCTCAGGAAATCTAGTGGCAGTACACATTACGGTCAATAAAAACTGATTACCGGTCTTAGATCTAGGCAAAGGGCCGACACAATCGACGATAACGTGCTCAAACGGTTCTCCCAACACTGGAATAGGAACAAGTGGAGCACACGGAATGACTTGATTCGGTTTGCCAGCGATCTGACAAGTGCGGCAAGTGCGACAAAATTGTGTGACATCAGTTTTTATTCTAGGCCAAAAGAAATGTCTCAAAATTCGGTGATAAGTTTTTTTAATTCCTAGATGTCCCGACAGGTCGTGATCGTGAGCTAAAGATAGAACTTGCTGTCGGTAAAATGAGGGAATCACGATCTGATACACACTACTCCATTCAGCATCTCCAGTCTCCGAACACCATTTACGCATCAATAAATCGTCCTCAACGAAATATGCAGTTTTTCTCTCTTGAGCTTTCTCTGTGGAAACAGCAGCAGCAAAGCACTTCTGGAGACTTTTATCCTGTTTTTGAGCCACAATAAGTCTCTCGCGCGTCACGCGCAGCTTTACACTCATAGTATCTGGAACATGCGCATTCTCAACAGCTTTAACGTCATCAGATACAACATCACTGATAAAAATAGGTGCGATAAAAGATGTAGCCAAATCATCAGCATCCGCTTTACGAGCTTGAGCCCGCGTCACTACACAAGTTGAAAATGTTTCTGGATATGACTGGGATAACTCATCAGGCTGTTCGAGCGCCACTGGTTTGTCGAAGACTTCCAGCAAAGGCATAATTTTTCCACCGGCTAAATCATTGCCCAAAATAATTTGTACCCCACTCACCGGTAAACGTTCACGAACAGCTAATTTCACAAAACCCGTACATAGTTCTGATTCTAAGTGAATCTGATGCAACGGAACTTGAACGAGACCCATCTCTATGCCCTGTACTAGAACATGACTGCCACAAAAAGTTTGCTCCAAGAACGGCAGTACATCAGCACTAATAAAGGACTGCATGGCCCCAGTATCACGGAGCATCTGAACTCTTACCCGTTCCTCAGAATTTCCCGCAACGGAAATTAACCCTTCCAACAGAAAAGGTACGTAACTGGAATCAGGCTTGTCGTTACACTCAATTTTTTTAGAATCAATCCGTTTCACAAAACCAGCACTCTTAGGTACAGAACTTGACTGTTTTCGTTTCAGTACAAAACAATCGGCAATTAAATGGCCAGGTTTGTGACAATAAAAACATTCTCGATCTTCCTTTGATTTTGGAGTACCTGATTTTGGTCGAGATGGACTACTCGAGCTCACTTGAACAGCAGCTTTCTCAAAACGCGCAGCAGCAAACACATTTTTATGCGTCAATGAAAACTCATCTGCCAGAACGGAGGCTTGAGACAAAAACGTCACTTTTTGTTCATTCAAGTAAACGACAACACGTTCAGGAATACAATTCTTAAATTCTTCCAAAAGAATTAACTCCCGCACGTCTTTTAAATCATTCACTTTACTAGATGTACACCACTTGTCAAACAAAGTGCCTTTCTCCCTTGCAAATTCAACAAAAGTCTGACTAGAATTTTTCTTATGACCCCTAAAACGCTGTCTATAAGCTTCAGGCACCAGCTCATATGCACGCAAAATCGCAGCTTTCACTACTTCATAATTCACGCTATCCGCTAAGGACAACGTAGCACAAACATCTTGAGCTTTACCGGTCAGCTTGCACTGCAACAGCAAAGGCCAAACCTCTTTAGGCCAATGGAGTATGGAAGCAATCCTCTCAAACACACTAAAATATGAGTCAACTTCTGTTTCTCGAAACTGCGGCACAAGGGAAATATGCTTACTGACCTCAAAGGTGGTTCTCACCGGCCCAGCCCCTGCCGAAGCATCAGCGGGCGGTAAAGGTTGCACAACTGGAACAGGCGTTACTTTGGCTGCATTCAATTCAAGTTCACGCAGCTTAATCTGCGTCTCCGCCTCGATTTCAAGTCTGCGGACTTCCAGTCGAAAATCCAACTCCGCTCGACGGACTTCTGCCCGTTCGCGTGTCTCCATCTGGAGTCGCGCTATACGAACCTTCAGTCGCGCATCACCTCCTATAGACTCATCTGAGTCCGGCGAAAAAGGTTCGAAGGGCGGCAAAACAGCTTTGGCTTCAGAACCCTCTACCTCAGCCGTCTCGCTCTGCTCCTCCTCCTCAAGGCGACTATCAGCACCAGGAAAAACTTCCCCACCACCTGCAGGCAACACTAAAACACCAAGTTCAACCAACCTTTGGGATACAGCAAACTTAATCTCTTTTTTAAGCCGCTGCTTCGAAACAGTAACCTGAACATGAGCAGCAATCCGCAGTAAATCATCTTTCCTACATTTATTTAACTGCTCAACCGTAGGTGCACTCAAAAAGGTGTCTAAATCAAAATCAGCCATTACTCTTATCAGAATCACTAACCATACAATCAACCAGCCCATCCACTAATCACTGCCTCGCGAATTACCACTCTACAAGGAAAGTACTGAACATGGTCATTCCACCACTCACATCAGCAGTAAATAATAACTCGGGAAACAAATAAAATATAAAGTTATCCCGGACGAGCCCCCATTAAATGTTACGATCTTTTAAAGTCTAGGAGATGTTACGCAACATTTGTTTTATTAGCACTGCTGATGGAGGAATACGGTGGAGGGAAAACCATGACAGACTCAACTTGAAGAGAAACAAACTGGATTTTATTGTCACAAAGCCGAAGCCACTAGTTCCAGTTTGGATGAAAAATGAGTGTGCTATTTACAATGTTTACAAAATATTACAATAATCAAATAATAGGAAAGAGAACCAAAAAGTGGCGCCAAAGAAAAGAACAGAATATAACAAAAAGCCTTATACTAAACCTAAACCTAACCAAAGGAAAAGGTGAAAAGAAAAACCGAAATCTTCAGTGCATTCGGCACCTAAATAAACTAACTATTAAACAAAACATACACAGAGTGGCGCTCACTCCTAACCTAGTGTATCTAACAAATAAACACTACGGGCATTATGTATACCGCGGCATACTGACCTGTCGTTCTCTTTCCCAGAGAGAGAGTCGAATTACAGGACCCCACAGCGTCAAACTGGGATACACATTGAAACTATGATCTCTACAACTAAAACATACTGAATATCAAGGTACATATAAACAAAGCATACAGCACCCAACTCATTCCACTACAAAGAGCCAGACATCACTATATGAATCTCCAGTCACAGGTTTAGTAACCTCACAACGCTACACGAGCTCATGGCCGCTTCCGAGAGATCGAATGAATGAAAACGCCATCCTCTTGAACCCAGCTGGTCAACTCTGATTGGCTCCCGGGCGCCGCCCCAACGATGAGTGACGTCCCGCTAGGCCAATCACAGCAGCCTGCCAGCCAAGAGTGAGCTAGAAACAGAAACAGATAATGAGCATATACTATCAACACGTGCGAAGTATACCAACGTGCACAGACTAGTGAAAACAAAACAAACCCCCACGTGGAACGTAACAGGCCCAATCTTTCCAAGTGACTGAGAAGCATAGTTCTGTGAGATACGAGCTCTATCTCTGACTGTGCTAGAATCAGCCAGTCGTCCAAGTAGTTTAGAATTCGCACACCCTGACACCTGAGGGGGGCGAGCACCGTGTCCATGCACTTCGTAAATGTACGGGGTGCCAGGGACAGGCCGAACGGGAGGACAGTATACTGATATACCTGGCCGTCGAAGGCGAATCTCAATGGCCTGTGACAGGGTATAATCTGTATCTGAAAATACGCGTCTTTCAGATCGAGAGATATAAACCAGTCCTTCGGGCGAATTTGCGGAGGATCTGCCTGGTTGTAATCATTTTGAACGGTCTCCTCATGAGAGCTTTGTTCAAAAATCTCAGATCTAATATAGGCCTCAGGCCTCCGTCGTTCTTCGGTACGAGAAAATAACGGCTGTAAAAGCCTGACCCTACAATGGCTTTCTGAAGCGCGAGCGGCGCTTGAGGCGGAGCGACTGTTAGTACATGCGAGCGCTTGTGAGCGAGCTCGTAGCATACATTCGCAGTCTGACCGGTATGAGTGCTTAAACACGGCGGCTTACTGACAGCGATGGCACGCTGTTTCATATGTGACGTCCTGGTTTCTTTGAACGGGGAACGTTTTCTGAGAGCTTTGTAGTGAGTGAGCGGCGCCGGAGGCGAGGCGTTTATTAGTAAGCGTGAGCGCGGACTTACAATCGCAGCCTGACTCATATGGGTGTCTATATGTGGCGGCTCGCTGACAGCAACAGCTGGCTGTTTTAAATGAGGCGACCCGGTTACTGTGAACGGGGAGCGTGCCATGAACATTCTGTGACGCGCGAGCAGCGCCGGAGACAGTGTGTCTGTTAGTAAGAGTGAGCGCTTGTGAGAGGGGACGTGACTTACACTCATAACCCTACTTACTTGAGGTTGAAATGGCCGTGTGACAGAGCGGGCATGAGATGGACGCGAGCGCAAGTTCGCGGGCGCGATGTCTACATCTAACACTCGAGCGGCATTTGCCAGCTTTATGAGAGTGGGCTCTGTGGGCCTGAGGGACACATGTTTTTGAGTGCTTGTGTGTAGGGGTGAACACTGGGCCATGGGCACATTTTCTACACGTAAAACACCATTGGCGTGAGCCGGATAAACAGAAAATACACTCTTCATGAGATTTCTGTGGGTCACCGTAAAAACGGTGTTTGTGTGCAGGCGAGAGGGCATTATAGCCGGCTCGTTGGCTGCTAAATAATCTCCTGCAGTAGCCCTCTGTGGGAGGACTGACAAGGCGTGGCGTTTCGGCGGTGGTCCGGCCGCAGCGGGACTTAACCGTCTCTTCTCCCTTGGTGTTAGGAGGGCTTCGCTTGCTCGGGTTTCAACACAATCCTCGGCCGGGGTCACCGCGGGGGAGGCGGCCTGTGGCGGCTGTCCGAGCGCGATCTAGGGCGGCCGCCCTGTCGACGCTGCGAAGCGGCAGGCTTGGCTGGACGCTGAGTGGAGCTTCTAGCAGGTGGCTTGTCACGTGAGCGGCCTGTGGCTGAGCTAGAGCGTCGTGGCAGAAACAAATTCATGGCCTGCGAGGTCTTCTGTACTTTGGAGAAGCGATCCACGATGCCGTTGACCACTGGGCCGAAGAGACCGGTGGGGGAGAGCGGCGCGTTGAGGAAAGTGGCACGCTCAGACTCCCTCATGTCTGCGAGCGTCAACCAGAGGTGCCTCTCTGTGACGGTTAGCGCAGCCATGGATCTGCCGATGGCCTGAGCTGCGGTCTTTGTAGCGCGGAGGGAAAGGTCCGTCGCGCTCCTTAAATCAGCGATCGCAGCTAGATCCGAGCCCTCCTCATCCCATTCGCGGAGGTCGGCTTGCAGGATCTGCAGAATGGCCATAGAGTGCAGGGCGGAAGCAGCCTGTCCGGCGGCGGAGAAGGTGCGGCCGACGAGAGCTGACGTGGTCCTGCAGGCTTTAGAGGGGAGCGCAGACTTTGAGCGCCATCCAGAGGAGGGCGGGCAAAGGTGCGCTGCTACCGCTTCTTCCACTTGAGGGATGGAGACATACCCCCTCTCGGTGGCGCCGTCCACGTGGGAGAGCGTCGCGGATAGGGCTGTCGCGGTGAAGGAATTTCCCTTGCGGTAATTTTGAGTGGCTCAATAGCGTGATATGCGGTATTACCGCCATTTATTTATTTATATTTATTTGTTGCTATAAATACGTGTTATGACGTGGTCAGCATACACAAAAACAATGTAACCGAAACTAAACAGCGTCTCTGCGCATTGAAAGACTGTCACTCAGCGCGCAGTTACATTGTTATGCCAACGGACTGTCTTTGAGTGAGTCATTAAACCGTTCATTCAACGAAAACGTTCAAAAAAGCTGATTCCTTAAATGATAGATGTAATGAAACAAGGCGTTAATTATTGTTTTTAAATTTGAGCTCCACTTTTCAAGGCTCAGCTGGCCAGCAATGCTTCACTTAATAGAGACCAATGCGTGACTCGCTGCTTTCCCCCCACGGCTTCCTCGCGCTGTGTAATGCTGACCAGTGCTGACGCCATTCATGGTAAATAGCCTACCCTTACACGTTAAAAGGATGATACGACAAATATTTCGCTTTCCTTGGAAACGGCAACCTTTTCACGAATATACATGACTTGACTTCAAAGACAGACGCAGGTAATCGCACGCGCTCAGGCGATCTCATTCACTGTCTGTTTAGGCTTAAGTCCAAATACACGAAGCCTCTGTACAAATCACCATGATAAACAGTGAGTCTTGTTATCATTATTAACTTATTTAACATTCAATACACATGGTACGAACTACGAAGGGTGGCCTTATGAAAAAAGAAAACGCGGTTTGGCGGTTGCTGCGGTTACTTGCATTCCTCTGCGGTTGGCCTGTCAGTAGCGCGGTACCGCAATATTGCGGTTATCGCGACAGCCCTAGTCGCGGAGATACTGGTGTGGAGCCTCGCGGAGAAAGGTGCATTCCACCACTTAGAGAGTTCGGTGTGGAGCTCCGGCAGAAAAGGAACAGGCCTTGAAGCCGGTGGCTGATGGCGGCGCTGAAGAAAACAGCCATCCAGGCGGTTAAGCGCGGGCTCCTTGGGCGGTGACCACTCGAGGCCGAGGTGGTCGACGCCCTTTACCAGGAGACGCATCAGCTCGGCATCCACACCCGAACGTGTCCGTCCGGACTCCTGGATGGAAGCAGAGGAGGAGTGGAGAGATCCAGGCCATTCCTCGCTATCCGAGGCCAGGATAGAGCAGCTGTCGCCCGCGGCAGCATTCTTAAAAGAACGCTCGCGCTCTTTTAGTAACAGTGTGTGTCGCAGCGGCGAGCACACACAGACACAGTAAAACAGTGACAAGAGCAGAAAAGGATATATGTCACCGGATAGCGTTGCTGGCACGGAAGGCTGAAGGCGGCGAGAAGTCGACCCGGCTTCCTCAGGCGCTTTCCTCTGCTGGCAGTCACTGGTTTCAACGGCGGCGGCTTCTCTCGGATCCAGCGGAAATGAAGAGCTCCGCTGAAGAGATGAAAACCAGGGAAGCAGCCTCTGAGCCCCGCTTTTATACGCTAAGCCACACCCCTTTGCGCGGGCTGTGACGCGTAGTGGGCGCGAAGCAACACCATTGGGTGTGACGTCACGCCAGGCTCACTGGTAGGCTGCTGCAGTTGCCGCAAGGCAGCCAATGAGCACGCTAGACAGCCTGCTCTAGGTCTGCAGCTGCTGCACTGCGTTGACAATATTTACAAAATTAAGGATAATTTTGGCTTCAATATCTCGAGCAAAGATGAACTTTACCCGTAGCGTAAGCTAAACTTACGCAATACGAGAGAACCTCTCGTAAGAGAACTAGCAAACACAAAGTTTGAACTTGAAATTGATTGGTCATCCAGAAGTAAATGAAAATGTTGTCATCAATGAATGTTTGCTGCAAGGCAAGCCCATATCAGTTCATCATAAATATTATAAAAATAGCATGCACTTATATAGTGAAGTATTTCCATTCATTAATGGGACTAAAGATCACAGACTCCTCCAGGGTTGAAAACAGGCCAAAAATGTGAAGACGTGTTCTTATCAGCCAGTCTTACAAGTATGTAAACATGAAAAATTCCATTTCAAACTTTTTAAAAAGCCAGACTTAGTAAAAAAGTAAGAAAAAGTCAAATAGACCCATTTTAAAAACTGTTTATCATTATGTTTGTAACTTGCGATGCAACCAATTTCTGTGCTAAGAAAATTCGTTTTTACATCAGTAAACATTACAGAGAAACATCAGTCAACTCAACTTAAAATTCATACTGATAAAAATTAATTTGCTTGCCCTGTTAAGACAAGGCGTAATACTCGTTGCTGTTAATGACTGATTTTGAGCAGTTTGAGCTCGTTCCCTAAAACGATTCGGAGGCAAAAACCCTTTAAAGCTGAACTTTGACACCACAAGACAGCACTGATCATGTGTCCGAGAGATAAAACCTGCTCATCTCACTGATCACATCAGCAGAACCTGACAGAGACACACAGGAGATAAGGGGTTTGTTTGAAAGGTTGCCATGACAAAGGAACACTTTGCGTGGTTGCCAGGTGAAGGAGCGGCAGTCATGTAATCTGTGCTTTGCCACGCTGGTCCTGTGTGCAAACAGCAGGACTCACTGACAGGTGATTATGGGAATAAACATATCATCAGAGCACTGGAACCATACAGTTTACAGTTCCAACAAAAACGAAATACTTCGACTAGACCACATCACCCAGTTGAAATTTCATGAAATAACAGTATCGCAATCATTTATTTAAAAGTTATAGTTTTTTTCTGTACTGTTTTTTTTAAAGTCTCCCTGTGGTGAAAATCAAGCTTTTAATGTTGTTTTTATGTCTATGTGGTGTTTTTAATATGCTTTAAGACAAACCATGTGTAAATTCATAAGAACACACCATTGCTGAGTATTTTCTCCTTAAAACTGCAGTGAACCAAAGACAGTCTCAAAAACACGGTTTGAAATCGCTGGTGTTTCTGACGTCACACACTACCTTGCAATCAGATCAACGTGTGATCGTCAACCAGTGGATCTCTGAGCTTGGGCACTTTCAACCTCAAACGTTTTGCCACAGTGTCCGTGCTGAACGACATGTTTGAAACGGTGTGCAACGGGTTTTGAGATACATTTTGTCTTGTTTGGTGGGTGTGTCAAAAATGTCAGCCCAATCAGCAGCAACATATAACCACGCGGTATTAAAGAGACAGCACGCACGATGGGTCCAAGTAAAGTCATTTACAATAAATGTGTCCGTTGCAGCTCGATATACGCAACGATTGAAGATATATTAGAAGACTTGTTTGTCGTTTTGAGGTCAAAATATAGCATATCAACATTGATCAGCAATAATGATAAGCCTAATAGGCTACTCACAATAAAAATAATAAGGCCATATAGTTCATAACACAATCTCGGAGCTATGAAGTGGATTATCCTTCACCTGAGGTGTTTGTCTTTTCATCCTGAAATGCGAGGCAAATGTTGGATCAAAAAAATTAGGAACCACAGTTTCCACAAATGCCTTCACTCGATTGGGATCGTTCTCTTTTATTCTGAACGGCAAGGGCAGTGACTGTAACGTATTGAGCGTATTTTGCTGTATTAAACACGTATTTAAATACCGATATCATCAGGCTCCGAAAATTCTTCAAAAAGAACATAAAGAATGGCCTTCTAGTTGCAACTCTTGGGTCATCAGAACAGGGTGTTCAACGCACCACCGTTTACGTTTAAAAAACGCTTTGCAACTTTTTGTCGGGGCTGAACGCAGCCCTGGTGTGAATGAGTGGAGGCGGGGCTCTAAGGCATGATTTTTTTTCTTTTCTAGGAAAACATTTTTAAATATGTAATTTTGGTGATCAAAGATGAGTTTTAAGGGATAAAATGATTGAACTTTAAGGATATATCTTCACAATAATAAAGTGGCCCAAAAAAAGCAATTCAAAACATCACATGCTGCACAAGAGAATTTCACTTCTTCACTTGTGTTGCGCCTCAAATGTCAAGCATGACATTTCTTACATTATTCCGTAAAGTCACCATGAAATGGAAGTTGCGATAGTCTTTACTTCCCTATGTATTGAGGCATATCCGAGTTAAATGGCTTTTTGAACTCAAAAAAAAAAATGTAGGTTGGGGCTTGATTTTGTCCATGGGGAACTGATTGGATGGTTGTGGTTTACTATTGGTGGATCTCATGTGAGTGACAGGTTGCCCCGCCCTCGTGTCAGTAAACACATCATCAGAGAAGAGGAGAGATGTCACTAAAAGAAAGCTATTATGATTAAAGATTATGAGGGCACATGAATTTTAAAAAATGATGTGCACGGATAAATTATTTAGGCTATAATACATACTGCAATATTCCATAAAGAAAAATAATTGTCAATTTTGATTTCATCCTTCTCTGATGACATTAGTTTTATGGCTTGAGCAGAACATCTTTAACCTCTCCTCTCCAACCGTCGGTCTGCTGTGAGCCAGAGATGGCGAGGAGCTGAGCTAAAAATCAAGCTTCACCCTTTTTTGTCATTCAATACAACGTTTTACACGGAAATCACAGCACACTGTGGATCTTGTGATTCTATGAATATGCAAATGAGCCCCGCCTCCACTCACTCACTCAACTCAGAGATCCACTCGTTGACGATCACACGTTGATCTGATTGCTTACAAGGTTGTGACGTCAGCGATTTCAAACCGTGTTTTTGAGACTGTCTTTGGTTCACTGCAGTTTTAAGGAGAAAATACTCAGCAATGGTGTAATGGTACAATTTCTGTTTCTTTGATAACAGGCAGGCAGATATATAGATGATTCTATCAACCTGGATTAATAATTCTGTGAGAAATGATTATAGCAATCTTAAAGTGTCATCCGTGATCTGAATCCATTCATAAATGACCAGCCAGTGTCTGTGAGGATGGTCATTGTGTTTATCTTGAGTCAGATCCAGAGGAGGGTGGAGGGCCTGTCTAAAGTGTGATCATCCGATAACTCGACCCAGGACGAGCTGGAATGAGGGAGCAGGAAATGCCAGTAATCCGACAGCCCTCGACACACGTCATCAACTCTGCTTTTCGAAACAAACTCAAACTCAAAAAGCTGATCTGTGAACGCGGCGCTTTCAAAGCTTTTCAAAACAAGCGTTGTACTACTGTCAGTAGGTCACGAAAGTGTGCTCCTCTTAAAAACGCCCGAATATGCCTACTTCCAAACCATCTAGTAGGTGAAAAACAGTATGTGAGCTGAGAACATTAGAGAAAAAGGTTCAGTGGGGTTCCATATCGAATCATAGGATTCTTAAAGGGTAACTAAACCCCTGGTCAGAGCCTGACTCCACCCACTGGCAATATTTGAAAAATGCTGGAAAAGTGGGCGGAGCCCAGCGGAGAGGGGACGTGCATCTGAGATGCATCTCTCTGTAGGCAAGGGGCGTGGTTAGCTGGTTCCCTCTGATGTCACCGGCCACCACAACTTCCAATAGGAAAATTCAACTGCAGTTGCCACTGTTCAACCTGAAGAGGGCAGCACTCAGACGTTTTTACACCATGTATTGTAGAATTAAAACACTTCAAACCCAAATGTCAAAAAAAATACTTGAATCAATGAACAGCATTAATAAAGCCCCAGTCTTACAGATCATTAACTAAAAAAAAAGTTGTTTTTCAATTTTAAAGAACTGCCAAAAAAGTTCTGTATAAGGAAAAATGTCTTAAATTAATGCATAATACTTTTATGTTTACCAGGTTATTTCGTTTTTTTTTTTTTTACTTGTGATAAAGTTTATGAGCAGTTTAATAAAAAAAAAAAATCAAAGAAGTTATTAAATCAAATTGAAATAATTACACCCCCTAAATGGTTCTATATATGAAGTGCCCAGCAGAACCCTTTAATGTTCTAGAACCTTTTCTTTAAGAGTGTAGTAGGTCCAAATTCAAATCCAGGCAAAAAGTAGCCGGATCACCTAGCTACTGTACTACTTCCGGCTAGTTTCTGAAGTGAGCATTTACTAAACACTTTACAATCTCATGACGAAATGGACAATATAATTAAAATTCTTATTTTATTTGGGAAATATCATATACATAATGCACTTTGTTAACTGTACCAAAAGGTATAGACTATTTTCCACTGCCTTAAAGTTTTTTTTTTTTTTTTTTTTACAACTCTCTAACTTCAACACAGAACAGTCGTCAAGCTGTTAAGACATCTTGGCTGTTGAAAAGGATACTTGATGTACAGTATTAGATGTATTATGGATTTTTGAATTTTGATTTTACTGACAGTTACAACATGGCTGATGTAGTACATCTAATTTCATTCATACTACACACATTCACACTACATACATAAACTTGCTTCATGACTGTTAAAAAGTATGTTATGTGATTTCGGACGCATGCTTAACCCTCTGGGGTTGTTCGTTTAACAGTCACACTTGGGGTGTTCGGGTCCAAATGGACCCAAAGGGCAGAATTCATATTTTAAAAAAGAAAATCATAATTTGTTTTTTTAACTTGTTTTCTATAATTTTTTTTCTTTTCTTTTTTGGTGTTTTGAGATATTTTATGATTTATAATTAATATTTATGCAATAATTATGACCCATTTTTTCCCATTGAACATAATATAATTTTTTTTTTTATTATTTAAAAAAAATTTTTTTATCAAAGCTGTATTACATTTTAGAGTGAAGCCTAGGCCTCATGAAAGCAATTTTTAAAAAAATATAGATGCCATCTGGTGGACACACTGAGCATTTTTATCACGCAATAGCAAATTTTTACCACTAGTGGATTTACTTGGGGATTCTAGTGAATTTTGCAAATATATACAATTTTTTTTTCAGGTTGTTGATTTTTAAAATATAATAACAGATTCTCAAAGACTATTTTTGTCTTGTTTTTTGTTTGTTTGGTTGGTTTAAATGGTAATTTGAAGTGCCAGTTTTACTTTATAATACAGATTATTATAAATATATAATACAGTGTGTGTGTGTGTGTGTGTGTGTGTCTGTTTTGCACTCTTGATGTTTTAGAGATTCACCCCTTCACCGTTGAGTCATTTTTTCTGCATTCTGGCTGATTTGTATATTGTATGCACAAAAAAACTGTTTTCATATTTTTGACAATTTCCCATTCATTTCCATTGGGGGTCATTTGGACCCCGAAGGTCCTAAGTGTGAGTATTTTTTTTATTTTTTTTTACAACCACTTAGACTATTCAAATAGACTATTCTATTTGAATAGTCTGTGTTTTCATATTGAATAATCTGTGTTTTCATATTTTTGACAATTTCACATTCATTTCCTATGGGGGTCCATTTGGACCCGAACGTCCTGAGTGTGACTATTTTTTTTACAACCACTTAGACTGTTCACATCCTGTCCCCAATTTTTTTGGGTGTTCACATACCAAATACCAACAAAGTCACCAAATTTCGGACCATTCCGAAGAAGCTGTGATTTTTAACATTTTTTTATTTGAATGATTCGGGTCCATTAGGGCCGAACAACCCCAGAGGGTTAAAGAGGACCGATTGTTTTTTTTTACTCTTTACACTCTTTCTTTAGTGTGTAATGTTGCTGTTTGAGCATAGTCCCTCCAGCGGGAGTTATTTTCTATATCAGTGTCAGTGTTTCTGAACTCCCTGAAACGCCTCCATTGTAGTCTTGAGTTTTCTGGAACGAACACGCCACAATATTCCTCATTTTTAATAATTCACACGCAGAATAAAGGGGCGGGGCCTGGTTGAGTTAGTTAATAGTTTGTTGAAAAACTGGCGGTTATGGTAAGGGGCGGGACATTTCCCAAACACACTCAAAGCGCTCGACCAATCACAACACACTACTCCAGCCGACCAATCAGAGCACAGTGTGCTTTTCAGAAGGAGGGGCCAGTATTGCCAAGTCCATGTGGAATTGGGCTATTTTTAAGTTGTTGCCATGGGTTATTTTTTTTCACGGGTTGATTTTCACCCATGTAGGTACAATTTTGGCACTTAAACACCCCCAAAACACTACAAATTCAGTGGAGAATTCGGCCGCCCGATGGAGAAAATTGCATTGGACTGTTTTTGGGATACTTTTGACTGGCCATTGGACTACTTTTGTTCCACAGACTTGGCAACCCTGGGTGGGTATTCATAGAGACAGCAACTAAACGTTATCGACAGACTGGGAAGAGAGGAGCTGCAACAATGGAGAATATGGGGAACATAATGTATTTTTTTAACATTCAAGCATGCGTGAAAACCTATTAAATAGAGCAGATGAAAAAGGACAAAATAAATCCCCTTTATTTAGCTCCTTTTCAATAAAACTGAATGTTGGCCTTTCATATTTCTCAGGTGAAAATTTCGCTTAATTGAAAATTTTGGGGTCAATAGATGGGGTCAATGCTATAAGACATATGAGGAAAACACAATTACTATGAGTTATAACTGTATAAACAACTGTTTTGTGTAAGAAAATTCATCATAGTCTCTTATGATCATCATTACCTCGGATTAAATGTTTATGCATAAAACAATTTTATAATAATTGTATTTTCCATCATATGCTATGCAGCTTTCAGTTTACTTTCCATTTTTCTATTATTCCCTGTAGTTTTTCATTGGCAGTTTCTAAACTTTAAGCTGTTTAATTGACTCACACACACACACACACACACCAAAGACAAACGCATCTGTTATGATTTATAGTACCAGTGGAAAACACTAAATAAAGACTTGCCCTCAAAATTGTTTCCCTAATTTTAGTTCCCAGTCATTATATACTGTATGTTTCTCATACTCCAACATCATCTCAATCTTTTTATTGCCCCATGAATGCAGGTCTGACTGAAGCAGGCGCATCAGTGACACACACACACACACACACTGTCAGACAGAGAACTGGAGGAAATATCATCAGACATCTGTGAACAGAGCTGGGAGAGAGGGCTGAGACATGAGACTGCCACATCACCCGGACACACTCACATGCACTGCATTCAGAGACTGAGCAAATGTTTCTTTCACTGAGATTAATGTTCATTTAGTTGAGATAATCGAATCATTGTGACAGGAGCAGGAATTCACACTGTGATTTGAACTCTGCTCCGACCTATGAACTTGTGTAATATAATATTCAAGACCAAAATCAATCTAATAAGGTGTTAAATGACTTATGCTCCAATATCGAACACTCTGTAGCATATTTCCAACAAAACAAATAATAATACATAAATAGATAATTAAATTAATTACATATAAAATAAAAAAATTGAAATTGAAAAATCTAATTCTTTAAAATTAATAAAATACAATATTATTGTATTATTGGGTCATTCCTGGTATTCGGTGCCTTTTGGCCCTCAGAAATTTGGAAAATCAAACTATTTTTTTATATAGTCACGTGATGATGTAAAACATTTGAAAAATATTCTGGTCAATTTAACCATTTATTAAACAAAATAAATGAAATAGGAGATCAAAAATGTCCATCGTTAGGGACAGATACAAATGGCATTTTGTTTACTTTTTATACTACATTATTGATATATATTTTTTTATATTACATTATTTTACAATATTGACACTTTCATTGTCACTGGGTTTTTTTTGGTGCTGATTTTATGAAATTATTAAACATATCTAACAAACTTTAAATGCACTATACTTCTTCAACTTTAGACATACATTATTTTCACAATCACTCTTCAGATATAACAGGTTCGGACATTCTGACTAAAATCAGCCACTGCACGATATCTGAGCAACAAGAAGCTGTAGAAAGTGTATCTAATAAAGAATTGCATGGTCTTTAAAACTGTAGCCCTAATAGTAAAAATATGATTTTTCAAAAAAAAAAAAAAAAAATCATATTTCCCTTAACAGGAAGGATGTACTAAGGTTGACCATATCAAATTTGAAAGATAAAATTGGTAAAAAAAAAAAAAAAAAAAAACGACGATCTCGCTCAAGTTGTTTTCCTCCAAAGAAGTGATGACTGCTTTATATAGTAGCCTAATATAATGTCATTTAATTGTTCCAACTTTCATTTAAAGGGAAAGTATTCAAAAATAACTGGGTGGACAATAATTTGAGGGACAAGCTAAAAACCTTGATTATAATTGTTCAAATAAATGTAATAATTGAAAAAAAAACACTACATTGGAGAGAATCATTACTGATATAGCCTACTAACAATGTAAAAAAAATGTATAGTAGGCCTAAGTGTTGTTGTATTTATCAAATAAATGAAATATGGGATAGGCTGCAGGCCTGGGGACTTTAGGAAAAATTATGATATATATGTGGCGGTTTAAAATGCGGTAAAATGTTTCAAATCATTTTTTAAATCAACTTCAATATGCTTAGAATTCAAATGGTGTTATTTATGATTGACTAAGACAGGTTTAAAATTGGTAGGCTATTATTACACTTTAATGCAGTAAGATCATCTTTACTGGTGACACAAACGGCACCGAATCCCAGGAATGACCCTATTATTAATAATAAAACAGATAAAAATGTATAAATATTTAAATATGTAGCCTACATATTTTAATTTTTGGTTATCGATAGGCTACACTTCTCCTTAGCCTACTGTACATGAACACAGAGGTGGAGCAGCTTAATCGGTTCTTTCCCACGCTATTCTCGACCTAACCTGTGCTGAATCAACCTTTTGGTCTGGAAACGAAATAAATCATACTATTGCGAAGGTTTGGCCGGCGGAAGAATAGTAACTGAGAATTGGTGACTGGACGCTCCACGCAGGTTTCCAAGTCTCGTCACCGTGCGCTAATTAATATTCATTATCAAATCCTTCGCCATAGTAGAATTAGCAAATTCTCAGTCGGGAAGGGGGTTGGGATTATTAGCAGCCCTGGAATGTGCTCGTGTAGCGTCGGGAGCGCGCAGCGGTGCGACAGGTCTGTGAAGTGGAGTTCAATAGGAAGACAGACGCTTAGGGAGTTCGAGTCATTTGGCGAATCGATTCGTTCTGTCTGTTCATTTCAGCGAGCCGGTTCTAATACAACAATTCACCAGTCATTCAGTTCAATAGTTCCCAGAAGTCCTTTAAACAATAATTTGGTTAATATAAAATCCAAAAAAACCGTACATTTTTAACATTAAACGTACAAAATTTAACATTAACAAATGTTTAATGTAATAATGTTTACATAGTGTTTATTTTACATTAAACGTACAAAAACGTAGGCGCATTACGATATCCAATTACACATGTCCTTCTAAAACAAACAAACAAACAAAAAAACCTAAAGCTACACTTAATAGCCTTTTTATGTTCTAATTTGTTTGTGTCCTTCTGTTTGAGACCCTGGTTGTTTCTTGTATTGTACAGATAGATATTTTCCTACTTGCTCGAAAAGTGTGTCAAATGTTGCTTGTTTCTAGTGTCACTAAAGTTTTACTCCCAGCAACGGTCTCCCTCACTGACTGATTTACGAACGCTTTCTGAATCGTTTCGATCGAATCATTTAAACGAACTGATTCAAATGAACGATTCCTTCGCGAATCGGATAGCACTACGTTGGAGAACCATGGCGGTGAAACAAATGACATGGTTGGGGATCTAAATTACACACAGCAGAAGAACCGGCGCCCGTAGACAGTGAGATATCCGTGAAGGTAAGAGAAGCAGATGACTTGAGTGTTGCAGAAGCTGTAATTGTTTGTAACTCGATTTCCGAAACTTTATTTGGATGATTTGTTGGAACTAATGCTGAGCTATTGTTCCACGGCGAGTCAGCTTTATGGGGTTTGGTGGTGAGGTTTAACACTAATCGCGGTAGTTGTCGATCATTTGAAGAACATTATATAATCTAGATTCGACTCTTTGGATAATATCTATTCTGAGTCGCTGTCAGATATTGAACACTGATTCAATGAAGCCCAATGGATCTGCCTGCAAGCCACTGTCGGAAAGTTTTGATCTTAGTTGGAAAAGTTTCTTTGATCATGCGGATGAGTGTCGTGGAGATTTTATCTGATAACAAAAGAGCGCCTAAATAACGTGCGCGTGCTTTCAAATCGCGTTAAAATGTAAAGAGTGTTATTGTTTCTTTTCTTTTCAGATGTGCGCGGGGATTCGAGACAATGTATCAGAGTGACTATGAAGGGCTAATTTCCATTGTCCAATTGAGGATTACAGGACCACGGACCTAAAAATACAGTTTTAAAGTAGGAAGTTTTTAAAGTCATTGAAAATGATCAAGGGTGAACGCACCCTGCGGAGCGCGTCCCCGCATAGAAATGCATACAAGTCGGACTTCCACGCCATTAAGTGCACTTTTGATGGGACCAAATCCGACAGCGAGGCCAAATCTTATGCTAATGGAGCCAGCGACCCCCGAGAGGACACCAGGGGGAGGCCGTTTGGCAACCGGATAAACAAAATCAAGAACATTTTCTTGCAAATGGATGGCCAGCAATCGCAGGAGAGTCAGGAGAGTAAACCTGCTCAAAAAACAGATGCATCATCTCCTGTGTCCCCAGTGTCCAAGTTCCCAGTCAGCACCAGCAAAACCTCCCTCAGCACTGCCAACAACCAAGAACCGCAAAACACAGACAGAACTCCAAAGGGAGAAGAGGGCGAAATAGATAAAGTCGCCCTGGCGGAGAAATTTTCAGTGACAAGGAAGCTCTTTGAAAGAGGGATAAAAGAGCAGCCCGTCGCGGAGAGAAGGACCTCAGTCACCCGGAGGTCCTTCGGATCTTCTGAAAACACCAGCAACAATGGCGTCAGCAAAAGCCCAACGTCACCTGTGAGTAGCGCCGCAGAGGAAAAGAGGGACGTTGAGGACTCAAAACAGGTCAATAGGCTATCGCTGAATGCGGGACCTATTTCCAGGCGGTTGGAGAACTTCATTGTGGACGGTGATAATGAAGAGTCAATGCAAGTTTCCGCTAAAAGCCCTGAGAAACTGAGCAGCGCCTCTGAGCACTCGCTGGCGTCGCCTCTACGAGGGAGATCCCAGAAACCCACTTCCACAGTTACTGATCAAGCACACGAACCCACATCCCCAAACCCTGACGCATCACCCAAATCGCTCCCGTGTAAAACAGAACCAGTAGCCGGTAGCCCTCCGTTCAAGTCCATCAGCCCGGTTTCATACAAACCGACCTCCCCGACCGGCAGGAGCACCGGCGAGCCTCTTTCGCCCACGGCTCACGGCCCATTTAAACGCTCTCCGTCTTCTGGAAGTGACTCGGTGAAAGATTCCTTGACAAGTAAGCCAAGTAGTCCTCCTGCGAACGATCTCAAATCTTCTTCCAGTCTCTATAAACGGCCTTGGAGTCCTGAGGAACCAAAAAGTGGGAACCACATAATTCCCAGTCCATCTAGGGACGTCTCTCATGAGCAGACCGCCACACAATGCCTGGACCCGACTGGTGCGGGAGTGGTACGGGCCGAGCTGGTAGTGGTCCAGAACGAGTCTTCAGAAAGCGAGGAGAACGACGAAGAGTTTTTGGAGGATGCCATGTCAGAGGTGAAGCTACAAAGGGAACTTAAATCCGAGGCTCCAAAAGCAGATCTGAACCCTCTGAAGGTGTCATCACCTCAAAACCATACTGAGGACAAACGGCTGGAGAGGGATGTATGTGTATCATTAGAGCTGGAGAAAGAGGAACCGAATCAAGAAGAAGAAGAAGAAGAGGAGGAGGAGGAGATCATACAAAAGAGGAATAGCTGTCATGAAGATGATGACGAGGAGAGCGAGCAGGAAGATCCAGACGAATATGGGAAATCTTCTCCGGTGTTTTATAGTTTTGAGAATGCCGCGTTTTTGGATGATAAGGAAGGGGTTCAGGACCCGGAGGATGAGGAGGATGAAGATGAGGTCTATGAGGAGTATGATGATGCTCCCGGTTTGTCTGAGGATGAGGAACGGTCTCCAAGAAGGAAAATCAGATTCTCCACCGAGCCGATACGGGTAAGCAATATCTTGGTGACAAAACAGTAAATCTGGGTAAATCTCACAAAAATATATTTAGTTAGTTAGTATATTTTTGCAATTGTGACATTTCAGCTGAAATGTCAGTGTGTCTATTCTGTCTCATTTCACATGACTTTGGTTTGAAATGTAAAACGCTTTAGTTTTAAATGTGATTTTAAGGAAAACACTCAATTTATGTTTTGTGAGCAGTCAGAAACATGATTGTGTCTTTGAAAAGAAGTTTTGGGAGAGCAGGAAAGCTGCTCTCTGTGAGTCTGGGGTCAAAGTTCTGCCAACAGTTGGGCAACAGAAGGGCTCATTGCAGAACATTTGTTTGGGGGTTGAAAAAGGGGAATATTTTTAGAAATATTGTTGACATTGTGGCCCAATGAGGGACAGAGACCTGAAATGCGGATGGTATATAGAGAAGTATGTTGGCTTAGCAAAGCAAAGCTCATTAGAACAGCATTCCTTTGAAAAATTCCTGATGAAGAACATGTCTGGGTCATATCTGAGCCTAAAACGTAAATAGAATAAAATGAAAGACAAAAGCAGAGATGGGACTATTTAATAATGTGATTATTTAATGAGAATTTAAAGGGATATTTCATATAATGAAATCATTTACTCGCCCTCATGTCGTTCCAAACCTGTATGACTTATATTTTTTTAAAAATGTCTCAATGTTTTTTGTCATTACAATGGAAGTCAATAATAGTAACCAAAACTTTTTGGTTACCAAGTCTTTAAAATATCAATCTTTTTGCTCACATTTTCTTAATGAAACATTTCATGTATAATTTTTTGTTTGTTTTTGGGCTTAAATATGACCTGGACATGTTTTGTGAGTTTTACCATATAACTGCATGCACAAACACTGCTCAGATCTGATTTTGTCCCTGAAACACAATGATCAGACTGCACTCCCGTCCTATGGCAGCCCGCCAGGCTCATATGGTCCTGATCTACTTTGCCACGCTGCTCTTTTTGTCTGATCAGGCCTTCAGACGCTTAATGTCTATTAATCTATTTTAAGTTCATCATTTCCATGTAATGCATTTCTGAGCTCTGGAATGTCTTTCACACCTGTGCTGGTAATGATCAACAACACAGTGTGTTTTATTCCATTGGGCTGTTAGAAAAAAAATAAACCGAGCACTGCCTGCCTTTGTGTCAGCAATTTGACAAAACCCCAGTATTCGCCTGTTCCCGGGGCGTTCCAGCACCTGGGATGTTCTCCCTCTATCCTAGGAAAGCTACTGTGAACTCCCGCGCTCATAACAGGTGTGAAATGAAACACCCTTACTTCTGTGCAATCTTCATTCATCTCTCTCTGTCTCTCTCTGTTTGGAGATCTTTAGACATTAAGCAGAACTTTACATCGAAAACAGAAACTGGTGTTGCATTCTTGTGCAAAATTGAACAATTTTTGGTATGTTGCTATGCAGTTGTCAGGGCTTTGCTATGTAGTTGCTAAGATGTCCCGAGTGGGTTTCAACATATCGTTATGCAGTTGCAAGGGTTTTCTAGATTGATACATAATTGCTAAGGTGTTCTGAGTGGTTTTTACTAGGGCTTCATTGGAAAAACTGACATATTTTGTTTTTCTACAATATCTATTGCAATATGATGACTTGAATAGACCTTTTTGCAAATAATTAATCATTCTAGAATTTTATTGGGGAGTGAATCTCCACAGAAAAATGTAAGCATAGATAAATACAATAGAACTAAGGAAATAAACATTGCTTTGTTTTTCATGTAAAGGCCATTGCACACTGAGTCCGAAATTCGCATCCGAAATTTTCGCACGTTAAAAAATAAATACGACCTCACGTTATGTCAATCACGCTTGCACACTGCCTCTGAAACTTTCGTCCGTCATAAAAAAAATGGAATCGGGTTCGATTTTCTGCGTTGTTCGCATCCGTAGCAATCAGTTTGAATGGTGTTTGAATGATGTTTTGACAATTCAGAGCCACCGAATCTCGAATACGAAAAAACGCATACGAAAATTTCGGACTCAGTGTGCAATGGCCTTAAGTCTAAAAGTCTACTCAGGTGCAGAAATTGATTAATCAAATGTAAAATCTCACTGTACTGTCTGCACTGTATAAATATAATTAATAACTGTCCCTAATCAAGCAAGCCAAAGGTGTCAGTGGCAAGAAACCCAAATTCCATTGTTGGAGAAAATCTTTGCATTAACCCATTAAAACCGGATCACACATCTGTGATGTAAAAAAGGCCTTTTTTAGCAGGCGTTTTAGGCCTACATGGGTTAAAGGGATAGTTCACCCAAAAATGAAACTTCTGTTATTAATTACTCACCCTCATGTCGTTCCAAACCCGTAAGACCTTCGTTCATCTTCAGTTTTCTGAAACACCCATAGGCAGCAACGTAATTGCAACTTTCAAGGCCCAGAAACGTAGTAAAGACATTGTTAAAATAGTCCATGTGACTCCAGTGGTTTGCTATAAAGTGCAGAAAACACTTTTTGTGTGAACCCCCCCCCCCCTACAAAATAATGACTTTAGTCAACAATAAACTGTAAGCAGCGCTTTCGGGTTCTACGTCAGAACATAGGCTCAATATTGGCCGACGCTGGTCATGTGAGCATCGCGACACATGCGTGTGCTGCTGACGCAGGAGCTGGCCAATAGTGAGGCGCCGTTCCGATGTAGAACCCGGAAGCGCTGCACTGCTTACACTACGTCAACAGCATAGGAGAATGACGTGGAAGAGAAGAAATTGTTGAATAAAGTAATTATTTTGGGGGGGGTTTGCGGAAAAAAAAAATGCTCGCCCTTTTATAACATGAAAGGGATACTTCACCTCTGGAAAGATGAATGTGTATTTAAAATGGGTCATTTATGTAGAAGAAATGTGAAATTATTTTTGAATTTGGAGCTTTCTAGACCGAGAAAAGCCAGAAAATGTATTTTTGGCTTATGTGGATGAAAGACAACAACTCCCAGAATGCACTTGCTTCGCTGCCCTAGGAGGCCACGCCTACCGGTAACAGAGCGCAGTAGTTAAACAACAAGTCTAGCCTACTAGTGAGTCTTCGTGGTGAGTCTGCCCGAAAATGTGTTTCGAGATCGCCCAAAATGTCCGGGATTCGGCTTTTGCGTTCTACAGTCGCCATTCATCATGTTTACTGTGGCGAGCAGGACGAGTGAGGGCCGCGGGGGGACGGCGCGAGTCATGTTTACTGTGGCGAGCAGGACGAGTGAGGGCCGCGGGAGAACGACACGAGTCATGTTTACTGTGGCGAGCAGGACGAGTGAGGGCCGCGGGAGAACGGCTCGAGTCATGTTTACTGTGGCGAGCAGGACGAGTGAGGGCCGCGGGAGAACGACACGAGTCATGTTTACTGTGGCGAGCAGGACGAGTGAGGGCCGCGGGAGAACGACACGAGTCATGTTTACTGTGGCGAGCAGGACGAGTGAGGGCCGCGGGAGAACGGCTCGAGTCATGTTTACTGTGGCGAGCAGGACGAGTGAGGGCCGCGGGAGAACGACACGAGTCATGTTTACTGTGGCGAGCAGGACGAGTGAGGGCTGCGGGAGAACGACACGAGTCATGTTTACTGTGGCGAGCAGGACGAGTGAGGGCCGCGGGAGAACGACACGAGTCATGTTTACTGTGGCGAGCAGGACGAGTCAGGGCCGCGGGAGAACGACACGAGTCATGTTTACTGTGGCGAGCAGGACGAGTGAGGGCCGCGGGAGAACGGCGCGAGTCATGTTTACTGTGGCGAGCAGGACGAGTGAGGGCCGCGGGAGAACGGCGCGAGTCATGTTTACTGTGGCGAGCAGGACGAGTGAGGGCCGCGGGAGAACGACACGAGTCATGTTTACTGTGGCGAGCAGGACGAGTGAGGGCTGCGGGAGAACGACACGAGTCATGTTTACTGTGGCGAGCAGAACGAGTGAGGGCCGCGGGAGAACGACACGAGTCATGTTTACTGTGGCGAGCAGGACGAGTCAGGGCCGCGGGAGAACGACACGAGTCATGTTTACTGTGGCGAGCAGGACGAGTGAGGGCCGCGGGAGAACGGCGCGAGTCATGTTTACTGTGGCGAGCAGGACGAGTCAGGGCCGCGGGAGAACGGCGCGAGTCATGTTTACTGTGGCGAGCAGGACGAGTCAGGGCCGCGGGAGAACGACACGAGTCATGTTTACTGTGGCGAGCAGGACGAGTGAGGGCCGCGGGAGAACGACACGAGTCATGTTTACTGTGACGAGCAGGACGAGTGAGGGCCGCGGGAGAACGGCTCGAGTCATGTTTACTGTGGCGAGCAGGACGAGTCAGGGCCGCGGGAGAACGACACGAGTCATGTTTACTGTGGCGAGCAGGACGAGTGAGGGCCGCGGGAGAACGTCACGAGTCATGTTTACTGTGGCGAGCAGAACGAGTGAGGGCCGCGGGAGAACGACACGAGTCATGTTTACTGTGGCGAGCAGGACGAGTGAGGGCCGCGGGAGAACGGCGCGAGTCATGTTTACTGTGGCGAGCAGGACGAGTCAGGGCCGTGGGAGAACGGCGCGAGTCATGTTTACTGTGGCGAGCAGGACGAGTCAGGGCCGCGGGAGAACGACACGAGTCATGTTTACTGTGGCGAGCAGGACGAGTGAGGGCCGCGGGAGAACGACACGAGTCATGTTTACTGTGGCGAGCAGGACGAGTGAGGGCCGCGGGAGAACGACGCGAGTCATGTTTACTGTGGCGAGCAGGACGAGTGAGGGCCGCGGGAGAACGACGCGAGTCATGTTTACTGTGGCGAGCAGGACGAGTGAGGGCCGCGGGAGAACGACGCGAGTCATGTTTACTGTGGCGAGCAGGACGAGTCAGGGCCGCGGGAGAACGACGCGAGTCATGTTTACTGTGGCGAGCAGGACGAGTGAGGGCCGCGGGAGAACGGCGCGAGTCATGTTTACTGGGGCGAGCAGGACGAGTCAGGGCCGCGGGAGAACGGCGCGAGTCATGTTTACTGTGGCGAGCAGGACGAGTCAGGGCCGCGGGAGAACGACACGAGTCATGTTTACTGTGGCGAGCAGGACGAGTGAGGGCCGCGGGAGAACGACACGAGTCATGTTTACTGTGACGAGCAGGACGAGTGAGGGCCGCGGGAGAACGGCTCGAGTCATGTTTACTGTGGCGAGCAGGACGAGTCAGGGCCGCGGGAGAACGACACGAGTCATGTTTACTGTGGCGAGCAGGACGAGTGAGGGCCGCGGGAGAACGACTCGAGTCATGTTTACTGTGGCGAGCAGAACGAGTGAGGGCCGCGGGAGAACGACACGAGTCATGTTTACTGTGGCGAGCAGGACGAGTGAGGGGCGTGGGAGAACGACACGAGTCATGTTTACTGTGGCGAGCAGGACGAGTGAGGGCCGCGGGAGAACGACGCGAGTCATGTTTACTGTGGCGAGCAGGACGAGTGAGGGCCGCGGGAGAACGACACGAGTCATGTTTACTGTGGCGAGCAGGACGAGTGAGGGCCGCGGGAGAACGACACGAGTCATGTTTACTGTGGCGAGCAGGACGAGTGAGGGGCGTGGGAGAACGACACGAGTCATGTTTACTGTGGCGAGCAGGACGAGTGAGGGCCGCGGGAGAACGACGCGAGGCCGGTGGCGTGATTACTGATGAGCGACACCTGTGAGACGCATCGGTCTCGTATCTCTCACGGAGGAGCGGGAATTTTCTAAGCAATGTTAAAACGCACATCAAGCGATCACTTGTTTAGCGTTCATGTAAACACTACATTCAGATTCACCAGTCGGAATGAATTCAGTTAGATTGAAACAAAAGGTGTGCATGTAATGAATGTGCATGTAATGAATGTAGTGCATGTAATGTGCAAATGAATGGCGACTGCAGAAAGCAAAAGCTGAATCCCGGACATCGACGGCCGGGCATGTCCGGGAAAAAGAGGATGGTAACCCCTACTACTCCGCTTTCTCCACAGAACAAGAGCCTGCTAGCTTAGCTTCCAAAAAAAGATGTCTGACACTATGTGTACATTCTGTGAGTGAGATCCAGCCCTCTATGGGTGGGTTGAGAACATGCGGGACAGCCCCTACTACTGGCTGTAGTCTTTAGCCTCTGGCCAAAAAATCCTCCGATGACGCAAAATGACGATTTTTTCCAGACAAAAAATACGTAAATCTCTCGTCTCAGGTGGATATGAGGGTGGAAAGCATGGTAATTCGAAAATACTACAGGTTTTCTACTAATACAAAGCTTAATGCTAAATCCTGAAGTATCCCTTTTAGGGCTGTCAATCTTCCTCTATAATACTATTCGAATTCCATTCCTTATTTTATGTAATATTCGAATAATATTCGAATATTAAATGTTCAAATTAATCCTATTATTAATATTTACGACTTTACTCAGGCTTATGGATCGCCAATGCCACTAATAGCATGTGGTTGTTGTTACAAGTTCTGTCCACTAGAGGGATATCTAACATTACAATAAACATTTTATTCGTGCTGAATATGGTTGCAGCGCTACCGATGGTTTTCGGCTAATATCTCCGCTAAAACACCACCAAAAATTCTGAAACTTATATTGTTCTTTTCAGTTCGACTAGACGGTTCCAACGAGTTTGGTGCTCGCCGAATCCGTTGAGTTTTCACCGAGATATTTGCGCTTCACGGGCTTTTTTTACGTTGTTAAACATTTACCATTTTTGACAGTATTGTTATGATGATACAGCGTGGATAACGTGCACAATTGTGTTACTATTCAAAAACGTTATTGTTCATCAGACGAAACAAAAGCATTTCATTTTCACATGTGTGTAAGCCAAGGTGGCGAGAAAGGCAAGATTGCATATAAAAAAATTAATGAATGGGAATAGGAGCAGGCTTCACTCAATGATTAAACTTAAACTTTAAGAATGCTGGCCTGATGATTAGAATATATAACGTTAAACAGGAAAGAGGCCGCACTATGCATAAATTGTTTTATTTGCACAACAAGGCACGCGCTGAAACGCATTTGTGCAAATAAAACAATTTATGCATAGTGCGGCCTCTTTCCTGTTTATATATATAAAAAAAATTAAAATATACATAAAAAAACAATATTCGAATAGTAACTTCAGCATTCGAATAGTATTGATTTTTTAAATATTCGAATTATATTCGAATTTCGGAATTCGTTCCAACAGCTCTAATCCCTTTAAGGTTGAACCACTGGAGTCACATGGACTATTTTAACGATGTCTTTACTGCCGTTCAGAAACATCTCGGATTTCATCAAAAACATCTTAATTTGTGTTTTAAAGATGAACGAAGATCTTACGGGTAACGAAATGAGGTTGAGTAATTAATGACAGAAGTTTCATTTTTGGGTGAACTAACCCTTTAATGATGCGTGATGGCATTGGTTATTTCTTTATGCCTTTTTGAACTCTTTTCGTATGTTGTGCAGTATGCCTGCATTAACGGTTTTTGTTTACCTGGTTTGGAATGTGCCATTGTTTTTCCATGTAAACGCGTGCTAGACGGACGTATTTAACCGGTGCGCTTGCGTCTTTTGCAGCATCTCGCACGTTGACACGCCGTTCCAGGTGGCGGAAACAAGGTAAAAGAAGATCAACTCTTTAAGCGCATCTCTAGACCCGCGTCTCATGTTTTTAACGAAATCGCGTTCTGTGAATGACCACTACTCTGTTTTGCGGCAATGATAGTTTGACAGATCTTGCAAATTTCTTGGCTCTGTGATGCATCATCTCTCCTGTATCCAAAACATTCCCAAACCACGGATGTTGATTTTTCTTTGGCCAAGTCCTAATCTTGCCCTGAATTCACCATCCCTTTTACTGTGCTTTCTTCCATGCTGTTAACTGTAAACCCACTCTGTTCTGTTCTTCCGCTGGATTTAGGCGCTCTGTATTCAGATAGGAACGTTAAAATATTTTTAAGATTTCGATTAATCGACATGGTAAAGCCACTCAGAACGTCTTAGATTTCCATGTTGCTGTGTGGTTGGTAGGGTATTCTAGGTGGTTTCTTGCCTATTGGCCCAAATGTTACATTGCCATTGTTAAGTCTATCCTTCACAGCCTCTTTTCATCCACATACAATTCAATATGGGAATCAATCGGGATCTACCCTGGCTTAGGTCTATATGTATGTATAAACCTTTCTAGGACCCACCTCACACTCATCCATCTCTTATTTCTCTGTGATTGTGAAATGAAGGTGTGTAACTGTGTAAACAGGTCTTGTCCTGGCTTGAGGGAGGTATTTTTCCACCATTGTGTTTCATATTGGTTTTAACATGTTGAGCTGCAGTGTTGCTGTTGATGTGGGTTCATAGGGATTCAGATGTTTACTACATGGCTGGTCAAGTCTTTTTATGAACCGGTTTGGTGAATTGTGTGAATGAAACATAATAAAGACCTGGCAGTCTGCATCTCTGGTAGATTTGAGGCAGGAAAGTGAAAAGCAGAGTGAAAGATTTTATCCTCTGGCTGTAGTTAACATTTCTGTTGTAACAATGATTGTAATAATTGTCATTTAAATAGAATATAAATCAATTGTAAATTAATTGTAGATTTGTTTTGGGAGTCCTATAGCTGTGGGCCACTTAAGTGTCCACTGGCACATAAGAAAAAATGTCAGGTCTGTTGCAGTATTGTAAGGTAGTATACTAATATTGCGATATTTAGTTTTTCTGCAATATATATTGCGATATGAAAACCATTTCATCAGATTAATTAATCAGTCTAGAATGATTGATTGGGGTGATTTTGTCAGGGAGTGAATCTGCATAGAAAAAATAAATAAACAAATGACAAGCATAGACAATAGAACAAATATACAAATGAAATAAACAGTGCTTTGTTTTTCAGGTAAATCTAACTGTATTCAGGTACAGACATTGAATTATCAAATGTAAAATACCACTGCATGGTCTTCACTGTGTAAATTAAATATAATTAATCGTTGTTAAAGCTACAAAAGTGATTTTCTCTTTGTCTTTTGTTGTTTGATTAATATTAATGACTCAGACAGCAGCAAGTCTATTAGGCTGCTGTCACTTTAAGAGCAAATGCATGGATCAAATATAAGACATTTAAGTTCAGTTAAGACCTAAGTGACGAGGATATATACTGTGAGTGTGTATATATATATATATATATATATATATATATATATATATATATATATATATATATATTAGGGCTGTCAGTTAAACGCGTTATTAACGGCGTTAACGCAAACACATTTTAACGGCGTCAATTTTTTTATCGCGCGATTAACGGTCTTTTTGGCCTAGCAAACTTTGTAGTTTTTTTCACATGCTTTTGCAACAGGACGCGGCAATTTTAATGGCTTGCGCCGCGCGAGGACGTTTTGTTGCTTCGTCGACCAAAGCGCAAGCGGATCTAGCTAGACCGGAAACAAAACAGGCATGCCGCACACACTTGTTTGGGCTTGCGAGCCGGCCAAATAGTAGGTTAACGTTACGTTTTGAGTGGATGACGAGCATGAGACGCCGAAATGGATGCCAATAAGATTCTGAATGGAAAGTTTACTTTTAAAAAGTTGCCAAATGGTTCCATTGACGAGACCAAAGTGATCTGTGTGTTTTGTCGTTGTGAACTGAGCTATCATCATCACAGCACGTCCAGTCTGAAACACCACTTGATGATGGCCAAGCACACACACACACACACACACACAGCTGATGCGAATTCTCCGACCCCTCGTCAATATCAGGACCTCGTCAGTATTTCTTTCACCCTTTTATTGATGGACAGTGTTACATTGTGTGAGAGATTATTTGCTCCAAGTGAGAATGTTAGTGTGAAATTGAACACAGTATTGTCAATGTTGTTTTCAATAAAAAACATTTGCACAAAGCAAGCCGATCCACTTTTCCATGTTGATAAGAGCATTAAAATGAGAAAAAATAATGGGACAAAGAAATCAAGAGACATTTAGAATAGATAAAAATGTGCGATTAATCGCAAATTAACTATGACATTAATGCGATTTAAATATTTTAATCGTTTGACAGCACTAATATATATATATATATATACACATTGTATATATATTATACATAGATATATACATACATACAATCAAAAAATCATATATGCATGATTAAACTTGGAAAAATGCATCCTGGATATGCATAATTTTTCAAATCCGTTATTGATTTTGGAGATTGTTTTGAAAATTTAAATGATCAGTATTAAAAAAACTATTTGCAAAAAGCAAGGTATTGCCGAAAATCACACCATATAACCAATCACAAAATGAAAAATTGTGTAAAATTTTAACACATTTGTATGTATTTACTGGGTCATTCCGTGTCAACTGAACCAGAGGTCCCCGGCTAAAAATGTTGACTTTCTTTTCTGGTGAAAGGCAAATATTAATGAAGAAGAAAGCCAAAATATGAAATGTCATGGATGAATATTTAATGAGTAATCCATTATTTTGTAGGAGTCAAAATGACAATTTTCACCTGACCTTAGGAGGGGATCAAAAATGACTTTAGAAAGATGCAGGATCATTGTTTTATTTTTACACAGATTAGGAGGTGTATCAGATGATTTTAGCCATATTATGTTGCATTGAATGCCAACGGTGACAGTGCAAAAATGTGAAAAAGCACTGTTTGCCTTATGCCTTTTAAAGTTATCTTAATATCCTTTTAGATTATGGTTCTTCACAAACTTTTCTTTTAATGTCTTAATTTTAAGGCCCTATATGGTTCATTTCCCATACGATTCCAGAAGGATTTCAATGTGGCTCCATGAGTAAATTGTTAAAATGTATTAATTTTCAGGGGTCAAACACCAAACGTGGGTCACTTTGCAATTACCTGATATTTTTTTTTTCTTTTAAAGAGGAATGTCTGAAAAACAAATTATGTTGAAAGTTGAAACTAGAAATGTATCTTGTTGTTTCCCTTTATCAAAACAATTGCATAGAGCATTCCTAGTACCATATTCATTTTTCAAAGTTTGCATGCCTGTAACTTCAGTATTAAAGATATCTCAAAATCCTTTTAGATTCTGGTTCTTAATAAACTTCTTTGGGAATCTTCATATCTTCATTTTAAAGGCCCTATATGGTCAAATCCCAGAGATATGGGGATCCCAATGTGACTGTTCAAATTATTGGATTTTACCCATTTTCAATGGTTGAAATCAAAATGTGGGTCACTTTTCATACAGCTAATAATTATTGTATTTAAAGAAGAATCTCTGAAGAACAAATAATATTGAAAGTAGAAATATATCATGTCTCCCTCTATCAAAACAACTGGATATAGAACATAATGCATAATGACTGATGGCATATATGCAAATAATAACGGTAACCCAGGGCTATGTCAGATTATGAATAACCAGGATTAATTTTTAACTCCGGGTAAAGTATGAGCAGTGTGAAACCCAGGATCCCATTTACCTGGGGCTTAGAATGACTATTTCAAGTGTGAGAGCTCTTAAATGTTTTAAAGTTTGATGTATTATCAGTTATTTCACCAAAAATGCCCTTTAGCCGTGGATACTACTCGATCTATGACTATACTTCACACATGCTATAACAATAGGAAATTGTAATACTTAATCCAGGTGCGGCAAATCTTGGTTTATTGATGTGAAAACAATGTATGGGGAGAGCAAACACACTTTCCTAAGAGGCATGACACTTGTTTCAAACATGTAGTTACGACACTGCATATTTGAACTCTTGGCATCAGAAGCTGTTTAAATCAACAAAAGTCCTTCTACCAAATATCTCTGAAACTGATTCAGATATAGAAGCTTAATTACAGACTTCAGGGAACGAGTTAATGTGCCACAACTTGACCATTTCAGTGTATTTCTGTCACTCAAACTGGTATAATGAAACAAGCCACAGTTTCAACATTATTTATTTATCAGACGTTCCCCTTTAAATACAATACTTATCAGCTATGGGCAAAGTGAGTTTTTGACCGTTGAATATGGGTAATATTTAACAATTTTTGGACATGGAGCAGCATTGAGATTTATGGAAAGCTAAAGTAGTTCCAAGCAGTTCTTGACCGCATAACGACATCGTTGACCAAGAAAATAAATATAACAAACAATAGGTTAAAAATTGCAGACTATTGTCTTGTTTTCCCTAGGAATGCAGGGAAACGATTAATCGCGATTAATCGCATCCACAATAAGAGTTTGTGTTTACATAATATATGTGTGTGTAGTGTATAATTATTTTGTATATATAAATACACACACATGCATGTATATATTTAAGAAAAATGTGTTAATATTATATATAAATATTTGATATATTAATATGTATAAATATATAAAAAGTATATTATACATGCAAATATTTCTTAAATATATACATGCATGTGTGTGTATTTATATATACAAAATAATTATACACACTACACACACATATATTATGTAAACACAAACTTTTATTTTGGATGCGATTAATCGCGATTAATCATTGCCCAGCCCTAGTTTACATAATATATGTGTGTGTGCTGTGTATAATTGTTTTGTATAAATACACACACATGTGCTTGTATATATTTAAGAAATAGTTGCATATACATACTGTGTATATATTTATATATAATTTATATTTATAAATATAAATATTTTATATATAAATAACACATTTTTCTTCTAAACGCAAACTTTTATTTTGGATGCGATTAATCGTTTCACAACCCTAGTTTTTCCCCACATAATTTTTAAAGCACTCAGCGCTCAGATTTAATAAAATAAAATAAAAAGTTTGTGTTCCGAACAGTAATGTAAAAAACGTATGGGTTTGGAGCGAGGTGAGGTTGAGTAAATGATGACAGAATTTTCATTTTTGGGTGAACTGTCCCTTTAACAGACAAACACTGAACAATCAGACATTACTCTGGCAGTTCACACAGCCCTGTGAAGCTCTCGAGCCAACATCAACACACACTGCAGACGGTCTGGTCAATGGTCTGCGGACCGCTGTAAACGTTCTGCTATTTTTTTGGGGATGATCTTTTACAACCCTCACACTCAGTCATTCAAATGTGTTCTCAGCTGGGAGGGATCTTTTATGACTTCATTTAAAAATGTACAAATTATATTAGTTGTCTGTCAGATTCAGGAAAGTATTTTTGGAGGTTCACACAACTGTGATTTATCTGCTGATATTAAAGTTTATAATCTGGAGTGAAGACATAGGAACACTGTGCAAACTATGCTTCTAACATTTGACAAGTTTACTTTATAACGGTTCACTGCAGTGTGTGGACAATTGTTTTGTTTTTATGTGGGATTCAGTGTTTATTAATCTGCGTCTTGTGAGCCTCACAGTGTGTCCTAACCAGATGTGACTCAAGGAATTTCCTACAAGTAACTTTTTGTGAACCCTGAAAATGAAAATGCCATACAACCAGACACCATTCAGTGGAATAGTGTAATCCAGTCATAAAAATGGAAAATAATATAAAATGTCACGGAATATGAGGTCAATCCACATGACCTTCACGAGCATTTCACCGTTTCATTTGATGGAACTATTGTCTTATTATATACACACAAACTCAAAGGTCTTCACGACAAGCCATCAAAATAAAACTTTGGTTTAACTTGAAGAAATTGTGACACATTACTAATGTACAGTAATGTACTTCTCAAAGTAATAATAATACAATTATTACCTTTATTTTGTAGGGAATATTACTTTTTTCTTAAACCTCTGTTTGGCAAAAATAAAAAGAATTGTTACATTTTCATTTGATTACATTTTAAAAGATTCATTAAATGATTAATTTTTTATGCCTTCATTTGGTTACCACAGTTTTTGATAATAAATTGTACATCATAAATCCAGATATTTTTGAAAATGTTTTAATTAAATTCAGTGGGCCCTATGTTTAAATAAATAAATAAATAATTAAACTGTTAAAGTTTGATAAATTCAGTTGATTAGACATGCTTTATAAATTATTGAAATGTAATTAAACCATTTAATTAGAATCCAGTAAAATTAAAATGCACAAAACATAAATTGGGAAAAATAAAACAGAAATTGGGAAAAATAAAACTGAATTATTTGAGGGGGGAATTAATTAGTTATAGCGGGGGTTGATGGATATTCATAGGACCCTAAAATTATATATATATATATTTTTTAATTGTATACGTTTCATGATTTCAGTGAATTACTAAAATTTATTTTAACTATTAAAACGGAATCCAGAAAAATGTATTTGGGCAGGGGGAAAAAACAAAGCGGATTTTATAAGGCCCCACAATCACAGCCAATCAGAGTACATTTAGCATACAAGATTTTGAACCAATCACATTTCCCTGGAGGCGGGGCCACCCAGCACATCGCCGCAGAAATAGAAACCAAGCGACAGACAAAACTGTTGTCTCAGTAGCAGCTGGTTGGGACAGAAACTCATTAATATGGGGGAGAGAGCTCAGATTGCCACACATGGTTAGGATACATTGCCAGCCTTGTGCAGTTTACGAACAGTTTGATGCATATTGCACGCAAAAGTTTTCTGATGATCGCAAGGTCCAGTGTGATTGGCTCCATTGGTTTCCTGGAGTCAGGGTGCACCAGAAACAGTCTGTCCCGTGTTCCAGAGGGGAGGATTCGGGACTGAACCGGCTCTCACAGTAACCTGAGACTGTCCTGTAGGGGAAGAGACAGAGAGAGAGAGCGAGAGAGAGACTCTTTGTTCAGAAGAATAACTCCCTTGATCACTCTCTTCTGTTAGATGTCTCTGTAGCTCCCGAAGTCATTGTGATCTATAAAGGGTCACGTTCTAAGTCCACTTTGTTTTTTTGTATTCGTCATTCGGTGGCTCTGAATTGTCAAAACACCTCTCAAAATGCTTGCTGCGCATGCAAAAAATGCAGAAAAATCAAACCCGATCCGAATTTTTATGACAGACGGAAGTTTTGTAAACGTGATTGACACAACGTGAGGTCGTAGTTATTTTTTAACGTGAGGAAAATTTCGGACAAGAATTTAGTGCAGTGGACCTGTACCTTTAAGACTTATATATGTAAATATTTCTGTTGTGATTGGCTATTCAGTAAGTAAACACAAAGCTAGTAAACACTATCGTTCATTAGGGAGAGGCAGGTCTATAGATGTTGACGGTAGTACTTTACTCCCACAAAGAAGACCATAATAATACGTGTGTTATCTGTTGTGTGGGATTGGCACATCCGCTTGCCATGCCCCGTTAGTTACTGTTGCTAACGCTGTCAAACTTTCTTACTGGTGCTTGTTTTGTCTCTGGCAAATATGTACGAAGAACTGATAGGATTAAGTGATTTATTCCAGGAATTACTAAAGATTAACTGTGTATTTATAGCCATTATTTTAATGTGGTCTGCTGGTTTGTCATGGAAGGCTTCATGTTGAACCTGATGTGTGCTGGGAGGGACTGAATGCTGCACAACCAAAGAAAATGATCATCACGGTCTACTTAAAAGAGACAAGCAAAAAAGACGGCACGCCAAAATAATGATTTTTTCCATAATTTTTTATTATATACATTTTATTGTTTTTAATTGGAACACTCATATAAATGTCATCTTGTAAGTTAAACCTACATTTACTAAAGTGCCCCTATAATGCTATTTTAAACATTCATAATTTTATTTTGGAGTCTGTTGTAATTGATCTACTCTGCTCTGATTGGTCAGATGCCCCAGTCTGTTGTGATTGATCTACTCTGCTCTGATTGGTCAGATGACCCAGTCTGTTGTGATTGATCTACTCAGCTCTGATTGGTCAGATTAGTCTGTTGTGATTGATCTACTCTGCTCTGATTGGTCAGATGCCCCAGTCTGTTGTGATTGATCTACTCAGCTCTGATTGGTCAGATGGCCCAGTCTGTTGTGATTGATCTACTCTGCTCTGATTGGTCAGATTAGTCTGTTGTGATTGATCTACTCTGCTCTGATTGGTCAGATGGCCCAGTCTGTTGTGATTGGTCTACTCTGCTCTGATTGGTCAGATGACCCATTCTGTTGTGATTGATCTACTCTGCTCTGATTGGTCAGATGACCCAGTCTGTTGTGATTGATCCACTCAGCTCTGATTGGTCAGATGGCCCAGTCTGTTGTGATTGATCTACTCTGCTCTGATTGGTCAGATGGCCCAGTCTGTTGTGATTGGTCTACTCTGCTCTGATTGTTCAGATGGCCCAGTCTGTTGTGATTGATCTACTCTGCTCTGATTGGTCAGATGGCCCAGTCTTTTGTGATTGGTCTACTCTGCTCTGATTGGTCAGATGGCCCAGTCTGTTGTGATTGGTCTACTCTGCTCTGATTGGTCAGATGCCCCAGTCTGTTGTGATTGGTCTACTCTGCTCTGATTGGTCAGATGCCCCAGTCTGTTGTGATTGGTCTACTCTGCTCTGATTGGTCAGATGCCCCAGTCTGTTGTGATTGATCTACTCTGCTCTGATTGGTCAGATGCCCCAGTCTGTTGTGATTGATCTACTCTGCTCTGATTGGTCAGATGCCCCAGTCTGTTGTGATTGGTCTACTCTGCTCTGATTGGTCAGATGCCCCAGTCTGTTGTGATTGGTCTACTCTGCTCTGATTGGTCAGATGACCCAGTCTGTTGTGATTGGTCTACTCTGCTCTGATTGGTCAGATGACCCAGTCTGTTGTGATTGATCTACTCAGCTCTGATTGGTCAGATGGCCCAGTCTGTTGTGATTGATCTACTCTGCTCTGATTGGTCAGATGGCCCAGTCTGTTGTGGTTGGTCTACTCTGCTCTGATTGGTCAGATGGCCCAGTCTGTTGTGATTGATCTACTCTGCTCTGATTGGTCAGATGGCCCAGTCTTTTGTGCTTGGTCTACTCTGCTCTGATTCGTCAGATGGCCCAGTCTGTTGTGATTGGTCTACTCTGCTCTGATTGGTCAGATGCCCCAGTCTGTTGTGATTGGTCTACTCTGCTCTGATTGGTCAGATGACCCAGTCTGTTGTGATTGGTCTACTCTGCTCTGATTGGTCAGATGACCCAGTCTGTTGTGATTGATCTACTCTGCTCTGATTGGTCAGATGCCCCAGTCTGTTGTGATTGATCTACTCTGCTCTGATTGGTCAGATGGCCCAGTCTGTTGTGATTGGTCTACTCTGCTCTGATTGGTCAGATGCCCCAGTCTGTTGTGATTGATCTACTCTGCTCTGATTGGTCAGATGGCCCAGTCTGTTGTGATTGATCTACTCTGCTCTGATTGGTCAGATGCCCCAGTCTGTTGTGATTGGTCTACTCTGCTCTGATTGGTCAGATGCCCCAGTCTGTTGTGATTGATCTACTCAGCTCTGATTGGTCAGATGCCCCAGTCTGTTGTGATTGATCTACTCAGCTCTGATTGGTCAGATGGCCCAGTCTGTTGTGATTGATCTACTCTGCTCTGATTGGTCAGATGGCCCAGTCTGTTGTGATTGGTCTACTCTGCTCTGATTGGTCAGATGAGTCTGTTGTGATTAGGGTTGGGAATCGTAAGAAATTTTTCGGTTCCGGTTCCCATTCAATAAAAATTATTAAACAAATAATACAAATAGTAGTACGGGGAAAATACACAATCCTTTTTGTGTTTTATTTCTGATACTTGTCAAATGAGTTTAACAGACTGGCAATGTCAACAAATGCAACATATTATTTAGCAATAATTTTTTCTGAAGGAAAATAAAAAATGTTGCATTCTCAAGGATAATTTGGGACCTCTCCTATATCTTATTGTATCTCCAGCAGTGGAATACCCTCTCAGAAGGGGTAGAATATGCTTGAACACACATGTAAGATCCAGACAGGTGAAACATAATATTTTTAAAATCGGTTTGAATGATTGATTCATAAAAACTTCACTTGTTTCCTTACTGGATTAAAGTGCTCTAGCAGTTAATAAACAGAAATGCATGCGTCTTGCGGAAGAACATTGTAGCCGGAGCTAATTCTCTATGTTTATGTCTATGATGCGGGTGAGTCACGCAGGCATTGGGCTACTCCGCAGCAGTGCCGAACCGACCAGTGTAAAGTAGTCCGAGTCTAAACGCTTATTACAGCCTTACCGTAGTGATTCAGGATAAGACAAAAACACGTTTTGAAATAAAGCATTCATGATGTAATCGCTCATTATATACATTTTGTAAATTCTGAAGCGAATTTTCGTTATTTGAAGCGAATATTTCAAAAGGTGATTAACTGTTTTGGTTGCTACAGTAGACATCAGTGTTTATTCTCGAACTATAAACTTTTATCTCAGTACTTCTGTGATCATTTGAATATTTTTAACACAGAAATATCGATACTGTGTTGTTGAAAAGACTGAAAGTAAAGCTAGCTGTTTCATGTAGAACTGCTCTCTCTGGGTCAGCGACAGCGCAAACAGATTTGAATGTCCCGGTGTGAAGTTTTTGTCATTTAGGAATAAGATTGCGTGGGTGTTTGAATCGAGATCGTTTAAAGATTAATGGTGCAGCTCTACTGTCTTTATTCTCTCTCTCTCTGCGTTGATATCTGACGCAAAAATAAAATGTAACTTGTTATACGAATAGCGCGAGGGACAGTGCATTCATTACAATTTTAATATTCATGTGGTGAGACGTCGCTATTAAAGGATAAGCTCCCAGCACTTCGTCCACACATCGCATCAGAACCGTTTTCGGAACCGAAACTCAGGAATTTCGCACGGTTCCGGTATTTTTGAAAAAACACTAGCTACCGGTTCTGCATAAGAACCGGTTCTCGGTTCCCAACCCTAGCTCTGATTGGTCAGATGAGTCTGTTGTGATTGATCTACTCTGCTCTGATTGGTCAGATGAGTCTGCTGTGATTGGTCTACTCTGCTCTGATTGGTCAGATGAGTCTGTTGTGATTGATCTACTCTGCTCTGATTGGTCAGATGAGTCTGCTGTGATTGGTCTACTCTGCTCTGATTGGTCAGATGAGGATGCTGTGATTGGTCTACTCTGCTCTGATTGGTCAGATGAGTCTGTTGTGATTGGTCTACTCTGCTCTGATTGGTCAGATGAGTCTGCTGTGATTGGTCGACTCCGCTCTGATTGGTCAGATGAGTCTGTTGTGATTGATCTACTTCGCTCTAATTGGTCAGATGGCCCAGTCTGATTGCTCTACTCTGCTTTCATTTCTCTCAGCAAACATATATATAGAATGCCAAATGTGTTCTGAAAATCACAAAAGTCTGATTGGCTAATCTCTCAAGAATGTAATGAGGATGAATATATGCCACTATTTTTTTCATAATCTAGAATAAATGTAAGTATGAATGAAAGTTATTCCTAAATTAGGATTTATGTAGAGTTTGTATGCAGATTTCACACCAATTTGTGCGTACACATGATTAGTGAATGAGGACCATTGTTTTATCAAATATCCTGTCTATTCTTTCAGTAGTTTTTGAATAAGTTTTCTCGTGTAGATTGTGGTATGTAATGTTGTAGGTAGATATAGGAGGAGTCCAAAGAGTTTGAGTGTCTGCTCACTTGAACCAAATTTAAAAGCAGTTAAATATATTTGTAGTGTAAACGTTAATGCATCCTGATGCTTCCCGGATAACAGTCAAAGACTGTTTTACTCATCTGTCAATCATTCACTGTACTAAAACAAGCACTTTAAACAGTGCAGGTTACGTGTGACTTTACATGTCTGACCATTTACAATGACAAATAACGATGAGCATTGCATACATCTGAAGCAACAATGAAACCACTTTTTTGATCTTTTCCTCAAAACCCTTCACAAGTGAGATGCATGTTACTAGCAGGTGTCAACAGTTATCTATCTCTGCTGAACACTTGTGTTTAGATCATCGGAGATGTTAACACTAGGGCCATAGTAAAGAGCAGACAGCACATAGTTAGTTGGCGTGTGATGACACCTCACTGCGGTAATGACAGGTTGGTAAGTTAGCGCTTAGCTTCCCTGAGCCGTTGACTGTGTGTTTGCAGTGGGTGTAACTCCGTTGCTGGCATCTCAAATACTCAAACCACAAATACTATTGCGCATTTCATATGTGATGATAGTTTAAACATTTGTTGGTGGTGCGTATTTTTAAAAGTGGTGAGATTAATTTATTATGACAGTAACAGCTGTCTGTCTGTCTGTCATGTTCTCTCTGAAAGACAGGGTTATTTTTGTTGTCGTGTGTAAAATAGTTGAAATCACATCGGGAGTTCAAGTGTGAGTTTAATTTCTGAACTCTTGATTCACTCGCTGTTTAATTGTCTAAACTAGAATGCTTGGTCATGGCAAAAATAAAGGAAATATATACAATGTAGCAAGAGTGCAAATGGATCTAGGCCTATATTAACTAGTGGTTAAACAGATCGTAGTTGATCCGTGATCCGTACGGTCCCACGATTCAGAACGCATGTGATTCGTGGAATAATTGCAAAGTTTAATCATCATAGAGTTAAAGTTTATCATTTGCACGTTTTTTTGTCTTGCCAATTTACACATTCAAGCGATTTTAAACCATTCCAATGCAAGAAAAGGCAAAAAATAACTCAATTTGGTATGTGCACTGTTATCTGAGGCTTCCTATCTCGGCAAGTATTCTCGTAATGCCAAATGTTTTGAACATGAAACAAAAAAGCTTGTAGAATTGCACTACTTGAAGAAATATGCATTGCATTAACCCTGCTTGCATTTGAATGCATTGTATTTTTAGGGCTGGCTTTTTTATGGGCTGAAATTCAACATGGTTGTATATTTAAGCTGTGAATATTTCAATTTAAAACATTTCACACACATTATCAATTAAAAATTCAATAATCCATATTCACCTTTCAGCTTTCACTTCCAAAATGTTTCAAAATTACAACCTATAGTATTCGACAGGCTATTTTGGGTTTGTGGTTCAAATTCGACAGAAAATGTGTCTGTTGCTCTATTTCATTGAGTCTTTTATATTTCCTTCATCCTCACACACCGTCTGTTGTTGTTATATTTAGCAGCACAAGGTATGTTCCTCCTGTTTAGGGTTTTAATGTGCATTTGTGTGCTGTTGTGTCCTGGTTTGGCCGTTGTAGTGTGTGTGTGTGTGTGTCCCATGTGTTTATGAAGTGCACCTGCCGGTCGCCCCACCTCTTACCGTTCACTCCAGGAAGTTCAACAGCCTCTCCTCAAAGCTACACAAAAAAACTGAACAAACACACGGGTGTGGTGTAAACATGGGAATACTCATGTTTCTGTGACACACATCAGCCGTCACCTAAGGAATGTAACTCTCTCTCTTTGTGTCTCTCTCTGAAATACTTTAAATACTTTAATTGAACATATTTTGGAAATACTCCCCCTAATCAAGGAGTATGTGTATAATAGTGCACTACTATACATAATAGCATTTGGATGGCAAATATGCAGTAAACAACCAGAACACACTGTGTGGAGTACTGTATCCCACAATGCTGTGTGCTTGACTTGACAGTGAGATCAATGAACTGGAAGTAATATCAACTCCTCCTTGACTTATCATTTGATCTGACTGCCAAAAGTTAAGACATTTTTTCTAGGGCTGTCAATGTTAAAGGCATAGTTCACCCAGAATGGAAATGTGTCTCATGTTGCTCCAAACCTGTATGACTTGCTTTCTTCTGCAGAACACACATACTAGTTTACACACACATATTAATTAATATTTAAAGCTGAAAATTCAGAGCTGATTGGAAATATGTGTGATTATTGTGAACGCACACAGCAGTCGCTCGCTGTAGTTTATAAGTGAATGATAGTGAAAGATCTTTACTTTCATTTTATTCATAATTAATTGGATGAGATGTTAAATTACTTTGCAGTGTTTCTATGGAGAAATTGAAATCAAAGCTTGAAATGATTGAAAGTCTGCATATTTCCTCAATGAAGCCTCAGAAATATGCATATATTTGTTTTTTTTTGGTAGCTGAGAAGTAAAGTGATCGTAAATTATTCATGTTAACAATGAAAAAGATTTATTAAACTCAATTACACATTGCAACATTAAGGTCAAGTGACAATGAAGAATACTGATTGGTGTATAATTCAGTCTTGTTGCTAAATTGCAGGACATGTGTGATGATAAAACGAGATATTAAAAACATAATCCCCGCAGGAGACGCCGTTTCCAACTCCGAAACGGACCGCAACTAGTCAAGTAAATAATACAGGTTTCGTGTGTGCGTCTAAACTATCAAATACACACAAAAATATGTCAAAATGACCGGCTTGGAGTGTATTCACTTGGAGAATATAGTCTATCGCAATTGTATCCCAGACCACCTTTTCAAGCAGACTGCGGTACAGGTGCGGTTTGGGTGCTTTCACATCAACCAACAAACTCAAATCAACAGACTCAAAGTCTTTCCCACATGGTTTTGTGAGAATAAATGTGAGACAGAAAGATAAAATACTATTGTAATACAACTGCACTGGAAAATGTTGTGTTCCCAGATGTTAGTTTGGCTGACAGATGCTTTGCCAAAAGCAGTGGCGCAAAAAAAAAATATGTTAGAAATTTTAAATTATGAGAAGTGTAAAAAATATGTTGAACATTATATAAATTCAACTTCTACATGTTAAGTTATTGTGTTTGTTATGTTGTCACATACAACGACATTCATTAAATTTGATGTGAGACTTCAGTGTCCAAATACTTTATGGCGCCACTGTGAGTAGAAATACTGCAACCCAAAGCAAATGAATAATAACATTGAAACAGTTACTCATTAATAATTGGTTATAAAGTACAGCATGGGTACGGTTCACTGGCGCTCTTTTTTTTTTCACAATCATGACACATGCTGTCAATCAGTCAAATCTTAAAGAGCATGAAATTGTGTTGTTTAAATTGGTCAGAAAGAATATAGCGTTAATAATGTGCCTGTTGTCACAAATCTCTAAATCAGCTCCGTTATGGCAGGTGGAAATTAATCAAAATGGCATGTTGTACATTTTCAGGAGTGTGCGAGGTGGTGTTGTACAGGTGTGCTGCCGGTGTTTAGGGATCAAGAGGCATTTATTTGTCATTTGCACAATTAACGCTGGGGAAAACTGGGCACTGAAATGCTTGTGACGAGGCTCAGACATACAGTAATATTAACAGGAGCATACACAAATACAAACACACACATTTAGTAAACATGACCATACACACAAGTGGAGCACTGGGATATTAAAGAGACGTGCTATTCTGCAGGCAGAGCAATAAAAGGTAGACAAAGCAATAAAAACAATAAAACGTGGACAAGCAATAATAAGTGGCATTAACAAATACAATCAAGTCTAAAGTCCCGTTCACACCAAGGACGATAACTATAAAGATAGGCTATAGTTCTAAAAATCATTCTCAATATTAAATAGCAGAGTTCACACCACAGCTATAACGATAACGACACAGAGAAACGATATCGTTGGAATCACTTTCAGAATGATTTTATCCAGTTTATGAATGATAAAAACATTGACAGCCAATCAGAATCCTTCCTGCTGTAATTAGCTCGAGCATTTAAAGTGACAGACAAGCACACGCTTAGAAAAACAGAATGATATCGTCTGCTGGACGCTAACATAGTTATCTTAATAGTTCTCGTTCTTGGTGTGAACAGGCCTTTAGCGGTGTAAAGAGTATTAAGTAGTCCTGAGTAAGAATACTGAGGTAGAAATCTTTGTGTCCAAAGTAAGAGCTAGATGAATAAATACAAGAGTGCAGTAACAAAGACAATAAATAGTAAAAGTAATAAGCGCTGCAAGTAAACCTGAGTGAGAAACTGAGAAGTCGTCTCAATGTCCAAGTGGCAGTGTTTAAGCATCGGTATTACAGTGTTGCAGATCTAGATGAAGGACAGCGGGCAGGAAAGCAGTCTGATGGCTTGAAGAGGAAAGCTGTTCTTCAGTCTGGTGATCGGATGGATCGTAGCGTGTGCCAGACGGCAGTGTAGTAACAGCTCCTTGCTGATGCTGCCGGCCTTTCTCAAACAGCCTGTCTGGTGAATGTCCTGTAACTGTACGTACACACTGCCGCCGACTTGAGCTGCAAAGAAGCTCTGTCCGCCCTGTCAAGGATGCTTGTCAAAAAGTACGGGATGGCTTGACGCTTTGGCCGCTCTGACGTAGCAGCATTCTATGTTCAATCATGGGAGAAGAGAAGTGTCACAGCATGAAATGTAAACAGAAAAAACAAGCAATACATTGACACTAGAAACCTTTTATAATGACAGCATTTTTATAACCATTTTTGTCACATTTGGTCGGGGAAAAAAAAGAATAATTAGCTATTATTATTATTATTATTTGCATCTAGTGCAATTGGTCAAATCGGTGTTACCGTGAGCAAATGAACTGCATTCCCGTGTAAAACGAGCGTTCGTAAATATTTCCAATAAAATTTGCGCTCATCCTCAAATGTGTTATCACTGGGATCATCGCGATGGATCATCGCGAAGTTGTTGTGTTTGGTGCTGGTGTATTGTATTTGCGGAGAAGACGTCTCCTCCATTTTCTCTGAACTAATGTTTTGGTAGGAACAAAAGTTTACATTGTATGTTTCTCCGGAATCAGCCAGCGCGAAGGACGTCTATATTCCGATTGGTTGCTGGCGTTTTGCCGCTGCTTGCCGCTAAACCGCATCATAGCTCATTACCATAAAGTTGAGGTACTTTCTGATTGACGCTCTGGTCGCTCAAAACGCGACGCCGATGGATTTGACGCTCCTTGCAACTGAGAGAAGCCAGCTTCCATTGAAAATGAATGACTTCCGGTAACTTTGGAAGCTCAAGTCGGCGGCGTGTGTGGGTACAGTAAGGCTGGGAGTTTGTGTCCAGTCATGAGCTCAGCTGTTCTCACTACTCTCTGAAGAGCTTTTGGTCGGAGGAAGAGCAGTTGCAATACCATACAGTGATGCAGGCGGTCTGAATCCTCTCTATGGTGGAGCGATTAGAGGTTTGACGTGATGTCAAAGGAGATGCCAAATCACTCCAGCCTTCGCAGGAATAGTGATGCTGACGGGCTGTTTTTGTATGTCTTATTGTAGGCTCCAGGAAAGGTCCTCAGAAGTGTGAATGCCAAGGAACTTGTTGAGTAGCTCCTAACTCTCTCTACTTCCACCCAATTGATGTTAAGGGGAACGTGTCCAGTCCACCTCTCTGTGACGTAGTGTAGTCCACAATCATCTCCTTGGGATGCTTCTCAATACTCAAATTGATGCTTCCTCGTTTCCTATCTCCTCCGTCCTCCAGCCTATGACCCGGTAACCAGCCATCTTGAAGGACATCTCAATTCTCTAATTGCACCGTGAGGAGGCGAGTAACGAGGAGTGAGGAATCTTCCTGAGGAGCGATGAGCGAGGATGCACAGGTGTATCCTATGCGGAAGTCTTTCTTGTCGAGAAACCTGATGCACGAATTCTCCTCCCGTGAAGGGTATCTGTCGCAATAATTTTCATTTATGCTTTACTTTTAAAGTTTAAATAAACCATACATCACACATATATCAACAGAGCATCATGCTTTATCTTTATTATTTCATAAATAACCTAACTTAACAACATAAAGGTAGATCCTTGACGCTTTGAAGTGACGCACGAGATTGTTGTCACATCATACTGAGAGTACACTGACCTCATCTCTGTAGGATGTCTTGTCACCATCCGTGATGAGTCCTAGGATGGTTGTATCATTAGCAAATTTGAAGATGATGTTGGAGCTGTGCTTAGCAGAGCAGTCGTGTGTAAACGGGGAGTACAGGAGAGGGCTGAGTACACACCCCTGTGGGGCACCAGCGCTGAGTGTGAGTGAGGATGCTGTGTGGTGGCCAATTCTCTCCACCTGGGGTCTGCCAGTCTGGAAGTCCAAGACCCAGTTACATAAGTGACTGTTAAGTCCCAGATCCTTCAGTTTGGCTGTAAGTTTGGTAGTGATGGTGGTGTTGAATGCGTAGCTGTAGAGGTGTCTCTACTCTCCAGGTGTTTCAGGGCAGAGTGTACGGCCATTGCGATAGCGTCATCAGTGGATTGGTTTGTCCGGTAAGCAAACTGGAATGGGTCCAGGGTGTCAGGTGTCTTTTTTTTGTGTTCCAATACTTTTGTTTAGCGTTTGACCAAAAAATGAATCGAGTATTAAAAGTATGTAGTTCTAAATTCACCATAAAATCAAAATAGACAATTTTTGGAGTATTTATAATACATAAAAAAAACATGTCCCCTCTTAATTTTCAATCAAGAACATAATAGCTGGGTTTCAGTCACGTGATTATGATGACGCGCGAAATTCAGATGGAGGGCAGGGGAGTGAAGAGCGCAATGGACGAGATGGAGGAAAGTCCGTACTGTACTACTTTACACGCTATTACAAGAGAAAGATATAAACAAAAAATCAAACATATGTTGGACGTGATCCTTACATTATGAAGAGGAGCGATTTTCAACTGAATTGAAAGATTTTCCTGCCATCGAGGTGGTAGATATCAGCAACTACCTCGTCTTACAGACATACTTTGACTTTACAAAGTTCGTAAACGTTACACGTTACACAAACATAGCCACTTAAGTTGTATTAAATGGTAAATGGACTGCATTTATATAGCGCTTTCACAGACCCAATGGCCACCAAAGCGCTTTACATTTGCCTCACATTCACCCATTCACACACTCATTCATACACCGACGGGCGACGGCAGCCATGCAAGGCGCCATCCAGCTCGCCGGGAGCAGCTGGGGTTAGGTGTCTTGCTCATGGACACCTCGACACTTGGTCAGGTGGAACCGAGGATTGAACCACCAACCTTCCGGTTTGTAGACAACCCACATGAACCACGGAGCCACTGCCGCCCCAAATTAATTAACTCACCATTGACGAAGTGATCACTGCACAAACGGGCATTTTCCCATTCGGCTCCTCCCGACCGCAAGCCGTTTTTCCGGAGTTTTTCGGTCAATTTCTTGCATTTTCCCCCTTTATGAACAACAACTTTTGGTACACGATAAAAAATCCTCGTGGTTTGATCGATTTAAGTAACCATAAACGACGCAAAACATAGGCATTTTGAGTTTGTTATAGTGCTTTCTAAATACAGCAAATCACTTCCTGCCCTCCATTTGCATTTCGCGCCATGGCAACGCAGTGGCGTGACGTCATATGAAAACAAGCTATTGTCACAGCAATTAGTAACCAATCAATTCCCGACGGAATCAAGTCCCATGTAAAATATTGTTGACATAATATCGACCTCATATAAAAAAGAATAGAAAATAAATGGTCTCATGTTGCACTCCTGAGTTTGATGATCAGCGCATTTTAAAGGTCAAGTACGTTAATTTACACATCATTTGTTAATTTTTTTTTAAATAAATAGATTTGTAAAAAATGCATATTTCAGAGACAATATTGTACACGACTTGTTGAGATTTCCTATTAAGTTTCTGGTTAAAGTGTTAGATGGCTGCCTCCTTGCTTCATGAAAAAGCAACATTCAATTGGAAAATAATTATTTTTTTCTTAATCATCTTTGCTTCTGTTGGTGGCCATCTGTACGGTTTGTGTAAATATGCATGCATGGATGTGTCTGTGTGTGTTCCATTCAAGTTTTTGTAACTGTGATCACATCACTTGCTCCACCAATCTCTGCTGAAATCTACCTCTGTTTCCTGGACCAGGATTTGAGTTTGCTTCACCTCACACAGCTTGTGTGTGTGTGTGTGTAAGACGCCTCTCTGTTGAAGCTTTATGGAGTTGAACAGTAAGTATTGTCTTTGAAGGGAGAGATGGAGACATACACGGGAGATTGGTCGGGGATTCCAGACTTTCTCTGGACTGGAGTTGTATAAATGTAAATGTGTTGCAGATGTACAGTATGAGTATTAATTCACCCACATTAAAAATATCAGGACATAAAACATGCACAGTGGTCAGGCATTAAGCATTCTGTCTCCATTTGCTCATCCTCATCTTGCCCCAAATTCCTCTCTGCTCTTCAGAAGAATGTTCACACGGCTCTTTTTTCACACACTGAAAGTATTCATTGACCAAGGGCTTTCCACGTGATTTCTTTCTGATGATTTCTATTGTCTTCTGAAGTCGAGAAACACGTCCAAATTCGTTAATCACTAACATCGTAGTGTCTTCCTCGGTAGTTCTCAAATCGCATGCATTCTTTTTCGCAGCATCTTAAAACTTTGTACATTACGATGGATCCTGACAGGTCTGTTGGTGTTAATACAAAACATAATTGGATCTCGCACATCTGGTGACTGATGAAGTCAAGCTTTTGTGTGTAGGTCTAATTTCTTAGTTTTAAGAGTTTTAAGCCATCCCCTTGTTGATCTTTGTTCAATAATAAATAAAAAAAAACGGCTTAAAGCAACACTATGGAACTTTTTAACCTTCATAATATATTTCCAAGACCCTTGTGATGGTACATCGACTTACAATAGGTTAAATGACACGTCTGCCATAGCCTGACGCGGTCTGTATCGCTTTTACTCGCACTATGTAACTTCGGGTTTCGGGTAGTAACCCGAGCACAAAAAGAACTACAAAACTCGACTGCTTTACGGCATACGTCACTTCCCCCACCACTTCCTCAAATTGTCTATGGCCATTGCAGACATCCCAAGTCTATAGCGTCTCCCCGATGCCCGCAAATTAGTTCGTATCTGCCGGAATCTAGAGCGCGCGTGCGAGACAGAACATACTGCGCGCATAACACACATAGTGCGAGCACGGCAGAGAGGGAGAGAGCGAGAGACCTTGCAAGTGTGCCTCACGAAAGCTAGTCAACCCGCCACCCCCCCCCCCCCCCCCCCCCCCCCCTAAACAACAATCCAGTCACCAAGGTATACCTCCCTGAAATGACTTCTTGCAGGTTGGGATGTCTGCCATTGTTGATTCCAAAGCCGGTGCTGGGTAAACAGCGAGCGTGCGCGTGCGACAGTAGGCTGCGGTAGGCTAAATTATTTACGACAGCGGTAATGGACAATTCCGCTTCCAACCTGTAGGGCGACGCTGAGGAAAAGTTCCTTGGTATTGCTTTAAGCCATTGATATGCAGACTAATGCCAGTTATTGGAGAGAGCTTGATAAACTGACTAAGCGTGTGTGAATTACCTGAGTCTGTGTCTCTCAACAGTGTTCGTAAATGTTAGTGCAGCCTTGATATGATATTGTTTATCGCCAGCTCTCTGGAGAGGAAGATTATCAGTAAATAATGACATTCAATTTCATCTAGTCTCTCACACAAAGCTGTCACATGACTATGGTAGATGTAGTGGATTTAGAACATGAGTCGTATATCATATGTAACACCTGTGATACTTTATTTCTTCTGTGGGTCATAAAAGGTTTGGAACAATATTAGTATAAACAGTCATTTTGTTTGGTTCCCAAAATGTAACCGCTCTCTATATGAGGATGAGAGAGGAGGTCAGAAGTCGACAGGAAGGTGTTTGAATGTTGTAGTGTAGCTGAAGCAGGTGTGAACAGCACAGCACAGATTATCTTTCTCACTCTCAGAGACCAAGAGTGATCAGGTTTCAGCAATGAAAAGGAACATTGTTCGAATCGCTGGCGTCGTCCACGGCAACCGGAGAGATGGAAGAGAGACAGAAAGAAAGAGAAGGAGAAAAAGAGGCCAAGTGTAACCACAGAGCGGTGTGAGGTCAGCGCAGGCCTGCTATTCATCACACACACACACATACTCTCATCATTTTAACAGTTAATTAACGCGCAATCATTGCAGTTTCTCAGTCTCGCTTTTATTTTTCTAGATGGATATTCACAGGTTCATTCTCTGGTGGGTGTAAGTCGTTTTTAAATTGGGATGTCGTCTAGCTTGCCCGGAAAATATATAAATAAATACATTTACTTGATAGGCAAAATTGGATTAGATAAGACTTGTTTTCAGAGAATGTATCTTGAGGTTTATATTTGAAAATGGAGAAACAATAATATAGTTCAAGATATAATCTCTGAAAACAAGTCTTAGAAGCTTCTCAAGAGAATTTGATCTTGTTTTAAGGATAAGATATTGTTCTTTAAATCAAGACAAAAATATTGATTTAGATTTTTTTTCTTCCAGTGTAACAAGCTTCTAAAGTTAAGCAGACACCGAGTCAGTGGGTGAACTGCATTGAGAGATTTCTGTTCAGTGGCTTCCGTGAAGATTCATGCTGAGCTTTTCTTTTCTAATGTGCCGCCCAGCCGACATTTGCCGACTGTTGTTTAGATTAAATCCTGTGAGGAGTGTGGAGGAATCTACAGCGCCATGGCTGAAGAAATCCTATTTCACACAAGTGTGCATGCAGTCTGAATTAAATGGAATAAGTTAATGTTACTCTATTAAACATACAGTGTAACCACTTTGAAGATGACTCTTATGAGCTGGTTCTTTTTAATAAATCAATTGAAAGGGTTCATGGACATGGAATTTAAAGTGAACTAATAATGCCCCTTTTCACAAGATGTAATATAAGTCTCTGGTGTCCCAATAATGTGTCTATATGAAGTTTCAGGTCAAAATACCCCAGAGGTCATTTATTATATCTTGTTAAATTTGCCCCTATTTGGGTGTGAGCAAAAACACGCCATTTTTGTGTGTCCCTTTAAGTGCAAATGAGCTGTTGCTCCGCCCCCTTTACACGAGCTTCGGATACTCCGGCGACAACAAAACTGGACAATCTCACGCAGCCAAAATGTCAGAAATTGTGTTCAGACTTACATGTTCGAAACAGAGTCGGACACTGATGGAAGATACAACTTTTAAATGGCAACTGGACGTTTCTGAATGGTTCGTGAATACATTTATGTAGTTGTTGTGGCGTTAAGTTGATTCAACTCATCGACTAGCATGTACCGTTGGTGGATTTTTAGCATTATAGGCTGGTTGTTTACACATGTGGACACACATCTGTGTTCAAACACCTTATAAAAGTGAATTTTGCATAATGGGTCCCCTTTAGATCAGTTTAACAAATAATTTGTGATTGGTTAAAATTAACACCACTAAACTCAGTCACTTATCTTAACTTCTCTTCTTAACTCTAAAAATAAGTGAACAAGAAAGATTAGCATATTAGCGCACAGTAGTTGTTGATCTCAAGTGTGAAAGTGTTGAGATGGTCTCTACATAAAGCCACTATGTGTGAGTCAGTTCTTTTGAACTGTCCATTTCAGTCAATCATTGGAAACAGCGTGTTTTTGTATTGTTGTAGTGTGGTTATAATTTTTTTTAATATATATATATATATATCAAATTGTCCTTAAATTCTTGTATTGTATTAGTCTTTTAAGTCTTAAAATGTCTTAAGTTTCATTCAAACATTAAAATATGGTACAAAAGCAGTGTGTTTTTGTTTAGCTTGTAGTTACGACCAATTATTATTGGTTAGGAAAGTTAGTCCCTGTGGTTGAGAGAGGAGACTGTGTGTGTGTAGACAGAGAGACGTCTAGTCGTGTGGATTGGAGATTATGTTCAAGGTCAGGAAGCTGAACACTTTTTTCCAGTTTTTGGACTACATCAATTTATATATCACCATCCGCAACCCAACCCTGTTCGGTTTCCATGTTTTATGGGGACTTTCCATAGATATTTAGATTTGTATACTGTACAAACTGTATTATTTCCCCTAACCTTCCCCATCACAGAAAACTCCATACATTTTTACATAAAAAAAGCATACTTTTATAAGCCATTTTCCTCATGGGAACCAAAAAAAAAAGTCCAAAAATGTCTGGTATTACTGAATGTCCCCACAACATAGGGTTTACCAGTACCATTTGCAATGCTTCATGGGATTCTCATTAAAGCAGAGTAACTTTGTCTTTGGGTTAGGGTTAGTTAGGGTTAGGAAAAATCTTGTCTGTTTTTTTTTAAAGTTTGTAATGTTGTGATTCACCTCATGGCTGGTTGGTTTAGTTCATGACTTATAAAATCTTTTATGAAGACTTTAAAAAAAAAATCCCTTTGGGAAAAATACTTCAGGAACCAATGCATCTGAAAAAGTGGACGCACATTGTTGCCCTCTGTTGTTCTCATCTTTCATCAGGACTTGCCAAGTAAGTGAAGTTGGAATAAGTGATGCGTAATTAATATGTAAATGTATGTGGTCATATGGTAATAAATCATGGTTTTGACATCATAATCATGATCTGCTTTTCAGTTTAGCTTCAGTAAATATTCTGCACTCTTATGTAAAAGAGCAAGAAAAGTCCACAATAAGACTTTCTTTTTAAATCAAACTGATGTAAAGTGTGAAATGATTTGATCAATCTCTAAAGATAGTGTTTTTCAAATGTATTAATAAAATATAACATTATTCCAACACATGCAGCTTTCTAGAACGAAACCAGTGCTGTTATTTGACTTTTTGGCATCATCCTGATATATTCTGATGCATTTCATCACATGAGTTGCAGTGCTGTTTTCTGTGCAGTGATGTAGTTGTTTCTCTGTAATAAAGTTACTCTTTTCTGCTCCTAATTTTAAAGCCATTTAATTCAAACCACAACCCTCAATGATATAAACCCAGATTGCGAAATACTTTGGACCCCATCAGAAATGTTCTTTTCCCCTAAAACTGCAGATCTGTAGTTGGAGAAGCTCTCTAAACCTCTACAGAAAGAGCGGTTAGTTAGTTATGATGGTATCTGTCTTTGTGTCTTTTCTTAGTCAAAGTTTGTAGCTCTCAGACGGATTATATGATGATAAAAACATCAATTTCCTTCCTGTCTGATAAAAGTATGACGCGACTCAGATGAGCTGACTGACTGCTGTTGGCCTGCTTTGTGTATGTTCATGTGTAGTCGCTCAAGCTCCAACATGCTCCTGGTATTTCACACACAGGACATGTTTACCAGGTTAAATAACACCTCACAGAGTCCAAATCAGTGGACTGATCACATTCCCAGAGCGACAGAGCGAGACAATTCATAGAGAGAGAGAGAGACGGATACAGAGAGAGAGAGAGACAGATACAGAGAGAGAGAGATACAGAGAGAGAGAGAGCTGGCATGGATTTGTGCATCGACTTTGTTCATTCAAAGTTTGGAGTTCGGTCTGTGTGTCTCTCAACAAAATAATACTTAATTTAGGATAGTTTGACTCTGTCTACAGTTGGATTCATTTTATATTGAGTTTCCCCTCAAATTTCTACTCTCAGACTGATAAAATATAATTAGTGGAAGCCAGTAAGATCATTTTACTCAAACCCAAAGTTTTATTGTTACTCTCTCACAGTGATCAGACTTAATCCGCTTTCACTCTTTCCTATTTCACACACACATTTAACTCTATCCATTAATCAGAAAAAAGATTGCATACAATTTAAAGACATATTTCAGCCCCAAAAAAACCAAAACACAATCATCATTATTTACTGTTACAGTATGTTGTTCCAAATCTGTGTGACTGACTTTCTTCTGTGGAACACAAAAGCACAATTATATATATATATAAAAAAAAAAAGCACATAATGTACATAGCAAGGGCATGGTGGTGGAAAAAAAAGATGATCTGGGAGGAAAAATAATAAGTCAGTGCTTTTGTGTTCCCCGAGAAACTTTGCGTTCGCTCGGGAAACCTTTGCGTTCCTCCAATAAACTTTGCGCTTGCTTGCGAAACCTTTGCGTTCATCAGAGAAACTATGCGTTCGCTCACAAAACCTTTGCGTTCTTCCGAGAAACATTTGGGTTCCTCAGAGAATCTTTGCGTTCTCCCCTTCGCGTTCCTCTGAGAATCTTTGCATTCCTCCGAGAAACTTTGTGTTCGCTCGCAAAACCTTTGCGTTCCCCCGTGAAACTTTGCGCTCACTCGTGAAATGTTTGCGTTTCCGCGCTAAATTTTTGTTAGCTTGCGAAACCTTTGCGTTCCTCAAATCTTTGCGTTCGCTCGCGAAACCTTTGCGTTCCTCATAGAAACCTTTGCTTTTCCCCAAGAAACTTTGCGGTCACTCGCAAAACCTTTGCGTTCTTCCGAGAAACTTTGCGTTCACTCACAAAACCTTTGTGTTTCCCCAAGAAGCATTTGCGTTCCTCAGAGAATCTTTACGTTCTCCCCTTCGCGTTCCTCTGAAAAACTTTGCGTTCCTCAGAAAGTCTTTGGGTTTGCTCGCGAAGCCTTTGCGTTCCCTGAGAAACTTTGCGTTCGCTCGCGGAACCTTTTTAGCTTTTTGCGAGTGAAAGCAAAGTTTCTCGGTGGAATGCAAAACATTTGCGAGAGAGAAATGGCATTTGACAAATAATTTTTCCTCCATCATATTTTTTTCCTTCCATGTCCCTTTAGGGGCTCCGTAGTAATAGACTTTCAAATGGGGAGAAATCTCTCCGATTTCTTTAAAATATCTTCATATGTGTTTTTCGAAGATGAACGAAAATCTTATGCATCTGAAACTAAATGAGGGTGAGAAAAATATGATAGGATTTGTATTTTTGAGTGAACTATTCTTTTAATGGTCTTAATTGATACTGTATACAGCAAAACTATAATGATAAAATGTCCTTTATGATTGTTGCTTGTTAGTTGACGGTTGCATTAAGAGCAGCCGCCCCGCAGGACTGCGACCCCATAATTTTGTAAAACCATGGAAAAGATTAATCGGATGTCAATTTTTTTAAACCTTCTGACTTAAATTGACTATAAAGAATGATTAAATCTGTAATAAGTGATTTTTTGTGTGTGCAGTTATTGTTTTGAAGTGATTTTCTTTTAAAGTAGACAAGGGCTGCTTTCACCGGGCTGATATTAAAGCAGAGAGGAAGCCCTTCTTTGGCAAGACTGTAGAGAAACTGATTACAGCTTTGATGTTTTGGTTTCTGTGAAATATCCACTGTTTTTGCAATAACTGAAATACTGACCTGTGATCTAGGAAGGGGTCTCATCTTCATAATACACATAATAAGCAGTCTTAAAGATTATGAAAGTAAATGAACAGTTATTGTGTGTTATTAGCTGTAATTGATCTTGAGTTGTGTTTGTGGTGTCTCAGGTGTACAGCACGTTCTCCAATGAAGACTACGACCGGAGGAATGACGATGTGGATCCTGTGGCGGCGTCTGCGGAGTACGAGCTGGAGAAACGGGTGGAGAAGATGGACGTGTTTCCCGTGGAGATAGAGAAAGGTGAGGATGTGTCTTTCACAAAACACTCTTGACTCTTTCTGGGATTTATTGATTAATAAACCAACAGTCAAAACAAGTTTAACTTTTAACTTTTTTTTTTTTCCATCCTCTCACTGATCCTTAAATTAAGGCCCATTCACAACAAGAATGATAATTCTGAAGATTACCATAAAGATATAGTTCTAAAAATCTTTTTAAATATATAAGAATAGCAGTTCACACCACAACTATAAGGATAACGACACTGAGAAATTATATCTTTGGAATCAGTTTCAGAACAATTTTTTTCCAGCTGATGAACAATAAAAACATTGACAGCCAATCAGAATCCTTCCAACTTTAACGAGCTCGAGCATTTAAAGTGGCAGACGATAATACTGCAGCGCACATTTCATTTAACAGAATGATATCGTCTGCTGGTGTGGACGTTAATATAGTTATTGTTATAGTTATCGTTCTTTGTGTGAGCGGGCCTTTAAACCGTTGTTACCGCTGTACATATTAGGACTGGCCATTGACGCAAATTTCATGATTCGATTTATTTCAAATATTAAATATTGAAGAACAGGTTACATAAAAATATAATGAATATGTAATATAGTGCATATATTTAGCAAAATTTTATCAAGCAATGCATATTGAATGGGTTTCCTGAGGTAAATGTAACATTTACAAGCTGTTTTATTGACGTCAGTTGAAACACTGATTGAGCAATTGAGACAGGATTGTTGTATGTCAATAAGTTATAAGGTATCTTTCGGCATAATGTTCTTTGTTTATTTCGTGCTGTAACTCGTTGCGCTAACAATTTATGAACAAAACACTTTTTTTATTTAGTACCAACAAAAAAATTCGACATAAAAATAATATCAAATATAAATAAAGTAAACATTCTGTGACAAAATAAGAAGCAATAATCAAATGGCAAGCAATAGCACAAATAAACAATAGAACAAAGATACAAAATAAATAAACGGTGCTTTTCAGGTTTTACAGATAGATCTAACAGTAGTCAGAAACAGATTAGGTACAGAAATGGAAGAAAGTTATCAAATGTAATATAACACTGTATAGTCTTCACTGTCTAAACTAAACCGATTAATCCTTATTAAAGTTACAAAAGGTATTCAGTCAAGAGCATTATTTTTTGTTGTTGCGGTGAGTCTTTTGTTTGACAGCAGCAGGAGTATTAGGCTGCTGTCACTTTGACAATGCACGGATCCAATATACTGATTCACGTGTTTTCTATCTCGACTGTTTACGTTTACTTAAAGGATTAGTTCACCTCAAAATGAAAATTTCCTGATAATTTACTCTCCCCAATGCCATCCATGCGCCAGGCATTACGTAATCACGTTGGAAAGGTCACGCTGGACGTAGGCGGAAGTACCGTTCCATTGTTTACAAGCGTGGAGAAGGAGGATTGTTAATTTTATTGTATGTTGAATGACATATTTATGTCTTTGTGTCAGTTTATTGTTTAAAATGGTCCTTTCGTTCGTGTATCCTGGATGTTTAAAACAATGGGGCGGTACTTCTGCCTACGTCCAGCGTGACCTTTCCAACGTGATGACGTAATGCCTGGCGCGTCGCAGACCAGCACAAGACGAACAATTGTGGTTAAAAAGTATATCAATTTTTATTTTAGAAAATGACCGATCGTTTTGCTAGGTAAGACCCTCTTCCTCAGCTGGGATCGTGCAGAGCCGTTTGAAGCTCTTCAAAGCCCTTTGAAACTGCATTGATTTGGACTTCAACAATTTGGTTACCGTTGAAGTCCATTTTGTGGAGAAAAATCCTGAAATGTTTTTCTCAAAAAACTTAATTTCTTTTCCACTGAAGAAAGGAAGACATGAACATCTTGGATGGCATTGGGGTGAGTAAATTATCAGGAAATTTTCATTTTTATGTGAACTAATCCTTTAGGACAACCGACTATGTTCACTAGGATACTCTCCAAGATGGGCATTTTGACATAATTTTGTGTGAAATTGTCTGTTCAAGCGCAAGACAACGTGAAAGAGCTCAAATCAGCATTCGCGTCCTGTCAGACTCGTGCAAGTTATCTTTCGCATCTTCTTGCGCTTGAATGTTTAAATAGGCAAGGCTAAAAAGTACGTGCAAATGATAGACCTTCATGCCGATGCAGGACAGTCTTGTCGAGCCCTAGCACGTCAATTCTCTTTGCTCAGCGCTAAACTTATTTTTTTGCCTTTAACTCAATTACAGGTTACTGAAATCGTACAGTTTACTAGCCATTGGCTAATGAAAGACTTAATTAAATTAATGAAATTTGGTCTCGTATGCAAGTGATTTACTCCCATTGTAAAGGGTTGAATACATGTTCCAATTGAACTGGGGAGGAACTGTGAATGCTATAGAGTATGTCTGCATAAATTGTGGCAAAACTGATATTCATAATTTAATAAAAGTCTGTTCCTGTAATATGGCCTTTTTGAAGACAAACCTTGAATAATTCAGTCAAGAGATTGGCTTTAAAACACGGATTCATCCAGTAATGAAACAAGTGAAGTATTTCTGAGTGAGTCATTTAATCATTCTGCCTTTCTTTTTCTCTCTTTTTACTTCTCTTTGTGAAGGTGATAAAGGGCTGGGGATCAGTATTATAGGGATGGGTGTTGGGGCAGACCAGGGTCTGGAGAAACTGGGCATCTTCGTCAAGACCATCACGCAGGATGGAGCCGCAGAGAGAGATGGGAGGTGAGAATTTCTCACAACAAGCAGTGATTTACTGAGCAGGGCAGTAATTATTAGTTACCAGCTGTGACACATCTGGAAGCTCACATATAGCCTTCTTTACATGGGGTTTACTGTGGGTTTTTACACCTGTTTTTCATCCAGCACACAAAACAAACACAGGTCTGATTGAGGGAGCACACCTCTCCTCAAACACCCATGCGATCTTATTCCTAAATGACAACAATTAAACTATTAACTATTAAACATTTGACAAGTACGATCATAGTGAACATTCAGACCTGCGTTCTGTCTTACAATAATTCAGATTGTCCCAGAAGTGCTGGGATAAAAGTTTATAGTTCGGATATAAACACTGATGTCTGCGGTAGTGATTCAATTAGAGCAAATCACCTTTTGAAAGTAACTTGACGCTTCAAATTAACGATTGTATCAATGATATTGTTACACCAGTAGGTGGCGACAAGTGAAGTGACTGTTACAAAAGGTATTTGTCTTAGAATCATTCATTCAAGAGATTCGAGAGAAACGCTGATTCATCCAGGAATGAAACGAGTGAAGTCTGAGTGAGTCATTGAATCATTCATTCAAACCGTTTTTTTTATTATTATTGTTCATTCAAATTAAGTAGGGCTGTCAGTTAAACGCGTTATTAACGGCGTTAACGCAAACCCATTTTACCGGCGTCAATTTTTTAATCGCGCGATTAACGTTCTTTTTGGCCTAGCAAACTTTTAGTTTTTTTCACATGCTTTTGCAACAGGACGCGGCATGCGATGCGCTATGAAACCCATTCATTTCAATGGCTTGTGCCACGCGAGGACGTTTTGTTGCTTCGTCGACCAAAGTGCAAGCGGATCTAGCTGGACCGGAAACAACAACAGGCACGACGCCGCACACACTTGTTTGGGTCTGCGAGCCGGCCAAATAGTTGGTTAACGTTACGTTTTGAGTGGATGACGGGCGTGAGACGCCGAAATGGATGCCAATAAGATTCTGAATGGAAAGTTTACTTTTAAAAAGTTGCCAAATGGTTCCATTGACAAGACCAAAGTGATCTGTGTGTTTTGTCGTTGTGAACTGAGCTATCATCATCGCAGCACGTCCAGTCTGAAACACCACTTGATGGCCAAGCACACACACACACACACACACACAGCTGATGCCAATTCTCCGCCCCCTCGTCAATATCAGGACCTCGTCAGTATTTCTTTCACCCTTTTATTGATGGACAGTGTTACATTGAGAGATTATTTGCTCCAAGTGAGAATGTTAGTGTGAAATTGAACACCGTATATGCCAATGTTGTTTTCAATAAAAAACATTTGCACAAAGCAAGCCGATCCACTTTTCCATGTTGATAAGAACATTAAAATGAGAAAAAATAATAATGGGACAAAAAGAAATCGAGACATTTAGAATAGATAAAAATGTGCGATTAATCGTGAGTTAACTATGACATTAATTGCGATTAATCGCGATTAAATATTTTAATCGTTTGACAGCACTAAAATTAAGTAAACATTTTTAATGTTTAAATCAGGATTGCAGCAATTAACATTTTGTTAGAACCTCTAGTAAGTTACATTTTGTTTTGTTTAATTTGTCCATAATCGTGGGGAGAATCGTGATTTCTATTTAAAAGAAGAACAAAAAAACGTGATTCAGTTGATCCAGAATCGCGCAGCTCTATCATATATTAGGCTATATCATCCTAATCAGACCGATCGTCCAAATAATTGGAGCCAGTACGTTTTTTTTTTACTTTTATTAATACTTTTTCCAGCCAGTGTGCATTAAATAGATCAAATGTGACTAAAGACTTTTACACTTTTATAAATGATTTCTGTCAAATAAATGTTTGACTTTCTATTCATCAAATAATCCTGAAAAAATGGTGATGTTTTTCACAAAAATATGACGAGGCTCGACTGTTTTTAACATTGATAAAAATCAGAAATGTTTCTTTAGCAGCAAATCATCATATTAGAATGATTTCTGAAGGATCATGTGACACTGAAGACTGGAGTAATGATGCTGAAAATTCAGCTTTGATCACAGGAATGAATTACATTTTAAAATATATTCAAATACAAAACAGTTATTTATTTTTATTTTTTTTTAAATAAATGCAGCCTTGATAAGCATAAGAGACTTTCTTCAAAAAACATGAAAAGTCTGACCCCGACCCCAAACGTCTGAACAGTGTGCCTGCTGGTGAACCCTGTCTCGGGTCATGTTGCAGCTGCGCTAGCGCCGGGCATGTCTTCATGTTCTGCTTCCTGAGGGCAACTGAAGCAGGACACACACGTTTGATCTCTGTTGAACATTCTCTGTCCAAACACACTGCATTCATGTCTCTGTCACAGCACAGAAAACACACTTCCTCTTCCCTGTGAACCTCAGCATTCGCTGCCAACTGCTGACTGTTGGAAATACTCAGTGCTGTGTGGAAAAAGCATCCCAGCTGGGCATCAGGCCTCAGAGGTGGCAGTCGTAAACATGTTGTGATGTATAGTTCCAGTGCAGATTAGGTGTGTGAGAAGTGTAAGCAGTCTGTCTTCCTCAGAGAGGTGCGATTACTCATTCACGGAGTCATGAACATGTGCTTAGCATGTATTTTACGTGTCACTGTGCAGCATTAAGCAGCACATTTACATCAGTGTGAAGTACATAGAATGAAAAGATCCAGATGTTTAACATCGTCAGTGTCAACTTTTAGAGGATTACATTACAGTGAGGTTTGGAGCTTTGTTGAGGGAGATAGGCCATGAGACGGGACCCCAAATTTGGGCTACCGGTACCATTTTGAGGGATTAAATTTCTTTTTGATTTTCATGAAGGTACACATCTCTAGTGTTGGAAAATGTGTGATAGCATCCGATCCATGGTAGCTTTCATTAGAAATCAACACTTATATCATCCTACCTCAGGGTAAGGTGTTCAGTGACTACAAGAGAGAAAAATTTATCCTTTTATAATTTTAAAAATGTATTAAAAAAATATATAATTTTTTTATTATAAAAATGTATAAAAATGTATAAAAATGTATAAAATTTTATAAAAATGTATAAAAATTTTATAAAATTTAAAATTTATTTAAAGATAAATTAATTTATCCTTTTTCTTGACATATGTTTGAAAATCGTCCTCCTTAACCAAAAACTACCTTGAATCTAATGCTATCACACATTTTTCAAATACAGGGTCATATACCTACACAAAAATCACCATGCGGTTTAATCCCTCAAAATGGTACCAATCAACCCTCTGTCTCACGGCCTAAGATGTGTGTTTTGTAATCGGATATTAAAGTAAATTGTTACTTTTGAATTACGTTTAATTTTATTTCATGCATTTACTTACAAATGCATTTCAAAACATCTGCACAAAGTATGCTGCCATATCTAAGGCCTGTAAAAAATGATATGATCAGTAAGTCGTGGCAACATGTTTTACATGGCTTTAGCTCATAAAAATAAGTAATTTCAACTTTTTATTATTAGTTTTACAAAATTGAACTTGTTTTTATTTTATTTTATAAATTCAGTTTAATATAATTTTAATTTTAATTAATTATACAGCCCAGATTCTTTTTCGATTTTAATATATTTTAAACTGTAATTTATTCCTGTGATCAAAGCTGGATTTTCAGCATCACTACTCCAGTCTTCAGCGTCACATGATCCTTCAGAAATCCTGAAAAAATGTGTCATGGTTTCCACAAGAAAATTAAGCGGCAAAAGCTGTTTTCAACACTGATAATAAAAATCATTGTTAATAATTGAGATTAATAACAAATTGTAATTGTAAAATATTTCACAATATTACTGTTTTTACTTTTTTTTGTCAAATAACTGCAGCTTTGGTGAGCAAAAGACACTTCTTTCAAAAACATTAAAATATTTTATCATACCAAACTTTAGATCGGTATATTGATGCTACAGTAATATTCAAACATCTGTATCGTTTAAGCTACTTTTTATTAGGATTAACTAATGATGAATATCTACATATAACAATGCAAGAATGAGCAGTGTTGGGCAAGTTACTTTTAAAAAGTAATTAGTTACAGTTACTAGTTACTTCTTCCAAAAAGTAACTAAATTAGTTACTCGGTTACAAATTTTAAAAGTAACTAGTTACTTAAGAAAGTAACTATTGCGTTACTTTCAAGTAAAATAAAATTTTAAATGCTCAAATGTGACCCCACCTCTACCCTGTCCGACTATGACTCGACACGTTCGCGAATGAGCCGACTCTAAGAGCCGGCTCTTTTAGGTGAACGTCGGGAGCTGGCTCGCATATCTGAAGAGCCGACTCTATTTTTACAAATTTAACCTATAGAAATGTAATAATTATGTAATAAAAATTGAAATATTATAGTCAAAGTCATTTAAAGAGCCTTTTGTGAGCCAAAAGAGCCGGCTCTTTTCAGTGAGCTGAGTCAAAAGAGCCGAATGCCCATCACTACAATGCGTGCTTTCGAACACCCGCCCAACTCTACCTCTGATTGGCTTACAATAACATTTTACTCTACCTCAGCCAATCGTCAGCATTTATGCGCTTGATTCGTGCTCTGCCCACTAACCAAGGAAGAACAGTAAAAAAAGTATTTGCCTCTCGCTCAGAGATCTAGTTGGTCTGATGAAAAAAACCCCAGCTTCATTAGTTATAGTAACGCGCCGCATTTTTTGGCAGTAACGGCGTTATTAAGATGAGAAGAGTAATCAATTAGATTACTCGTTACTGGAAAAAGTAACGCCGTTAAATAACGCCGTTATTCCCATCACTGAGAATGTGTAACTTTTGAAAGTAGCATTTCACTACACTGGTTTGAGGCGTCACTAATATTGTTTGCTGTTTGGTTTGTAACTTAAGTATACATTAATAGTTGCTTAATGAGACCTATGAAATCAAGATTACTTTTGTCAGTGTAACACATTAAACCTCATCATGTTCTGTTCCAGGATCCAGGTGAATGATCAGATTGTGGAGGTGGACGGCATCAGTCTGGTTGGTGTGACGCAACACTTTGCTGCGACCGTCCTCAAGAACACGAAGGGAACGGTCAGGTCAGTCCTGCTCTGTCTGTCTGTTACATCAGTGAAAGAAAACAAAAAACGAAAACAGCTGTGGAAAAGGCATTCGAGTGTGTAAATGGCGGTTGGCTCTGTGCCTTATAAAGCGGCACCAAATGCCAATTCCTCCGAATTTTTCTTCTTCAGACTGTTGACTTTTCACTGTCTGAACAAGCCCAAGATCATCACCGTAGAGCTGCATCTCTTCAGTGAACGCCATCACAAGCTGTGAACTCGCTTCTCCACTCGTGTTCCAGCGAGAACATGTTCAAGAAGCTGAGCTCGTGAGGCAGCCGTCACAAGAGCTCACTGCAGCCACTAGTTGTACATTGGTCATACTAATCAGCATCACTGAAATATTTGAAAATCTTTACATTTTCATAATTTTTTGGGGAAATTATTTGGTAGGCAGAGGTGGGGTTGGGGAGCGCCACAATTTTTTTTATAGGTTTAAAGGGGAGTGCAACCAGAAGAGTTTGAGAACCACTGAGAATAAATATGAATACATATTTACATAAATATGAAGTCTTCTGTTATGAGTTAGAACGAAGTTTAAGAAAAAGACGGGAAAAACCTCACATTCAGTCTAGTTAGTTAAGTGTGATTCGAATTTTCTTATAGTCTTGTGTTGGCAGACTTCTAACTGTAATGTGAGCCACATCACACCTTAATCTGGCCTTAAACACCCTCCAAATAGACGAGCTGTTATTTTTACGTGATGAAAAGGGGCTTGTTGATTTGTCATGAGACTTAAAGTGATGATACACAGGGCAACTTTTTGAGCAATGTTGCTGGACAATGTTGACGTCAACGGGCAACCAGATGAGACACAGGGTCCACGACCGATCTAAAGTATCCAGATAGAAATGTATTGCCAATTTTCAATGAGAAAGTACCCAAGCAACAATCGCTCGGCAAGATTGCCCAGCAACATTGCTCAAAAAGTTGCCCTGTGTATCATCACCTTTCGGGTGTGTTCACACTTGGCACACTTGAGATTACTCTGTTAGTGTGGTTCATTTGAATAAGTGTGAGAATGCTGCCATCCGAACCCTGGTGTGCACCAAACAAGCGGACCGAGACACAACTTCCAAACGAGCTCTGGTGCGATTGCCCTGTTAGAGCTGCCATCTGAACCCTGGGCCGCACCAAACTAGCCGACCAAACCCCTGAAAACGCCCAATTTGTGCTTCAAAGGAACACACACACACAGTAAACAGCCCTGCTGACATGTACAACAGGTCTGAATTTATGTAAGATCCCAACATGATAAAAAAATAACTGCTCAAACAGCTTTTCCCATTCTTGCAAGTGAAAGCTGGGCAGCAGATGAAGCAGTTTGATTTGGCTTACCGGTTAGAGACGGGCCAGACCTTTGAGTAGCGATTAAGTAACTCTCTGGCAATTTTCAGGGACTTTGCTTCCTGATCTGGGTCAATAGATTCAGAAGGAACCAACTCAGGTTAGCAGAATGAGTACATTTCACTGGAAACACAGGTCGTACACCAAGACGAACTGCACCTTTAACCAATCAGATTTAAGTTAGACACCCTAGTTCGATTCCGTGGACCAGCACATCAGTACCAGGGTAACTTTTGACAGAGATCGGCATAATATCAGCTAAAGTAAGAGATTGTGCTGCACCAGTGTCTCTTTAAATTGTAATGGACTTACTAAGAGAGTTAGCATTAAGGGCGTGTGGGCGGGACCTTGATTACAAACATGCTTGTTATCAGAGCGTTTGACTACAGACTTACTGTGTCTGTTCTTCCCGACGGAACATACATTTCTCTTTTAGACTTCTCAATGCCTGCAGACTGAGGTTTAGACTCACATGAAACGTGTGGGTAAGCACAAACTCATCTGCTATCGCTGTGGCTTCAGAGAGTGTGTTGACCTTTTGCTCATCTAAGTGAACAGCTATGTTCTCAAGTGCACGTGTTGTGAACTCTTCTAGTAAGATAAGCTCTTGCTCAACTGCTGAAGACTTGTGACCTCACTAGAGAGACACCACTTCTCAAAAAGGGTTTTCTTCTCTCCAGCGAACTCTGCCTACATTTGTTTGGCTGGTTTTATTAAATTTTGGAAGCCTTGGTGGTATGATCCCACCTCAGCTTCTCTAAATGGCGTTTTATGTACTTTCATGACATCAGCTGGTTATCGCTTACCGACAGGGCTTGACATTAACACCCGCCAACCCACCAAATGTGGGGATATTGTAGTCTTTTAAAAAGGCCTCTGAAATAATAAACTAAGTACAATGTAGCGTTGTCAAAAAATATAGATTTATCGATATTGATACTGAAAAATCTGAAACGCTTCCAATACTCATATTCCGCAGAATTGATACACGATATCAGCTGCACTTTCTCTCTATGTCATCTCTCAGACAGCAAGTTACACACAAACCCGTTTCCCTTCACTCACTCGTTTCATTTGCTCCGGGTGAATATTGTTGGTGTTACAGGGCTTAAATTTCGGCATGAGTTTGCACGTATTGCACATAATTGTACTCATTCCGGTAGATTTTGTGCTCACACCCAAAGAGTGCGCACATAAAGCCGCCTCTCAGTGCTAAATTGAGTTCTTTTTCGCTGCTTATTGCGCTTAAACGGTAGCCTGACTTCGTCATACTCATATTCTAGTCAGTATGTGAGTCTGAGACTGCTCTATAGGGCTTTGATTATGAGGTGTGTCTTAACTGAACCAGGAAAAAAAAAAACTCTGCACTCAATTGGATAGACCTACAACCAATCAGAGCAACGCAGTAAGTGACGTATGTTGAGCTACGCATAGTTGTTAACAAAACTCAACTACACGCGTGCTGGAAGAAGTAAAATAATGAGTATTGCTTCTTTTACTTGATCCTCCATGAGTGCGACCAAAGGAGAAACCACAACGACCACAGGGTTTTCATTGCGTCCCATCTTCTTAGCGACCATCGGAGCCAGCTGATAAAATAAACTTTTGCCAAATCCCGTAGGAAGGACGGTAAACACATCTTTCCGATCGAAAAATGCTTTGATTGCTGTTCTCTGTTCGTCTTTTAAAATGAATGCACTGTCGATTTCTTTTACAACAGACGCGATATCTCAGTTCTCCAGCGGCAGTCATCTCTGAGGGAAACCAGTTCAACCCAAGCGCTCCTTGATAACGTGATGATTACGTAACTGCAGATCATCTGTCCATCATTGTATAAACCCCGCCCTGGCAATTTGATTGGCCCGACGATTTCTGAGCCGATCATAATTACTCCTCAATGGATCGAGTCCAGACCGAACTTCCCGACCAAAAAATTTTGTGGGCGGGGTTCGGGCTGGCATCCAGGCTACTTAAACGGTCAAATACACACAAAACAATGTCAAAATGAGGGTTTTGGCGAGTATTCACGTAAACACAGTCAGTTATGTTTTAGGTACACATGCGTTTTCTTCCCCAGAAGAATCACAGATGAAAACATGAAGGAACCAGATTTGTTAAATTCCTAAATATAAAGGGCTGTACACACACACACACACACACCAAGAATGACTTGACAGTTGTGCTCTATTTGCTCTCTAGCAATTGCTTAAAAAAAAATGCTCTTAATGCTCTGGGCCGAAGGTTACCAGCTCCCCTCATGCAAATAAACAATATGCACACACACACACACACAGGCTCTGTTGTTTCCTCTCTACCCGATCAGCAGATCAGTACACGTTACACACATAATCATTCTTGTTTCCGTCTTGCTCACCTGTCACTCACCCCCGTGCAGGTTTCTGATTGGCCGAGAGAAGCCAGGCGCTCAGAGTGAGGTGGCGCGTCTGATCAGCGAGACCCTGGAGCAGGAGCGCCAGCAGCAGCAGGTGGACGACGCGTACGAGCAGTCGACTGAAGAGGTCAGGCAAGCACGTCTACTGGGCCATCCCTGCACATGCATTCTACAAGTTACAAGTGATATGACAATTGTTTTGTGTAGAGTTACTTTTGCACTTTAGTTTAGTATCAATACACTTCTGTATGTTCCTGTGTATGATGTTAATTATTGGTTATAGTAGATCCTAAAGACTCCTAAAGTGTATTTATTATAAGTTCATAAGTGTGTACCAATTTGCTTAAGGTAATGTTTGCGGCATGTTATTTATGATGTCAATCAAGAAACATGATTTGGTATAGTTATGGGATCTACCTGGAGGATCATGCTATACTTTGACATCATGGTCCAGACGTACCTTTTTAACTTTATGTTAATCTTGTCAGAGGGTTTTAAGGTGCACTCGTATTTACCTTTGCTTGGCAAAATCCATAACAGAAGATGGACGTGTCTGACAGTTGCGCTTGCGTCTTTTGCAGCATCTCAAGCGTGACACGACATTCAAGTTAAAGGGATATTTCACCCAAAAATGAAAATTCTGTCATCATTTACTCACCCTCAAGTTGTTTCAAACCTGTATTCATTTCTTTTGAACACAAAAGAAGACATTTTGAAGATAGACTGGAATACTTTTTCAGCTGTAATCTCTTTAGAGCTGCTTTGTGTTGAATGTTCTCAAGTATGCAAAAAATATGTAAAAATGCGCCATGTTGAATGAGGAAACAGATTTGTGAGTTCATTCACAATCGAAATCGGGTTGTTTATACCTGTCGAGTCACTCGGTTTTTCAGGTACGTTTTGCCAGTCAATTCTTAATGGTTAATGTTTTACCAGCTATGTAACATAAGAGGAACATTACTCGGCTCATATTTGTTCATTTATGACTTATTTCTCATCTCTGCTCTATTTTTGAACTGGTTGTTTCTTGTTGTGTGTGTTGCATCATGCCTGTGTGTCTGATGTCGTCACAGGACGAGCACTACGAGGATGAGGAGGAAGGGGGGGAGGATGTCATCCTGGGTTCCAGTTTCGGCAGGAGGAACGTGGAAGTGTACGAGCTACCAGAGAGCGAAGAAGTGTTCCTGCCATCAAACATGGACACCACTCAGCTAATGTTCAGATTTAAAGAGGTAGCACCTTGCGCTTCTCATGTTTTTCAATAGTTTGCCATTGACGATTTCTTAATTCTTTGTATATTCTGTTTTAATTTCAGCTGCAGATTAAACACACCATCGCTGAGGCGGAATTAGATGAACTTAAAGAGACAGTACGAACTTATGAACCATCTTCTTATCCATTGATATCAAACGTATGGCAGTTCCTGTGTGTTTAAACGGTGATGTTTGTTTGATGGTGTAGTTGAGGGATTCGTCGGAGGAGCGCGCGGCGTGGGAAGCGAGGGAACATCAGTTAGAGAGGAGCGTTCAGGAGAACTCTGAGAGAATCGTTCAGATGGAGAAGAACTGGCTCGAGGCTCAAGCTCTCTGCAAAAGCATCAACGAACAGCTCAATGACACGCAGGGCCAATATGAAGCTCTGGATAAAAAATACAGCAAAGCCAAGAAGCTGCTCAAAGACTATCAGCAGAAGTGAGTGGAGACAACAACACCAACCTCTCCATTAATATTACCCAACATTTAAATGTTCTGTTATGTAAGGGATTTTCAGCCGTTGTTGTCGGGGGAATGAAATATCACTGGATGGCGCGATTGACCAATCAGAATCAAGTATTCCACAGAGTTTATAAGCAGTGTTTATACGCGATCATTCAAAGGTTTGGGGTTTGAAAGAAATTCATATTTTATTCAGCAAGGACGCATTAAATTGATTAAAAGTACTGCATAATGTTACAAAATATTTCCAAAACAAAGAACTTTTTGAAATTTCTGTTCATCGAATAATCCTGAAAAAGACGGTTTCCACAAAAATATGAAGTGGCAACAACTGTTCTCAACATTGATAATAATCAGAAATGTTTCTTGAGCAGCAAATCAGCATATTAGAGTGATTTCTGAAGGATCATGTGACGCTGAAGACTGGAGTAATGATGCTGAAATTCAGCTTTGCCATCACAAAAAACTGTTTATATTAAATTGTAATAAAATGTACTGTTTTTACTGTTTTTGCTTAAGGAAATGAGTGAGCAGACTTAATCTAAAGAAAGAAAGAAAGAAAAAATAACCCCAAACTTTTAAATGTTGGTGTACATTCAAAAAGATTATGCATAATTGTTTTTGCGCAGGTTTGTTTTGCTACAGTACACTTGCTTCCCCCCTGACAATTCTGTCTTCATTTATTCATCTTCATATCATCGTTTTTATCCTGTGGAAGAAGCAGTTTGAGGGAATGCCCAAGTTGTTAATTTCTGTACAATGAAAATCAGATGCTGTTGAACTCTAAAAATGACACAAAAGCTCTGTAAAAGTAGTCCATATGACTCATACACTGTCTTCTCAAGTTAAACAAGTTTTTGTAGAGGAACAAACAGATTACAGTTCTTCCGTTACACAAAGCTGTCATCAAAACTCTGGGAATATAATCTGCAAGTTCTATGGACTTGTTTTGTGATTATTTTTTTTATTACTGCTTTTTAAACTTGGAATAGTCACAGTATGTTTTAATTGTATGAACAATTTCCTTCAGTGTTTCACAGTAGAAAGTGATCCAGATTTGGAATGATATGAGAGTGAGAATCCTTTTCAGTCAACTAACCCTTAAAATGTTCCTTAAGAGTTCAGAGATTCTGATTGGCTGGATGTGTGTGTGTGTTGTAGAGAGGCGGAGTTTGAGCAGAGGGAGGAGGAGTTAAGGAGAACTCTGGAGGAGAGAGAGGCTTCATATAAAACTCAGATAGAGGATCTGCAGCAGAGGGTGAGAATTTGAACACGAACAGAAACACACTCACACACACAGCTTTCATGTTCTCTGACTTCCACCTGTCGATCTCTCTCTCTCTCGGTGTAGTTGGCCAAGCTTGAATCTGGCGGTGGTCATCATGAGTCTTCACTGTCGGGCAGTAAGTCTGCAGATTCACTTCTTTTGGGTGAGTTAAATCTCTGGTTGTTGTTTTAATAGCTCTCTGATTCCAAGAAGGATTCATTGATTGTGAGGTCATGCTGAGCCTATACTGAAGTTATAAGATGAAAAAAAAAAAATTGGGATCAAATAGTTCGCGTCAAAACCATTCACATCAGCCGCGACGTGAATTTGCGACGTTCAGAGCTTCAACATTCCAAAACTTTCGCGCCGACAGCTGAGAAAACACGGACACTTCACCATCATCACCATCATCATCATCATCATCATCATCATCATCATCATCATCATCATCATCATCATCATCATCATCATCCAGTGAAGACGAGCTTTTCGTTTTCTTTAAAAGACAGAAAAGAAGGTTTTGTGTGCACCCAAACTTAAAGAACAGAGAGTCTAAAGGGGAGTATGCTAATCTTGTAAAGTAGCTAAAACTTTGCTACAAAGAACCGGCCAAAGTAAGGATTATGCATTAAACATTTGAATTGTTTATTAATAAACTAGTGTTTTCTGTCCGTTTTCGGTATGAGACGCGCTCCAGTTCACGCGCCGGCGCCTCCGTGTCCTAATTATATTGTCTACTATATTTGCTTCTTATTCCTATTAATCCAGGCAATTTGTTGATGAAACATTGATTAAAATTAAGATACAATTTATACAAAACGAAATAAACTTTAAAGAAAGGCTTTCTACAAAACAAAACTTAATAAGTGGCCAAAATTATGTCTGACCCATTCCAAATGTTTTCGATATATTGGGCATCTTATGATCCTTATACTCATCTCATGCGGTTCCCTTTTCAAATAGATCATCAACATAGATGAAATTAAAAAAATAGCATTATATTATTTAAAAGTATATATGAAACGTATGTTTGAGTTTTTTTAACTTATAGGCCTATTTAAGCGTCACCCCGCTCTGCTTTATTTTCGCACATGCTCTGGTGTGTGGCCTATACATGCGTGCAAAAACAATACGAAACACACAACCATGAATGTTGAAAATATTCTAAATCAATTATTTCCCTCCTAGTCAAAAATATTATAAATCATCAGCATTAACTCGCCGGAGATACCAACTATCCCAGCTATGTTATCCCATGCCTCGTTCTTTTGGTCCCTAAGCAAACAACGTCATGTCATAAATGATGGGTATGCGTGCGTTGAGATGCGGAATAGGCCATATAAAAATGCTGTCATTATAAAAGGTTTCTAGTTTCAATGTATTGCTTGTTTTTAGTTTACATTTCATGTTGTGACACTTCTCTTTTCTCGCACATAATGCTGCTACGTCAGAGCGGCCAAAGCGTCAACAAGCTTCGCCTTTATTTCCATGTATGTGATTGGCTGAAGCCTTTTCTGTCGCCGAAAAAGTAAAAAAAAATCGACATCGAAGCGAAAAAAATAAGTCGTTTTTTCGCCGCAGCACATTCGTGTTCGGTGTGGAAGCACTCATTACACAAACAGCTGATCAAAAAATAAAACTATCGCGCAAATTATTCGTGCGTCAAAATCGCGTCCAGTGTGAAAGGACCTTTAAGCTAAATAAGCATTAAATGGACGTCTCACATGGGAAATCCACTCTCAGTGTTGGGATGACCTATTATGCTTTTTTTCTTTCTTTTGTGTGTAATGTTGCTATTTGAGCATGAAAAAAGTCTATATGTTCTCTAGATCAGTGCTCAGTTTCACAACTCCTTGAAAATGTCTCCATTGTAGTCTTGAGTTTTCTTCCGGGAACGAACACGTCACAATATTAGATTGTAATAATAGTTAGTAGTGTGTTGTAGTAGTGGGACGGGACATTTCCCAAACACACTGGAATCGCTTTGCGGGTTGAGCATTTAATATTTGACAATATTTGACAATAAGTAATGTTGATTGACAGACAGTAATTGATGCAAACTATTATTATTATTCTTTTTTTTTGCCATTATGAATTGAAAATTAAACAGTGTTGAAGGGCCTTAAAAAATAATTTTCTTCTGGTTTTAATTGTTTGTGGGTAAAATTTGTGATTTATCTTATTGGTTGACCCTTATAAAATCTTTCCCCGCCAGATTTTTTGAAAAAAGTTGCCAATAACTAGCATTTTTGATCATTTTCACAAAAGTTTCATGACGCCCAGAATATCTTGTTGAATGAATATCTGAAGATGCAATATATCAAAAGAAAGAATAGACACTCTGCTTTTTTTATTTTTATCAACATTTGAATGTGGGTAAGTTTCATAAAAAAGCAACATTTTGAGCGAAAGGCTGAGAAAATCTCGTTTTGTCAAAGACTACGTCTGAATCGGATTCAGAATGATGATCCAAACACAGATGGAGTAGATGGAGTCCATCAACACCCCTAAAGCTTCACAGTCCTGCAGCTCGTCCTGGGTCGACATTTCATTCAGTGACATTAGGCAGTTTTGATTTATACGCTGTTTAATGTTGATGATCACGTTATTTTACATAAACATCTGCTATGGCTTGTTTCTGCAAACAAACGGAATTATTAATGCCGGACTGAATTTAGGCTAATTGTTAAGTAACCATTTAACAGGGATAATAATGTATCATTATTGCTTAGCTAAAAATGGAAATGTCAGCATTTAAAGGTGAACTAAGTAACTTTTTTACCTTAACCGAACAGCTTTGGAGTCGTAGTGCTGGGTTTCGATTCAAATTTCAAGAATCGATTCGATTCCGATTCTCAAGATCTTGAATCGATTATCATTATTCGATTCGATTCGATTCGATCCGATCCGATCTTCGAGATTAAGATAAGTGTTTTTGAAAAAAGCATATTTTTTTTCCAGCTGTTGAATTACAGGACTGTAGTTATGCAACATATTGATACAATTATTATAGACATTTAACTGCAAATTAATGGAGTATTGATGGTTGTAAAGAACAATCCCCCTTCCAGAGTGTTGATACAACTGCTTTCACAAACTTGCACTGGTGTAGACGACAGAGGACGCAGAGGTATCAGCAGCAGTAACCGCAGAGGATTGCAAGTAACCGCAGCAACCGCGATATTCACGTTTTTTATAAGGCTATACCCTTCTTGTTTTGAACTTCATGCATGTGTATTGAATGTTAAACAAGTTCATAATGATAACAAACAAGACTGTTTATCGTGGTGATGTGTAGCCTACAGAGGCTTCGCACAGACAGTGAATGAGAGAGATCGGCAGAGCGCGTGCGATTACCTGCGTCTGTCTTTGAAGTCATATGTATTTGTGAAAAAGGTTGCCGTGTCAAAGGAAAGCGAAATATTTGTCGTATCATCCTTTTAACGTTCACGTCACGGGTATTTACCATAAATGCGCGTCAGCAGCAGCGCTGGTCAGCATCCCACTGCGCGAGGAAGCCGCGGGGAAATAAAATCAGCGAGTCACGCATTGAATCAATGCCATATTGGTCTCTAATAAGTGAAGCATCAGCTTCAGCGTTACCCATGCGACGCATTGCTGCTCAGCTGAGCCTTGAAAAGTGGAACTCAAAGTTAAAAAATAATTAACACCTTGTTTCATTACATCTCTTTTAATGAATCAGCTTTTTTGAACGTGTTCGTTGAATGAACGGTTTAATGACTCACTCAAAGCCCGTTGTCGTAACAATGTGCGCGCTGAGTGAAAGCCTTTCAATGCGCATACAGGGATCTCCCAGTCGCGGCAAGTTAAAGTTCACGGGGAAAATGTAAACCTATTAAAATCGATCCTCTGAGTTACGGATCGATCTTTAGAAATTAATATGAAAATCGATTCAGAATTGGTGAATCGATTTTTTCAACACAGCACTAATTGTAATGTTTAAATGACTGATTTCGTGTTGAATGGTGGTCGTCTCGCACCCCCCTGGTGCCTGTGAGCCGCAAAACCACCCTTGCAACTTTGGGCCGGCCCGAGTGATATCAGGTCTCGCGAGGTAACAAATTGCTTTACGGCAAAAAAACAGATCTGATAAAAATTCTGATAAAATGAGCATCAAACAGAAATAACCCGGCGCCGTATACATGTGGTGTTCGAGGCGCACATACAATACAGACTGCCGACAGTTAAACAGGGCGCGCGCAGCTCTTAAAGGGGCCATACCTTATTTCCACTCGTTACAGCGTCCATCCTACTGAACAGGTACCGGTGTACAGGGGGAGGGGATCCGGCCGTGAGTGCGAGCCATCTCTGCGTGAGTGCTATTCACGACAGTTCAAGTACTCCACAGCGACTCTAGGGGTCGCTGTTTGACAAACACGGAATTCCTACTTAGTGCTGCTTTAAAGCATGCCATAAGGTAGGGTTGGGCAATAGCCAACTGCCAAAAAAATCTGAATTTGGTATTATTGGTATGGTATTATCTCAATATTACATTTTTTTTTCTATTTGAATAAAAAAAAGAAATCTGTATTTAATTAAAAAAAAAGAAAAAACAATCATATCCTGATCTATATTGTGCTACAAACAATGTTCATATTGAAGGCTATGAAAACAAACATTGTGGGCCCTATTTTAAACGATCTGAAACGCAAGTATCAACCGCCAAACGCAAGTAACAAATGTGACCGCACCTTTCTATTTTTTTCAAAATATGTTTTGATCCAGACAAACATAGCTCATCCTGACATAGAGTACAGATATACGGGAATCCAATTCCCTGAGAAAACTGTGTACAAACGGACCAGAGCGTCTTAAATTCTGCCCACATTGCATATAGTGCAATTTACAGGGAATGAGCGAGTCATTTAGACAATTGGAGAGCTTTCCAAAGGTCTCCAAAAGCGTTGGTTGATGATTAGTGGATTGTTCTCCAGGACCGGACTGGAGTGAGGTGGTTCCCGAGACGGAGCGTTTGGACACCAGCGCCCATCGTGCGAGGGCCCATCCGGCTCAGAGGTCCAAACGCCAGCCCCCGTCCCGAAGCAAACTGAAAGAGATGCTCGGCTCGCCGACGGGACAAGCACAGGTCACAAAGAGCTGGAGATATTCATGAGCAAACCCAATACGTCTCTTTTAATGTCTTTGAGGTTGGATGCGCTTGTCTCTTTTCCAGGGTGAGGATGACAGCGAGTCTTTGAGTCCAGATTCTCCACTGACCCGTAGGAGATCAATCCAGGAGAGCTTGTCCCTGCCGGTGGCCATATCTTCCCCTGCAAACCACCCGAAGGATGAAGCATCTGTTACGAGCAGCAGCCAATCAGTGCAGAGGGATCCACAGGGCCCCGCCCTCTCGCCCCCTAAAGACTCCTCCCCCTCCAGCTTCCTGAGGAACGTGAAGAAGAGAGAGTCCAAAGGCAAGGGCAAAGAGGTCAAAGGTAACTAGCTGGATTTAGAATGGCGCTTTTTACAATTATCTATTTTCTGCCTAGCAACAGCAATATGATACAAAAAAGACCTATTCGGGATATGAATTCAGAAAAATTATCTTTTTTTAATTGATTTTTTCCATCTGGTGAGTGATAAAAACAATGACAGCCAATCAGAATCCTTCCTGCTTTATAGAGCTCGAGCACTCAGCGTATAATAAACAGAACGTTATCTTCCGCTGGTCTGGACGCTGCTATAAGTTATCATTATAGGTATATTTACAGTTATCGTTCTTGGAGAAATGTTGCACTGGAATGCCATGTTTTAAAGTAGTCCGACTGGTAAGGGATTTTGCCCCAGAGTTTTCTCATTACTACAACAAGACCAATGCAAATCAATCCATGTTAGCCAGGCCATCAGATGTTTGTCTGTGTTTGTGTTCTGATACAGTTCTGTTATTCATTTCAGACGAGTCTAATGATGCAGCGGGAAAACCCAAAAGAAGATTCCCAGATTTTGGGTTGGTGCAAAAAACACACAAATCCCCAGCATCCTCCATAGTATCTTACAAAATCAGTACATGAGCCTCTCATGTTACTTAGTTTTTTCTTATTGTAAGTTCATTATGATTGTGTTGTTGTATATAATGCATGTTGTTTCTGATAGTGGTTTAAGGAAATCTGGAGGAAAGGGGAAAAAAATGAACAAAGAATCTAAAAGGGCGTCACTGGACAGCAGGTACACATGAACACACACTCACACACTGATGACATTTTCACAATTCAACTTTTAAGGTGGATACAAATCCTTTTGACATTAGAGGTTTGTCAGTGTAAAAGCTGTTCTCCCAAATCTGGTCCTCTGTAAGGAAGCATCATTGTGTGTTTTGCAAAGTTTGCTGCTTCTGTATTTGTAGATTTTCTTTTCCTCACGTTTTAATTTATCTACAGTGTTGAATCTTCGGTAACGCTTCCTTTTACAGTCCTGTTACACTGTAAACCCTAACGCTCAAAATACTTAGTTTAATTTAAGATTTTCCTACTCAAACCAATTAATTAGTTCAGTCAAATGAACTTTTATGAGTATTTAGCACTTTCTTTTTCTTTCAAGTTCACAGAATGGATATATTTTAAGTAAACTGAACTGTTTCATTGTTTTGAGTTTTATGAAATTATTTCTTTTAATTTAGACGAACTTAAGTTTAACTGAAACGGCTGGGATGTATATTTCCCAGCATGCTTTGCCGATGGCACTCGAAAGGGAGAGTAAATGCTAAAATTAAGTGTAATACAATGTTTTTTTGTGCAAGATTAATGTTAAGCGGGTGATTTAGTAATGATTAATGTTTCGTTATGCTAATTTAGAAGAATTTCTGTTAATGTTGGTTTTAGGATAATTACCATCATGGTGACAAGTGGTGCATGAGCTTGATTTGAGAGCAAATAAAACCTTTATATTGATGCAAGTGTTACTGTATAGCATACAATTGTTAAGATGTTAACAAAATAGTATGTTAGCAAACTAGCTTGTTAAAGCTAGCTAAGTTTATACTAATAAAAGTGTTCACATTGAGATTACATGAAATTTTAAGTTAAATGTATGAATTAGTGTACTCAAACATTTCAAGTTAAGAACAATTCAAATGTACAAATACAAAATAAAAGTGTACAGTGTATCATTTTGATGATTACAGCTTATGAAATAAGCGAAATTAGAATATTGCGAAAAGGTTTTCATAAGCCATAATCATCAAAATGATAACAAATAAAGGCTTGAAATATCTCACTTTGCATGTAATGAGTCTATATAATATATTAGTTTCACCTTTTAAGTTGAATTACTGAAATAAATGAACTTTTGCACGATATTCAAATTTTTCGAGTTTCACCTGTAAATAAGGGTGACTTGGACATGTAAAGCCCCGTTCACACTACACGCGACTTTGTCGCTGCAAGTCGCCAGTTGCTGGCGATGAGGTCGCTAGTGGGCGTTCCCACTACTGGTTGACTAGTATGACATCCAAAAGACAGCGAATCAGCTTTCTTGCCATCCATCACTGCAGGCACAGGGGCTGAGGAGAAGGATCACGTGCGCTCCACTCCTATTGGTTGTCGCTCGCGAAAATCGCTCTTCATTTGCATAAAGTAAAAAATTTCTCAACTTTGTCGCGTCGCTAGACACGCCCCATCTAGTCGCCAACGGTCGCGCGTGTCGCCGGAAGTCGCCCGCTCACCATTGAAATGAATGGTATCGCGTCGCTTGGTCGCGTGTAGTGTGAATGGGGCTTAAGGCCATTTTAATGCAAGGCGATGACGTCTTTTAGTAGCCTGGGAAAACCCAGACAACTTCCGGCAAATTTAGATTTGCTCTGAAAGTTAGTCTGGCAAAGAGCTCATTCAAGCCCATTTCCAATCCGTCGAAATCGAGGCACCAATCAGAAACGTTGGGGCGGGCTTTACACGATGACGACAGCGCTGGGATTTTGAAGCAGATTTTGTAGCCTACATTACAAAGATGGATGCCGCCGTCGAACATCACTCGTTCGAATCAGCTATCGCGTCTGTTTTAAGCCATTTGAACGTTTCCTTTTAGTTAAAAACCGAGCAAAGAACAACACTCGGAGATGATTCTCCGCCGCTCTGCATACGTCATCTCCTTCATCGCTCTGATTGGGTTTAGGTCTATCCGCGACGTCCGTTGGTGACGCCCCTCTGGAAATGATTTGTCTATGACGCTTTTTTGCAGACCATAACTCAGTTACAACTCAGAATGGTCTGGTTTTAACCAGGCTAGTCTTTTAGAGGAAACCATTGCAAACAAGAAAAAAATGGTTGGAAGGGAACCTTTAATAATCTGCTCTTATAATCCAATCAGAATCATAGTGGTTTGTTTTCCTAAACCAGGACTTGTTCACACTTTCCCATATGCTGATGATACGATTAGTGAAATGATGTTTGCTGGTCTTTTCATGCCAGGGCCAAAACAGTGAAATTTGTGTTTTGAAATTACCGTAAAATTGTGGCTATTTCGCAATTATTTAAAACACATCTTTTCACTCTAGAAACATTGTAAATCAGCAACATTACAACTGAAGCAGCAAACGTAGCTAAACACACACTCTGTCACTGCCAACACTGTATCGGCTGTATGTGTATGGTCTGGTCTCGGTGTTGCAGGGGTTCAGCAGAGTTACTGGAGGAGTCCGGGGTGCGAGTCTCTCCGTCAGAGTCCATGACCTCCATCCCCACCTGCATGCCCTTCTCCTGGTTCGGAGAGAAGGACAAAGAGCGAGACCGAGAGCCGTCGTCCTCCACCAGCAGTCTCCCATACACCACTGCAGACGCCAGCGAACACACACACAACTCCAAGAACAAGGTGAGCACTTCTTCTCTCACGGGGCGGTTCTGCGCAGGAAACCCGAACCGATTCTCTCGCATAGATTAAAACTAATTCAGAACTGAAACATAATGACTGTTAATTGACTGAGTTTGTGTATGGACATTTTACACCATTCATAAAGCAATTATCTTACTATGTGGAGTGTGAATTCTGACATCACTATCTGGTATCATTACTTAATTCATATATTGATCCTTGTAGTTTCAGGGCTAAAGAATATGTAAATCACAATGTCTAAATATATCAAATCTGACACATATGTGGCACATTTCACAAATAGAATACAAAAAAGGGATTATATGAGCTGTTTTTGTGTTCATTTCTAGCAAGAAACATTAAACAAGCATAGAAATCAAGCAAAATTGATCAGATTAGGCCGAGTTTTTAAAACTAAATAGTATTAATGCTAAGTTAATCATATTTTAAAATAGTTTATGCTTCTCTTTAATGCTTCTCACAACAAAAACATGAGATGTCAAGGGACACCAAAGTGAATCATATGATTCATATTCTTTAAAAAATGTCCATCATACCATTCACAAGTTTGGGTTTGGTAAGATATTTTCATTTATTTGATAAAAAATACAGTAATATTGTGAAATATTATAAGAACTGTTTTCTATGTGAATATATTATAAAATGTAATTTATTCCTGTGATCAAAGCTGAATTTCCAGCATCATTACTCCAGTCTTCAGTGTCACATGATCCTTCAGAAATCACTCTGATATGATGATTTGCTGCTCAAGAAACATTTATGATTATTATTATTAATGTTAAAAACAGTCGTGCTGCTTCATATCTTTATAGAAACTAGGATATCAATTTTTTCAGAATTCTTTGATGAATATAATCTGAAATACATATTTTTTTAATAATGTAAAAGTATTTACTGTCACATTTGATACATTTAAAGCATCCTTTCCTAATAAAAATATGAATAATAAAAAAAAAACAGTAGTGTATGTACTATTGACTCATATGAGTCACATGGGAGAACTAACCAGCTTTCTGACAACACACAAGACTAAAACTAAACCACAAACAACACATATCTGGCATCCAGCTGGACTGGGTTTAGTTTGTTATCAGTTGTGAGATGCTAAGGAGAAGCAGTCAAAGTGTCTGCAGGCGTATGGATATGATCAATAACCAGACGCCGCGCGTGTGCTCAGAATATGAACCGCCTCCAGCCGAAGCGTGTTTGGTAAAGCTTTGGGACAGTGATGTCATATTATGAACCCCTCTCCCCGAACAGACAAACCTCTCCTGGTCTTCTCTGTTCAGTCGCTCCTTAGATTTGGTACAGTATATTTTCTCTTTTAGACGCTCGAATGTAATCTAGCGATGTAGTGAGATTCTAGCTGAATATCAGACCTAGTGTCTAGCATTAATAGTTGTAGAATCACATTAGTGTGTGTGTGTTTGTTCAGTAATGCAGTGCACTAGATGCATGATGCTGCTTATAAATTCATCAGATTTATTTGTGCAATCACTCTTTTTTTCTTCTTTTTTTTTCAAATGATTATTTTTCCAAACAACATTGTTGCTTGTAGATGCATTACGCTGCCGATCTGGTTTAGTATGTGGGGATTGACCGATATAATGCAATATTAATAGGAATGTTGAAAATGTTGATTACTTTAATTTTGATGAGCCGATATTGATTCTTAAATTCAAACGTGTGGTTTTGTCGCTCTTCAAGCAGCACGTAAACCGATCATCTCTTCCTCTTTACTACTAGTTATAGCATGAAATAAACGTAGATGAACATCAGAAGGAATGATGAAAGAAACAGTACTGTAACTCTACTGTAACTTACTGAAATGTCTAATGTAATAATCGCTGTTCAAGACTTCTATAAAACAGCTTGTAAACAATGTTGCGTAGTTACATTTACCTCAGAAAAGCCAATCAATGACCGTATCTCGATAGTTAGCTATAAAAAAATAACTAGAGAGGAGAATTGTAATAAATATATGCCGTATATTGCATATTCATTATATTTTTACTCAAGCTAGTTAGTTATGTTTACTGTTTAATAAATCTTTCAGGGAAACAACCATTGTTTAAATTAACAAATGGAGTATAGAAAGATAATTCAATTAAAAGAAGTTAAGATAAAAACTGCCTTATGTGCAATTTTTAAACGTTTGTATACAACTCAGTTTTTATTTGAGTGTTAATTATATCCAAAAAAATAAATAATCGCAATTGAATTGAATAGTTTGGACTCTAATTTTAACCTTTAATATTATTGTAATGTGCCAACGTACAGGGTTTCCCGTCTACTTTACAGCATTAGTGGGTTGATATTTGTTTCCTTTAAATTGACATGTACTGTAGTAGCTGATATGCAGTACAACCAAATGAATCAATATCAAAATTGAATCAAATCAAAGCTTGTGAATCTAATCGATTCAAGAAACCAGTAACAAGTCGAGCTGTACGATTCTGGATAAACTGAGAATCAAAAACAGTTTTCAAATAGAGATCATGATTCTCCCACTATACAGACAACTAAACTAAAATAATGTGTAATTTACTAGAGGTTCTGACAAAACCTCTTATTTTCGAGAGAGAAAAAAATCAGTTAGAACGAATGATTCAATGATTCACTCATAATGACTCCACTTGTTTCAGCGTTTTAGATGAATCTCTTGAATGAATGATTTAATGATTCACTCATAATGACTCCACTTGTTTTAGCGTTTTAGATGAATCTCTTGAATGAATGATTCAATGATTCACTCATAATGACTCCACTTGTTTTAGCGTTTTTCGGTGAATCTCTTGAACGAATGATTCAATGATTCACTCATAATGACTCCACTTGTTTCAGCGTTTTAGATGAATCTCTTGAATTAATGATTCAATGATTCACTCATAATGACTCCACTTGTTTTAGCGTTTTTAGGTGAATCTCTTGAATGAATGATTCAATGATTCACTCATAATGACTCATGATTAAAAGAGAAAAACATTTATAAGTAATTTGTCGGCACCTACTGGTGATTTAATTGATACAATAAACTTTTATCCTAGTACTTCTGCGATAATTCGATTTATTGACACTGTAAATAGTGTGCTGTACATACACACACATGCAGCATATTATGTACAATCAACAGGACTATAATTTGTTTGTGTTGTAGTAATGTGAATTGATTATGAGATGCTCTGCGGCTGTGCATCAGCTCATTCTCTAGGCGTAAAGAGCTGAGAATCCCCCAATATTTGTGTTTGGATAACAAATCCTGCTTTCTGTGCCCGTTCCAGAGTTTGTCAGTGCTAGATGATTCGAACCATAGCAGTCCTGCTCCAGATTTGTCTGGGCTGGTGGTGGAGCCCAACCTGTCGGGCCGCTCTCACACATTAACCTTCTCCTCCAGCGAGGTGAGTGCAGATCAGACGTCGCCTTCGTTTGCATGGCTTTCCTGTGGCGTGTGAAGGGTCCTCTGGAAGGTCAAGCATTGTCTCGATTCGCTCATGGAGTTCCTGAGTTAGTTATTTTTACTCTGAATGTGTGTGCTGATGGAGATCTCGTCTCATTTCATGTGTCCGTTGTCAGTAGTGTTTGTTTTGCATGACTAGAGGATCGGATGCATGTGGCGTGAACATAAGCAGATAGCGTTCATTCCATCCAAAACACATGCTGTGTGTTTTTTGCATTATGGTATTAGAATTTTGGATAAACATGTTATTAATTGTAATGAAAATGATGGGCCTTAAAGGGATACTCCACTTTTTTTTTGGAAATAGGCTCATTTTACAACTCCCCCAGAGTTAAACTGTTGAGTTTTACCGTTTTTGAATCCATTCAGCCGATCTCCGGTTCTGGCGGTACCACTTTTAGCATAGCTTAGCATATTGTAAAATGAGCCTATTTCCAGAGGTGTAGGGGTAAAAAAAAGAGGTGGGTAAACTATAAATTCTGGTGGACCACGACGTGGTCACCCGGTAAGGTGGGCCACTGCCTACCGGTGTATGTGTATCTCCTGATGACATTGCTATAGGGAGGGCTCGACATTAAGCCTTTTCATACGCTTGTCCTTCGGACAAGTAAATCTCACTTGTCCGAGTAAAAAAGTTTCTCGTCCGGATTTTTTTTTTGTGTTAATTTATTCTGAACAATATTCTCATCAGTTTTCAATCAGCTTTGATATTTAAATTCGCATTTTGTAATATCTGCACCTTTAAAGGGCATCACCTCCCCCAATATTATTAAATGTATGCTTCATCTTTCATTTTAAATTCCTAAATTTGATCAATAAATTCAATTATTTCGAATAAGATACTATAGGGCTGATCAAATTAAATCATTTACACTGAAAAATTACAATTGCATAAAATAATGTTATGAAATTGATTTAAATTTACAAATAAGAAACGTTGGAAAGAATGATCTACTTTTAAACATAACACTAAACCGCCAGTAGGTGGCGGCAGGCGACCGTCTTAATGAGTGAGTCATTGATTCATTCATTCAAACGATTCGTTCAAACGGCTGATTCATTCAAGAATGAGACAGATGTTTATGAATGGGTCATTGAATCTTTGACTCAATCGATTCGTTCAAAATGCTGAATCATTCAGTAATGAAAACAGGTCGACTGTTCCTGTGAGATGCGCCGTGGTTCTGCTGTGATTTTTGTTTGGAACTATTTTCGCTGCTGAAACAGAACTGCAAACAGCCATATTGCATCTAAAATGTAAGTGACTTAATTTTAACTGTTTATTAAACTGTTGTAGGAAATCAATGTCACATTTTCAATCGTGATGGTGTTCAGGAAAAATAATTGAGGTTGCTTATTATGTTAAAAATATAAAAACTCCACATTTAGATTTTTTTATAGGCAGTATGAGTGTGTGTGTGTGTGTGTGTGTGTGTGTGTGTGTGTGCGCTCATTTGTGTAGATTTCTCCTCGAGAGGCTGCGCGAGCGTCAACAGCGCAACCTTACCGTCAGTAATAGTCAACAACACTGACAGTAATGCAGCGCAATATGAAAGAGTTCGTCTTAGGTTTAACAACCTATGTAACTAATAATGAACAATATGAAAGTAAAACGACATAAGCTTAATTTATAGCTATTTAGAGGTGGATAAACGCACTTTGGAGGTGGGTAAACGCTATTTCCGAATATTGGGAGGTGCGTAAACGGCGTTTACGTGCGTTTAGTCTCCACTACATCCCTGCCTATTTCCAAAAAAAGTGGAGTATCCCTTTAAAGGGCCAAACGGTCAAAATATGTTTCTTTCTTGTTTGATTTTGAGGTGAAATCTGGCAGGTTTCATGAGATTCATGAGATTCACCTGGTGTGTGTGTGTGTGTGTGTGTTAGATGCTGGATGAGGAGCCTTGCTCTGGAGGGAAGGAATATCACTGGCAGACCCGTCCGGTCTCTGATTGGACGTCCCAGCAGGTGTGTCACTGGCTGATGGGTATGAACATGGATCAGTACACACCTGAGTTCAGCACACAGGCCATCGATGGACAGCAGCTCCTGAACCTGGACAGTGACCGACTCAAGGTGAGCGGGCTGAGCACTCAGAGGAGGATATGATGTCAGTCATTTTCTGAAGAGAACCGTTTCTAATCTGATCTTAAAGGGATAGTTCACCCAAAAATATCATGCCATCATTCACTCATCCTCAAGTTGTTTCAAACCTGTATGAGTTTCTGTCTTCTGCTGAACACAAAAGAAGATATTTTGAAGAATGTTAGTAACCAACTGACTTCAATAGTAGGAAAAGAAAAATACTATAGAAGTCAATGGGGTCCAACAACTGTTTGGTTACTCATATGCTCTGATGGACTTAAAAAAATAAATATCCCCATTGACACCCATTATAAAGCTTGGAAGAGCCAGGACATTTTTTAATATAATTCCGATTGTATTCGTCTGAAAGAAGAAAGTCATGTACACCTAGGATGACTTCAGGGCGAGTAAATCATGGGCTAATTTTCATTTTTGGGTGAACTATCCCTTTAACCAGTATATTGCCCACCCTTAACAATAGTGACATGAAATGATTTCAGGGATATTTTGGCTTCACAGTCAATGATATGAATGCAAAAATGAAAGCACAATCTTTTAGAAAGATCTCCCCCTGGTGGCTGGCTGCAGTATAGCTCATAAACCCCGCCCTCTCCATGTAATCCAATGGGATGCGAGTCAAATTAAAAAATGCAATTACACTTTTTTTTTTTTTTTTTGTGGTCATTTTAGGCAGTTTTTCCAATAAGTTTGGTTTTAGTTTAGTTGGTTATTTGATGCTAAGTCATGATTGACAGCTGTGCTTGCCTAATACACTTCTTTTTACTTCAAAATGCAACTGGTATATTGGCAGCCGTAAGTGCCTCAATGCCACTGTCGTCTGCTGATTTGTAAACGCTCTCCCGCAGGCTCTGGGTGTGTCCAGTCAGAATGATCGCGCCATCATCAAGAAGAAGCTGAAGGAGATGAAGAAAGCGCAGGAGAAGATGGAGAAACAGCGGGAAAAGCGTGAGAAAGAGGCCAGACGCAGCGGACGCCTCCCCGCCAGCACTGACTCACTCTGCTGAAGATCATCAGTGTCACGCTTTCTTCTCTTCGTCTCCTTTCATTCCTGTTTGGCAGACTGGGACCACTTCCTTCAACACACACACACACACACACACACACACACATGAGTCGTTCTAAAGGAGTCACTACAGAGAATATCCTCACATACGGTCAGTAATAACCTGTGCTGAAACACTAATGAAGCTGCTTATGAGAACATCTTCACACACAAATATGAGCAGAATATACATGTTCGTCTAGAGGTAGTGAATTAATAACACAAGCGTTTACAGACTCTACCCAGTTTTGGGCCTGTTGCCTTCACTGTTAAAACTAGATTTGTTTTTTTAAACAGTATTTTTTTCTTTTTACCATTAAAAAATCTAAACCTCCTAAAGCAAGATAAATGCATAAGAAGCAAACGAAATTTGGTTACATTTGTTAAAATAAAAGCTTAATTTACCAGTGAAGAAAAATACATTTAAAATATTTTTTCAGAGAATATGAAATCAAGACAAAATACTGATTAAGAAAATGATTTTTTTCCTATTAGACTAGGTTGGGAGAGAATGAATATGGCTGTCCAGTGTATAGCTGACCAAAACTTTTATTAGTTTTAATTGTATTTTATGAAACCACTGTAAGGGCTATAAAAACACTCACTTAAGGGATATATAAATATTTAGATGCCTATTTTCACAACTTCGCCACTAACATTGTGGCACGGATAGTGCTTTTAAAAAGATTTCATGTTGTATTTTTAGTACTTTTTGCTGGAACCTTGTACAGTCGAGTGATATTGAGCACTATATTTTTTACTATAACAAAGGGGAACATGGTTTATAAATGTACAAATGAAATATTTTATACACGACTATTAGCATAGCTTTAAGGAAAATGCATTAACTTTTGTACACATTTTCTACTAAGTAGAATAGCTTGTTGGTTAAAACCATTTAGCTAATTCTGAAAAGCAGAGAGTGAAACTCAGTGAAAGGTGTTTGTACATCTAATCTTGATAAATACATACTGTTGGTTGTTTTTATTTGGACGGTTACTGCTTTTTATGTTATGGATATATGGTGCAGAAATACTTAATTGTTACAAAACATAGCATCGTTTTATTAGTTGCCATCACCCAGATTTAATTTCACTAATAACAAAGGATGTAATGAATACTGGATTTTCATGACTGTAAGCTTGCCACATGTGCTCATGTCATCATGATTCTGTGTCCTGTTGGTTATATTTTTCTACCTTGTAAAATAGATGATTTTGGACACAAAGTCTGTAAGACAAAATCAAGCTTTCTATCTGGTACAAAGTGCATAAGCTGCAAAATAAATGCTTTCACCTCTCGTAGAAAAGATTGTGTGTGTTCAATCCATAATGTGGTTTCTTTTACAGTATAAAACAGTTTTCAGAACATACAATTTAGAAAGCCTTTTCAGTCACAGCTCAGTTACCTATTAAAGGTAGGGTAGGCAATTTCAGAGAGGCTAGCAAATTAGCGAGCTAGCTTTGAAAGCATGAGATCCCACCCTCCCTTCAGAGCGTCTCCAAAGCCACTCCTCCTTTAAAACACATGAACGTGTACAGCAGCAGGAGCAAACAAAAGCGTCACGAGAGACGACGTTAATCTATCTCGTCTCAAAGCACATAACAATACCATAATAATGAACATAAACAACTTAAAGGTGCATTATGTAATATTTAGGAGGATCCGTAGACAGAAATGCAATATAATATACATAACTATGATTTCAGTGGTGTATAAAGGCCTTTTTTAATGAAGCGTTATGTTTTTATTACCTTCTGTCTACACACACCACGGGTCCCCTTACACTGAAATAGCCATTTTGCGCCGACATGTTTCTACGGTGGCCCTAAACGGACAAACGGGTTTCGTTACTACGTTGTTCTTCGTGCAAAGACGCTAGCTAAAGTCAGCGAATGAAACACTGACACAATGATGAACAAGTAACAATAATATTCACAATAACATATCGTTTTACTGAATAATAAAGTGAACATTTCTTAATTTATCTTTGTAAAGAAACCTCACTGCTGAACTGGCTACTCTCTGCTGTCTGAGACGACGACATCACTTCCTGTCGGCCACCGCAACTTCTGTTGGTTGTAATACGCAACATCACCACTAGATGCCGCTAAAATCACACTGTACCTTTAAAGAGCTCCTGTACCACCTGACTGCTGCAGATTCATAATTCGCGTCACGAACCGCTCCGAGTTTAACAGCAGGGGTTTCCATCTCTTCTAGATTACAGGAGGTATGTAAGCTGGTTGTTTTGGTTCAGGAGGAACTGTAAGAGGCGGCTGCGGTTTCGTTTGTGGCTCTCAGTGACTGACGTCTGTCTAACTCTGCACAGCATGAAACGTTCTGATGACGTGTGATGTCTGCGAGAGCATGTGTGTGTGGAGGTGTGGAAATGCATACACTGACAGGTAGGGAGGACATCGTATCATTGCATTCAGACCGACTGCAATGATTAGACGAACATTTTAGGGTCCTACGCCTTGCACACATGATATATATATACATATAAATACATTTAGAGCACTTAACTTAGTGATTGCTATCAGGATGTGAAGAGACTTTCAACCAGCGTAACAAAAAATGTTTCTAGAACAAATCACCTACCCTGAATTTAAAGGGATAGTTCACTTCAAAATGAAAATTCGGTCCTCATTTACTCGCCCTCAAGTTGATTCAACCCTGTACTAATTTCTTTCTTCTGCTGAACAAGATATTTTGAAGAATGTCTGTAACCAAACAGTTGATGGACCCCGTTGACTTCCATAGTAAGAAATAAAATACGTAGTTTTAGGCAAAACCATGATTTTCTCAGCTTTTTGTTCATAATGTTGCTTTTTTATAAAACTTACCCACATTCAAGTGTTGATAAAAGAAAACAAAATGTACAAAGCTAGATTTTATTATTTATTTTTTTAAAGCAGAAGCTCAGTTCTTTCTTTTGTTATATTGTATGCACCAAAATATTCTGGGGACCATGAAACTTAAAGTCCCCGTAAAACCGGAAGTTGCAAACGACTTTTCTCCAGTGTTGTGACGTATTTCCGAGAGAAACGGAATACTAAATGAGCCAAAATAGTGGGCGTGGCTTTTTTTCCAACTAGCACCTGATTGGATCTAAAAAAGTAGGTGTTTTCATTCAGCCTGTCTACTGTCAGTTGGAGGGGCGTGGTTACTAATGTTAAGCAGACACCCAAACCGTCAAACCTACGTCATCAGGGAAGGTCCTCCAATGCAGAGGGGAGGGGAAATTTCAGATTTTGATTAAAGATTACGAAGCCAAAAAATTTTTTTGTGTGGATTGACTTGCATGGATGAATTGTTCACCACAAAACGATCAATTTAGGCAAAGTCAGTCAATTTTGAATTCATGGGGACTTTAAGAAAATGATCAAAAATGCTGGTGCTTGCTGACAACTTTTTAAAAAAAGTGCATTATAATGCAATGTGCTCTGAACACGAGACAAGTCTCATGAAAACATGTCAAATAATAATAATAATAAAAACATAAACATTTAAAATATTGAAAAAAGAAAAATGCATTCTGACAGTGTAATATGTGATTCATTTTTAGTTCCTCAGTAAGAAAACTTGCATGAACTGACTTCACATCCACTAAAAATCCTCTAATCAATAATTGACTAAGTTATTGCAAAAGTGAAGTTAGATATTATGAGGAAAGCGTAATGACAGACATTTTAAAGCGTACAATCCATTTGAACTGAGGCTGCAGTTACAGTCCGTCTCCAGTAGAGGCCACCGGAATTAAACCCAGTCCTTTATTGAACAGAATGAGTTTCGAACAACTTAACACTTGTTTAAATCCATCAAGAGAAGCACACAACTCACACAAACATGCGTTTTGTCACTTAAGTGCCTGAATTGTTACTTAGCGGAAGCTGAACATTTTCTGGTAGTGAGAAGCATATAACAGTAAACTATTCACGCTACACTCAGTTAAAAAAAAAAACATTTCTTTAGACCTTTCGAGCTTTTCATCGTCTCTGAAAACAACGTATGTAACACATGGGACTGTGTGTGGAATGTGAAGTCCCAGTTATAGAAATTAAAGCAATAATGATCAACATTACAGTCCATCTCATGATGATGGATAAATAAATACTGACTTACACATTTAAATATAGAAGCAAGAGAAAACACCCTGGATCTCACTCAAAGGTAATACACACTCAAAATACACCAGAACAGCAACTGCATTATCGTCTATCTGGGATGTGATGGCACTTAGTGCTAACTTCCAATACTGGGACCACCTGTTAAACTTCCTCGTGAGAACACACTCGAAACACGTGGGGTTTCAGCATGCTCACGTTCGTAACACCGTCTCTGATTCTTCAACACGGGCAGACGGATGAAGAGAAGATCTGCTGAAGGTACAGGGTTCGGGACGGGTCTAGGCGCTGCGGAAGGTGGTCATGTCTTTGGGCTCTTTGCTGGGAACGCACCAGTCGTCGGCCTCGTGGATGGTTTTGTAATGTTTCCAGGCGGATTTGTTGTAAACGGGAAGCCTCTCGATGGACTCGGTGGACAAAGCCTTCAGGAATCCAAACAACACGTTATTATAAATGGAATTCAGGAGAGAAAAAGAAAATAAATCAAACACTCATTTCAGAGGGAAAGCTAGTCATGTGGGTGAACCTTACAAAAACATGCACAGGTCTTCACTTGTAATATGTATTATTATCATACGTGATCATTAAAATGTTTGGGGTTGGTTAGAATTTTTATTTCTGAAAATAGTCACTTATGTTCAAGTGATTTTTAAGTATTTGATCAAAAATACAGTAAAACAGCAATATTGAGAAATGTTCATATTTAAAAGAACTATTTTCTATTTTGAAATCCGTTTTTTATTCCAGTCTTCAGTGTCACATGATTCTTCAGAAATCATTCAGTGTTAAAAAATTGTAGCGCTGCTTAATATTTTTTCAGAATTCTTTGATGAATAGAAATAATTTTTGCAACAATATGTACCAAGTGAATGTCTTTACTGTCACTTTTGGTCAATTTAATGCATCCTCAAAAAAATAAAAAATAAATGCAATATTTATTTCGAACTAATTTAAAATAAAATCTATTTTTGAACCGTTTTGGATTGTGACATGTGATTATTAAACATATCGGTAGAGGCTTCCCATTGTTTCAAATTCTCAGTGTAATGTGTCAAGATATATTTCTATTACATTCTCATTACTGTAATACAATGTTTTTGTTTTTTACCCCCATATTACTGTGATGAGATTTTTTTTTTTTGCATTACAGTAAAAAGAATGTCATATTTCATAATAAACCAAAAATTACTTAACCCTTTAAGTGTCAGCCCCCCCCTCCCCCCTCCCTCCCTCCTTTTTTTTAATATACACGAAAATGCACATTTCAAACTTAAATGGTTGTAATTCAAGAATGCTTTGGAATATAGACGTAAGATTGGTCTCGGTTTAAAGAAGACAGTTGGCAGATGTTTGTAGAAGTGAAATAAATTAAGAAAGTGAAACAGAAAAAAAGTTATAGAAGTTTGAGTTTATGAAAATGTACAATGTAAAAAATGTAATTATTCATATTTTATAGAAAATATATATTTTCGAAACCTGGGCGACTCTAAAACTGCAAAAAAATCAAAGTAAAAAATCTGAACAAGTTGTGTTTCAAATTTTAGGTTGATATCTCAAAAAATGAGCTTTCAGTGAGATTTTGTTTGGGTGCAGTACCAAACCTTTTCACTAGATGACAACCAGACTCCATTACTGCCCATATAAGGGCGCCTCCATTTCCATATGTTTTGAGTGATATGAACCATTATTTCCACAATTTTCATACAATTTATGCAGTAAACATCCTATTCAGAAGTAATATGAGAAGTTTGGCAGATTTTGATATGAATTCAACCTCTAAGAAACACACAAAAAGAACAAGTATGTGCGTTATAGCTTGCTGCCACATCACAAATGGTGAATCTATCATTTTTTTCTTTATATTTAAAAAAAATTCAGACCTTTTTTTCTAAAATAATTGAATGGATGCTATCTTTTGAACTCTTGGCATGAAAACAAACTGAGGTTTCTACCCTTCTTTCATGATTTTTCATGTTCATCACTATTTCAAAATAAAGGTCTAAACACGCCTTAGGAGTATGAAAATTGATAAATTATGGCTCCTCTGTAATTCATTTTGAAAATCAATGACCAAATATGGAAACTAGAGATTGTAAGCTTTCAAATTATATATAGTTTGTCAAGATTAGTTTAGGTTTAGTATAGGATATTACTGTTTTAGAAATGTAATGGATTTGGTCCCACCGGTGGGTCGGTGACACTTAAAATAGAATACATTTTCTGTAATAATAATAATGAAAATAAGTACCGGTATATGTTTTTGAGTGGATGAAATACAGTTTTTACTCACTCTAATGTAAATGACGGCATCTGTGCCGAATCCCTCCATAGAGTAGAGCTTCAGGTCACCCTGGAAATATCTGGCGTACAGTTTGGAGAGGGGAAGCCCGTAACCAAAGCCAGCCTGAGACCACAACACAACACAGCAAACATTTACTCTTAATAAACATATTGTGGGGGTGCTTTGACGTCTCATTTAAGACTTTACATTTGCCATTTTTATTGATCGAAAAGTTGAGACGGCAGGAAATAATGAAGGCAAGAGATGAAGAAATGCTGGCTCGAACGTCCCACATCCACATGAGAAGCACAACCCCATCTGTCTGAGCTTGTACCTCAATCACTAAGCCACAGTTAACTTTCTCCCCATTAAAAAAGAACCTGAAAGATTGCGGACTGGGTTATATGTTCATATTTCAGTGGTGTCTCATACTGACCAGAGGAGTGGCTCGAGACGTGTCCATCTGAGGACGAGGAGCAGTGGAGTAGGTGTACGTGAACAACCTGTCAATCTTCCTCAGTGGAACTCCGCCTCCACGATCACTGACCTATGACAGAGCGAGATGAGAGTCTGTCATCATGAATCACATTAGCCAATCATCGATCAAGGATTCTGACAATAAGTGCACCCTTATGTAGCTTCAAATCTGTACGACTGACTTTCTTCTGTGAAACATAAAAGAAGATACAATGGAAGTCAATGGTGACCAAAACTAAAATATCTTTTATGTTCCGCAAAAGAACATGAATCATAAATGATGACAGATTTGTGGGTGAACTATCCCTTTAGTAGGTTTTTCTTAATACGGAAATGTCTTTTTTTGTGTGTTGTTTTAATGAAATGATACTCTAAATAAGAAACAAGAAAAAGAATAAATGTCATTCATTCAGCAGATTCATTCATGAATGAAGTAAACGGCTCTCCACTGAATAATTTGTTCACCCTATTAGTTGAAAACATGGATTCACTCAGTGATGAAATACTGCTGTGTGTTGTTCGGAAGACGCACAACAGTTCTGGCAAAACTCGTTGGTAAAACTGAGCAAAAACAGACAATATTATGTCTAAAATGTAACACAATATTAACTTCTTATTTATTGTACTGTTGTATAATTGAACTGGTGAGTTAAATGCGCTAATCGTTGTAACAAATTAATTGTATTAACGCATTAATTCGACAGTCCTAATTGTAAAACGTAAAATTCAGCATCATTACTCCAGTCTTCAGTGTCACATGATCCTTCAGAAATCACTCTAATATGATGATTTGATGCTCAAGAAACACTTCTGATTATTATCAATGTTGAAAACAGTTGTGCTGCTTTATATTTTTGTGAAAACAGATATTTTGATGCACGGAAAGCTCAAAAGAACAGCATTTATTTAAAATAAAAATCTATTGTAACATTTTAAAAAGAATTTACTGTCACTTTTGAACAATTTAATGCATACTTGCTGAATAAAACTACTAAAAAAATTACTGACACCAAATTTTGGATGGTAATGTTTGGATAAAATATGTGAGGAATCTGGTAATTTCCTTAAAGCTGCCGTCGGCAACATTTTTTTGATCATATTCAGTGAAATCGACACTATAATCTGACAGAACAACATAAATAAAGTGGTTTTAGAAAAAAAACCGAGCTTCTAACTCCACCTGGAGCGTGTTATTTGTTTTGCAAAAATCCACAGCTCCCGGTTCATCATGTCCAATCAGCGCAGGGGGGTGTGAGATCTGACTGTCAATCACAGATCGGGCACACGCCACCCCTCGCGCACGTTACAATCACATGCACACGCCTGAAGTTCGCGGAAGTTCGCGCAGTAACGAAGTGTGATGGCGGAAAATCAAGTAAGCTCATTTAGAGTATAAATGACGTTAGCAATTGCAATCTATCGGTAGATTAGCCAGGACAGCATACCTCCAAATACTCCATGGTGTTGATGGATGCTGATGAGACGGGCGCGTTCCAGGGCTCTCAAGTTTTGAAGACAGGTAAGAGTGACACCCAGCCGACGGGGGGTTGGTTACATTTTTGTCATTGGTTGTTGCGTTAAATCTTACCCAGATACAATAGTGCTATTTTCTGATTGGCTATGGTGTAGCTCGACGAACAACACCAGAGGAAACGCGTTTGATTCATGCCGGTTCCATAGTGAGAGCGGCGCGGCCAGAGTTTTGGGCGCTGCGGCATATTAAATATATTACAAATAGTTTTTCAGCGTGAGAAATACAATGTGTGGCGGGAGAGCGTGACAAAAGACAGAAATGAGTGACTGTCACGCTCAATGCGTGACACTTGAGAGCCCTGGCGTTCACTGAAAATCTGGTGCACACGCACTGGCGAGCATGAACTGGGTGGGAGGGTATCCGTTGATAGTGGGGGAGGGGCATGAGAGTTGTAAACATTCAAAATTTTCCTAAATCCACTCAATCTGCCAGACTTGCCGACTGCAGCTTTAACTTATGAAGAAGGTATAGGAAGTGATTGACTCTAACTGGGTGTTCAGCTTTAATTAAAGGAGTAGTTCACTTCAGAATTTAAATTTCCTGATGATTTACTCTCCTCCACGTCATCCAAGATGTTCATGTCTTTCTTTCTTCAGTCGAAAAGAAATTAATGTTTTTAAGGGAAAACATTCCAGGATTTTTCTCTATATAGTGACCTCAATGGGGTCCAACGGGTTGAAGGTCCAAATGTGAGTTTCAGTGCAGCTTCAAAGACTCGACACGATCCCAGCCGAGGAATAAGAGGCTTATCTAGACAAACCATCGCTCATTTTCTAAAAAAAACAAACATTTATATACTTTTTAACCAGAAATGCTGGTCTTGCACTAGCTCTGTGATGCGTCACACATTACGTAATCACATTGAAAGGTCAAGCGTGTTCTGGTTAAAAAAAACGTAGGGTAGGGCGAAAAACTCTAATTTTCTCCTCCAACTTAAAAATCATTCGACATCGTTGTTTTACTTTTTATTTTTATTTATTTTTTGTAAATGCCGCTTGACTTAGTCTATGCATGTTCGCTTTGTAAACACTAGGTCTGAACTTACACCTACGTCACGCTTGACCTTTCAACCTGAGTATGTAATATGTGACGCATCGCAGAGCTAGTGCAAGACCAGCATTTGTGGTTAAAAAGTATATAAATGTTTTTTTTTTTAGAAAATGGCCGATGGTTTGACTAGATAAGACTCTTATTCCTCGGCTGGGATCGTGTCGAGACTTTGAAGCTGCACTGAAACTCACATTTGGACCTTCAACCCGTTGGACCCCATTGAAGTCACTATACGGAGAAAAATCCTGGAAGGTTTTCCTCAAAAACATTAATTTCTTTTCGACTGAAGAAAGACAGACATGAACATCTTGGATGACGTGGGGGTGAGTACATTATCAAGAAATTGAATAATTCTGAAGTGAACTAATCCTTTAATAAGTTGAGGTGAGGCCGCAGATTTGAGCACAGCCAGCCTGTCCGTACCTTGACGGTCAAGTCTTCGTGTCCGAGGACGATCTGCACGTGCACCGGGGGATATTCCATGGCATCTTCATAAAGTTCAATGGTAGCGCGCATGGCATTCTGCAGGAGTCACACAACATATTTATAGCTCAGCACTGCTGCACATCTCAAGAGCAAAGCCATTCACACCACTGGCATACAGTAGTGCAGCACAACTGAACTCTTACACTTTACTCCGAACTTTAGGCAAAAATGCTCTACAGATGATTTAATACATCAACACTTCAGAGATGAAAAATTATGTACAGCACCTTACAGAGCTCAAACACCATGTGGTACAGATGAGACGGCACATACACCACAACAATGGGTTTATCCGGCCCTTTAACTGCAGAGGAAACACATGAGAAACAGCAGTCACACTTACGATCATCCGTGATGCATTTGCAGATCGTGAATTCAGTCACATGACTTCAAGTGAATGAATGTGTGTGCAGCAGAAAGTTACCATTAAATTCTTCCAGTACTACCTCAGGTGAGTTCATATAATACCGGTCACACAGGTTTCGGGCATTTTCACACGCATCTAAAAAAAAAAAAAAAAAAAAAAAAGGGAAAATGTTTAAATGTTGAATAGAAAAGTAGATTTGTACATATACTGAAGAAATATGGGTGGTGCTTGTCAATGCAATGTTTTGGGTGGTTGCTAGGGCATTTTGATCAAATTTCACCTCAGCATAATACAAAATGAACTAGATTTTCTTAATGAAGTCTACAATGTATATATATCTCATGTAATGCACACCTAGTCTTAAATTATCCAGATTATGCCATGGTATCTTGCCAAAACTGACAAGTTAAAGATCACATCTATTTGATTGAACAAGTCTAATTTAGGACTATTTCGGGGTTTTTTTGCGTTGATATTATTTTCATAACAATTAGGCAAATTTCAATTCTTTCAATGTTTCTCATGAGATTTGTATTAGTTGCTGTATAAAAATGATATTATCTAAATTGCATTAAGTAGTCATCCATCATGGTAGCATTTGCTGTACTCAATTTAATCCATGCTTATTTCAGTCATTACCCCACAAATACAATATTTGAACTATTGCTAAATGTTTATATGAAAGAAAAATCCCGGTCACCTTTGACCACATCAGTGACGAGACAGTTGGGGTCAATGCTGCCGATCTGTTTGGGATGAGCGGGATTGTCACGCACATTTCCCCCAAACAGAAGAGCTGAAAACACACAGACATCATCATGTTATTGACATATGGACATAAAAGGGTGGCGATCAATGAATGAGATTCAGAAATGTGGGGCACTGATGGCTGTGAAACTCGTAAACATGCCAGTCGGTGCTGCTAATCCAAACTACACTATGAGTGAACATTCCCGAAGCCCATTCAACTGAATTCACATTTCTGCTGTCCATAATGGGCCCTATTATAAACTACAGCACTAGAAGTGTGTGTGTGTGTGTCTCACTGTGCTGGTTCAGGAGCATTCTGATTGAAATCCTGCTCATGTAGAAGCGGTCCAGGAAGTACTGCATGTTCTGGCTGGTGATTGGGTCGGTGCCGTAGGTCTCCTTGTACTCCACCACTCCTTGAGCCATGGTGGGAACTACATCATTGTGGCGGTTTCTGATCTTAATCACAGCATCTGTGAAGCTAAAACAACAGAGGTGTGTGTGTACGTGTGTAAAAGTGTGTGTATTTGTTAGCACAAGCAGAGCTGGAAGGTAGAGGTCTTCACGGGTCCACTTGGACCTGGACGGGTCCAAAACTTTTGTATAAAAAAAGTCATTTTAAATAAATGTATTGGGTGAAGTTCCCCCTTTGGGAATAAATAATGTTTATACTCTAATATAAATGTGATTTATTGACAAATTCTTTAAAGTCTCCCTGTAGTCAACCATTTTATCCCAAAATGATCACCAAAATTACATATTTAAGCGTTTTTTGTTTCCTTTAAAACATGTCTTCATGCCTTAAAATAGCTTGAATGTAACTCTACACCCATGCGTCATTTAGTATGCGGTTCTATGAATATGTAAATGAGCCCCGCCTTCACTCACTCGCTCCAGCTCAGAGATCCACTCGTTGACGATCACACGTTGACCTGATTGGTTACAAGGTAGTGTGTGACGTCAGAAACACCAGCGATTTCACACCGTGTTTTTGAGGCTGTCTTTGGTTCACGGCAGTTTTAAGGAGAAAATACTCAGCAATGCTGTCGACTTATGAATTTACACATGGTTTGTCTTAAAGCATATTAAAAACACCACATAGACATATATACAACATTAAAAGCTGGATTTTCACCACAAGGGGACTTTAGTTTAAAATATGCCAACCTTTTGTTTTTATTTTTGGGTCGGGTCAAACTCTGGCATAACTTTATGCGGTCTGTCTCTTTTTAAATTCCATTATGCACGTCGGGTTTGCGTGTGAAATGATTGGGGTCAGGTACAGATCTTAGGACCAGAGAAGACCTCTACTGCAGGGTATTTGATGGATCTCTTACTCATGTGTGACCACTTGATCATCCATATTCCTGTCCTTGAACTCAAGTATATCCTGGAAACTTTGCATGTACCTGCAGAGATGCAACACAACCAAAAAAAAATGTAGCTCAGATATGGAAACATATCCCAATAATAGCACTACACGCATGCATTCCCACTGACCAGCTCTGCACCAGGTGCACTGAAGGAGTCCTCAGTAGGTTATCAGGCAATAAATCGATTTCCTTCAAAATATTTGCCAGCCTGACAGGCAGCTCCTGCCTTAGAAACGTGAATGACGTTTTCTCACACGCGTTCTCTGAACCTGAAGAGGAAAATGTGTACAGAAAGACTATGAGAACATCATCATCATTTGGTGATTTCAACATTTAATTGATAAAGTTGGGACTGAGTACAGGATTCCCAGAGTTATGAGCGCTTGGGGGTCCAATAAACTGCACAAGGGGCCCAGAAAACCTCTGCCTAGTGCAATGTTAACACCATGATATAAAGCTATATAGATATGCTAATCAAACAATAACATAGTATATGTAAAATTACTGTTATTTATATCAAATTCCATCGTCACATGATACTAACATTCTATTCTAATCTACTTAAAATTACAAAAATAGAAAAGGGATTCAAACTTTTTTTTCCCTCTCGATTCTACTCCACTTGAGGATTGGATCATGTTAGATACTGTTCTGTTCTGTTCACATATTACATTGTATCCACTTGATTCCAGACTTACCAAAATCTATGAACTGTTTCATAGAGAGAGGAGAAGGCGAGAATCTGGAGTAAAAGTCGATTTGCTTGGAAATAGATGCAGCCTTCATCAAGGTCCTGAAGATTCTCATATTGACGTATTTTGTTGTTAGCTTCAGTTCTTCAGAAAATCTAGAAAAATATGTCCTGTTGGCTTTCTGAACTCATAGTTTCTTGTCCAAAATATAGTCAGCAGAAGACTGTGTACTTGTTCCTCGTGGTGTAAAGTTGAATGTCAGTCATGTTCGCACATGCATCGTCAGTTCACTCATTCACACTCAGTGATCCGGGTTTATCCAGGGCTGTCTGGAAAATGCACTTCCACTCTGTAGAAAATGCAGTCCTGTATTACCCAGCAATGGCATTGCACACATAGCCTATGATATGGCCCTACACATGTAGGTAATCCCGGAGTAATGCTTGACGTGTGTTAAGACAGATAAGCACTCCTCCAGCACAATGTGTGTGTGTGTGTGTGTGTGTGTGTGTGTGTGTGTGTGTGTGTGTGTGTGTGTGTGTGTGAGAGAGCTCATATACGCAGGAGCAGCGTACACTGGGCCTCTGACCGCATTAATAGCCCAAGACACATGCTAAACAACACCGGCTGAACTCCTAGGACAACAAACCCTGAAAAAAGCCGTAATCTCTGACCTGTTTTCTTGATTGTCTATTTGTTTTGCCAGGTTGCTGTAAACACGTTGACTCGCGTTAATGCTGCACTGACATAGATGTTTCATTAACGCATAGAGCGTCCACTCTGTTTACTTCCGCATTGTGGGAGTCGTTGAATCACGTGACTGTCTGCGGCGTTCCCTTATTAGATAGCACACGTACGTCTGCAAAATGTCTGTTAAGATCACTTCATCTGGAAAGCATCTGCTGTTTACTAACATCTGATAGACGTCTTTAAGATGCCAGTTTTACATACATTCTAAATCATAAATTTAGATATAGATAGATATACTGGAAATCACAACTCAAGAGGTCCATCAAGCAATTTCTCAGTTATCTGATAATAAAGCAAGTGGCTCAGATCAAATTATAGCAGAGCATCTAAAGTATGCAAGCCCAAAGGTTGCAGCCCTTCTTGCCTTTTGCTTTAATGGCTTTATGACCCATGGAATGTTACCAGACTCGATGTTAACCGTTACTCTTGTGCCTGTCATTAAAGACAAGACTGGCAAGGTTGGAAGTGTGGAGAACTATAGGCCAATCGCACTAGCTAGTGTTATATCTAAAGTTTTAGAGAGGATTTTATTAGATCGCCTGAGTGAGTATATTGATACCACAGACAACCAGTTTGGCTTTAAGGCTAAACATGGTACTGATTTGTGTATCTATGCCTTGAAAGAAGTAGTTGAAGTGTATAGGAGGCAAAACTCCTCAGTTTTAATTGGCTTTATAGATGCCTCTAAAGCTTTTGACCGAGTCAATCACCGGAAGTTGTTTCTGAAACTGAAACTAAGGGGCGTGCCAGACAGCATGATAAGAATCCTGGCATATTGGTATGCCAACCAGAGTATGCAGGTCAGATGGGGTAATAGAGTCTCCGCTCCGTTTAGTGTTGGTAACGGAGTACGACAAGGGGGGTTACTCTCCCCAGCCCTTTTTAACCGGTATATGAATGACTTATCAGAACAACTAAGAGGCAGCAAAACTGGTTGTATGATTGGTACCGCTCTAATAAATCATTTTATGTATGCCGATGATCTGGCTATTGTTTCACCTAGCAGTGCTGGTTTTCAACAGTTACTAAATATATGTTCTGAGTATGGGCTCAAATATGATGTGCAGTATAATGCTAAGAAGAGTGTTGTCATGATATGCAGAGCAAAAGGGGATAAAGACCTCAACTTTCCAGTGTTTTATCTGTCAGGTAAAGTGCTAAGTACTTGTAATAAAACAAAATACCTGGGGCACTTCCTCATAGGGGTGGTGAAAAAAATCGATTATTGATTAATCGCGATTATGTTATGGACGAGTATGAATCGATTATTACATTTTCAAAAATCGATTTTTTATTATATATATATATAAAAAAAAATTGCATTATTTTATTTTGTAAAAAATGTTATACCGGAAGTTGAACGTCACGAACGCGCCCAGTTCCGCAAGCGCGTGTAACGGCAGCCAGAGCGAGTGAGAGCAGGTGTGCCGGAGACACACTGGCTGCGTGGCTGCGTGGCGGCGTCTCAGCTGCGTGGCGGCGTCTCAGCTGCGTGGCGGCGTCTCAGCTGCGTGGTGTGTCCGTTTTTATTTCGGCTCCCATGTTAACAGGTTAGAGCTTGCACACTGCCTGCATGAGCCGCGCGGAAAACGCGTGCATGCTAGAAATAGAACCGACGCCTATTTTTCACGCGACACGCAAGCGTGTTGGAAGCGTTTCCAGGCAAAATAGAATAGGAAACGATGTTTATATGTCATTTTGTACACGAATACATATTAATAAATTACATTTTGATGTTTGAAAGTCTAGGTTTTGATATAAATTCAGATATCAATGTAATTTAAACAAATAATAATAATAATAATAATTTTCGATTTTCAAATATTGCCATTATTTTTGCCTATATACAAATTTATGTCATTTTTATTTTTTAAACAATCGAGTCCTGGTGTTCACTACAGAGGTCATAGCATAACATATGAATAAAATATCTCTTTTTTTTTTCATTTGTTTCTTATGCTCTTAACAATGTGATTACATGAAGAAGAAAAAAAACTTTTGAAAAAAACGTTCTGGGCCTCAGGAGGATATAAAGATAATAGGCTACAATAACAACATAGTGTGTCTTCTGAGTGACGGTCCACCATCAGGCTAAATATAGGCTCTTTAAAGCTACACAAAATTTGTAAATGTTATTGAAATAAACCGACAGCCCACTTCCCTATTTTTCGGATTTTGGAAGATGTGTGATAACAGTTGAAATTGTTGTCGTAAAGGCAAGAGGCAAGAGTTGAAATTGTTGTAGTAAGGATTAACACACCGCTAACCCAAATGTAGACTGTCCCTCTATGTCACCTAGCAGCAGACACGTTTCTGGTGTGCAAAGACACAGAAAACGCGACGCAGCTGACACGCAACAGAAACGCCACGCTCACGCCACGCAGCCAGTGTGTCTCCGGCCTAACGAGCGTTGCTTGCTACAACACCTTGTCTTTCTAGAAGAAAATTGTCCAATTTCTACAGTATGTTGGTTCTGATCTACTTCCTAAAGGAAATAAGCCTTTCATTTATTTGTTATTGTTTAGTTCAACTTGATGAGTCACAACACAATGTGATGTATTAATTTCTGTGTTCTACAGAACATAAGCTACATACAAATAATTCTGAAGTTATAACTACACGACACAGAAAGTGCTTTGAGTTGTTGTTACTCAATAAAAGAGTTAAGTAATTCAGCAGCTGACTTTTTTTAATACTGCAAACACTTTGTAGTGTATTTTCGTTTACTGTTGTGAAATGGAAAATCAATAATCGCTAATCGCTAATCGAGAATCGTTAATAATCGAAAATCGACTGTAATCGAATCGGGACTTCAATAATCGTAATCGAATCGAATCGGGAAATCAGACCGATTAACCACCCCTACTTCCTCACAGATCAATTGTCTGATGATGATGACATATATAGGCAGTGTCGGATGCTGTATGCTCAAGCTAATATGTTAGCAAGAAAATTTTATATGTGTTCAGACCATGTTAAGATAAGGCTCTTTAAAGCCTATTGTACTCCACTCTACACTGCCCCATTGTGGGCCAAGTTCAAAAAGACAACCATACATAAGCTTCAGGTGGCCTATAATGACTGTATGCGGATATTGCTTAAGAAACCTAGGTGGTGCAGTGCAAGCGACTTGTTTTGTAAGGCAACAGTCAACACTCTCCATGCGTTGTTGAGAAATCTGATGTACAAATTTATTGGTCGACTGGATGGCTCTCAGAATGGCATTATTAAGCAACTGACAAATCCTAGTAAAAGTGTTGTGCGATACCAGTCACCTCTGTGGAATCACTGGTATAATTGTCTTTTATAATGTTTTGTTTTATGTTTTTATGTTTTGAGGTGTTGGGTGTCTGTAATGTTGTGTGGTTTTTCTAATGGACCCTGAGTCTGACAATAAAAGTTGAATAGAATAGATAGATAAACATCTTAAAGACATTCTAAAAGTTTTGAAATCTGCCAGGAAACGGCCTAGATGTATTGCAGATGAGCAAACAAACATTAAAAAAAAAATCGTCTTTCAAATGTAAACACGCACATCAAATAGACGTCTCCGTGGTGTACGTGTATCAGGGACGTAAATGCTGACTAAATGTTTTCAAATAATTACATTAATAATTACGAGTTTATTTATTTGCATGCGATGCGTGGGGCAACATAATGTAGCATAATGATGTCTAAGGGTAAGTTTACACGACAATGATGTACTAAAATGTCAAAATGATCCTTGTTCCCACGGATCCTTGAAAACGCTGTATAGGTATTCTGCTGTCAGGCCAGTTGGCGATGTTACTTTGTAAAAAAAACACACAAAAAAAAAAACACGATAGACTGAACATGTCACTGTTTTCACAAATTCAAGTTTTTGTCGTTTACAAATAGACGATTATCGTAGCCTATCGTTTTCAAAAGCTTGCATTTTGAAACCTGTTTTCAAAAGTTTGTGTTTTCAGGCCCCCAAAACGATGTTGTCGTGTAAATGAATGGCCGGAACGCATAAAAAGTTCAGTTTTTTGTTGAAAAAGGTGTCGTGTAAACTCTCTCTAAGATGCATGTGCCCAGTTCAGTTGAATGATAACATTTACCATAACGGTGATGAGTGTATGAAGCAAATTGTTTGTTGAAATAACATTAACATCAACAATCTGTCAATCAGAATGTGCGAAAGTTGTGTGTTTTTTTCCGCGTTTACAAGAATTTATTATTAATATTATTATTTTTAGGTTTATCAACAAAAGTACAAATGTATAGAATTACTGTCACAGACATTCAGTTATTTTTGTCCTAGTTTAATTTTCATTAACTTTTAGTTTTCATTAGTTTCCCGATTTCCTTTGAACAGTAATTCCCGCCACTTATAAGTTGTCATGGAGATTATGAATGATCACAGGTGTTGGTCATTATTACCCTCATTTGCCTTGAATTTTAGTTGCAGTCTTTTCAATTGTCCTTTGTCCGGTCTCGTTTGTGTTAAGGTTGTGTTTACTTTGATTAACTGTCTTGGATTTGTCTTTGGAGTGTTTGCCTGAATCTTCCTCTCCGTGTGCTTTACCACAGCCGTTGCTGACAGAAGACCGGACCACAAATGGATATTGCAGCACAGTTTGCTGCTTTGGCCCTAAGTGGCCATAATTTAATGGAGTTTACGCTGCAGTTCTGCCTTCTCGCCGTTTGACAATGACAAAATTTGCATTTAGGAGATATAAGCATTCAAAACTTACAGTCTCTCACTTCCTCTATAATGGATCAGGGATTTTTATGACATCACGTGGACTTTAACTTCTCATCACATCTTCTGACCAATCAAATGCTCTCTAGAATCTAAAGCTGCGCCCCCTATGATATAAACTGGCCAAAGCAACCGGTGTTGACATGTCACAGAGCAATATGGGTTCGAGATGTGTGTTCGTTTGCTCAAACGCTCAAGTTTTATTCTGTTTTCCAACTGTACGTGGGTGAAGAATGAAATGGGTAGAATCTACTATTGAATCCAACATATCATCCGTGCTCGGATTTGCTTCAATCGTGCGGTCAAGTACGACTTGCAGTCTGTGAGGTAAACTAAACGCTATTGGCTATTTGAAAAGGGGGAGGAGCCATTCAATATGTCCCGCCTTAGCTTCCTGTTTCAGTGGGAATTACGTCAACGCATCATACAAAGCTGTGCGCTTCAGTGGGCCTTTAATGGACAGTTTATAGGAGTGTGGAGAGATGGCTTCCTTGTGGCCCATGATCTTACCAGAATGTGTATCGTCTTCTTCAGTCCTGCTATCCCTGCCAAGCCGCACTCTTCCACCAACTCTTCAGACTGCTATTAAAAATGCTTTGTTTTTTGTTGGGTTTTGTGCTGTTCTTCATTCTCATCCTCAGTCCTCCTCAGCCACTCCTGCCACCCAGTCGTCATCTTTCCCATCGGTCCCTCAGTGTCACCTCTACCTCCTCCCAGTGGCGTGGTTACACCTCGGACCCGCTGGGAGCCAGTTCCTCCGGATCCGCCTCCAGCCCCGGAGAGCTCTGTCCCACCTTGACCCGTCGTCCTTAATCCTTACTCCTGCTCCTGTGCTCCTTCCTCCCTCGACTCCAGTGGGGACAATCAGCCATTCGGCCTTGCTGGGCTCCCTCGGACCATCAGCTCCACCTGATGCACCCCCACCCGTCCGCCCTCCACCCCTTCGGCTCCTGCAAGCTCCAGCCTCCCACAGGCTCCACCCCTGCCCTTGATCACACCAGCTCGTCCTCATTCGACACTGATCATTTTCTTGAAGATATTTGTTTTGGCCTGAAAGGAGTTGGGATTCTTTTGATTTTATTTGATCAAATATGGCGTAAAAATCATCATTTTAATATGATGATTTGAAGAAACAGTGTAATCTCTTTCCTTCATCACATGCCATTAATGTTGTATTTGTGCTGATTCCTGCTGTCTTGTTACAGGGGAAGTGTGTCATTTCTGCAGCACCACTGGCAACAAACGAAATTACAATCTTTTTATTTTATTTTGAGGAGCCAGACAGGGTCAAATATAACATGTTGGGGTTTTGAGATAGGGGTGGGATTATCTGTTTGTCCTAACAATGGCAGACAGGTGGTGTATTGAAAAACATTTCCACGTCTGGTGACGTGGAAATCACACACTTCAGCTTTAAACCCTTTGACGCACATCTCTTCCCCCGTCTGCTTTAAAGTGTCCTCTGTTGTGTCCAGTGATCGGGGACAGTCTGATGGTTTCTCCAGCCATTCCCCAGTGGTCGTCGCTGAGGCTCCATCGCGGCCGCCAAGGTCGTTGGCGTCCCATCACTCTCTCTGCTTTCTGTCTGCATTTAGGGCTCCACTTCCATTGGATTCAAGTCAGCCAAGTCACCATCACGACTTGATGATGGTGGCTCCTCACTCCGTCGTGGACCGCCATCCCGGCTGAGCTCTGGGTCAACACCACCTGGCCACTCCTTCATCATCTCCACCATGGCTGCTACTACCTCCATCTTCTCCTCCTTGGTTTCTGCTGCCTGCTCACACCAGTCCTTCGCCAACTCCTCCAAAAGCCACCTCCCTCATCGGTTTGTTTTTTGTTACGGCACAAGGTCGCACCTTCTGGGAGGGGGCGTTATGTCACAGACATTCAGTTACTTGAACAACATGAAGAATTTTCATTTTTGGGTGAACTATCCCTTTTATTCACACCATTACATTCTGTTTTTTTAATGCTACAGATATTTTGGAATGAATGATTTCTGTTTATAATTGTCATGCACTATGACCGTCCCTCAGTGAACTTGTTTTACCTACATACACCGTGAGGTCCTAATGTCCTCACAAAGTTAGTAAAATCGGACATTTTTGACATTGCTGGGACATTCGGTGGAGCCCCACGAGAAAAACAGCTCATAAATCATACTAAATGATGTGTTTTTCTATCTTTCTTTGTTTCTTGTAAATGTAAAAATGCAGAATGTCTTCTGCGAGGGTGTTTAAGGGTTAAGGTTAGTTTTTGCACACGTTTCTTAAACAGAACCAGGAAACCGTTTCAGCTGTTCAGAGAAAATGAAACTTACTAAGCTGTTATCTTTCACTGTCTGTGTGTAAATGCAGTGAAATGGCAGAAGCCAGTTTTTCTCAGGAGCAGTTCAGCTGTCCAGTGTGTCTGGATCTACTGAATGATCCGGTGGCCATTCCCTGTGGACACAGTTACTGTAAGATCTGTATTACATGCTGTTGGGATCAGGAGGATGAGAAGGGAGTCTACAGCTGTCCTCAATGCAGACAGACCTTCACTTCAAGACCTGCGTTAAATAAAAACACCATGCTGGCTGAAGTGGTGGAGCAACTGAAGAAGACGAAACTCCAAGCTGCTGTTTCTGCTCGACCCAAAGATGTGGAGTCTGACATCTGTACTGGAAAAAAAAGCAAGAAGAAAGGAAAGAAAACGCCAGGAAAAAAACATCTGGTGTGTCTTAACTCTTACTGTCAAAAATCGATCTTTGCTTCATGACCCTCTCACACTTTATAGGTTGCAAACCACATTCACATAAAATCAAATGAATTTATGTATCCAATATTGGATGTAGTCATTTATACACATGCTACTCTGACAATTGCAGTTTTACTTGTTTTTGTATCCAGACGATTTTAAAAGAGCGACAGAGTGAGTTCCAGCAGAGAATCCAGCAGAGAGAGAAAGATCTCGAGGAGTTGAGAGGGGCTATGGAGTCTCATAAGGTGAGTTTAGAGAACAGTTCAGCCTATTGTGATACACAGGCCGTGTATGCGGGAACAGAAAGAGCTGATTGTGATGGGTGAACGTGATTTCACCAAGTACCACATGTTCCTGGATCAACATCTTACTTTCGAATCAACTAATCAGATTTGAGGGACAAGTTTACAGTTTATGTCAAGTTTAGGCTTAGAACCAGGGTGAAGTACTTAAACATCAGTGTTATTCACCTTTCATTACCCTCTGATTTTAGGGAAAAGTTATGGGTAGGGTTAGGTTTGGGGGTAGGGACTGGGTAAGGACTACATTTAGGGACAGGAATGTTGATCCAGGATCAACAAAATATGTTGATCCAGGACCATGTCTTACTTGGCAAAATCATGGTGACCGATTGGGATGTGTGTCGTGTGTCCTATACAGCGCTCTGCAGAGACAGCGGTGGGGGACAGCGTGAGGATCTTCCTTGAGCTGTTCGGCAACATTGACATAATCTGCTCTAAGGTGGTGCAGCGGATCAGAGATCAGGAAAAGGCCGCAGTGAGTCGAGCTGAAGGATTCGTGGAGCAACTGGAGCAGGAGATTGATGATCTCAGGAGGAGAGATGCTGAGCTGGGGCTGCTTTCTCGCACACATAGTTTCCGCAAGGTAGCAGAGATCTGGAATACAGGACAGTAGTTTTAGAAACACCTTCCCATTAGAGACTTTTTCATTTTAATTTCTATTTAATTGGTGGGGTTTGGTATACTCACACAGCTGAAAAACTGTTAAGTTTTAAACTTTAGTGCTTAACTAAACATCATGCACTGTTTGTGCTACAGACATATATGATGCATAAAATCATGTGGCTTTTTGAGAAAAGGTGACACTATTACTTTTCTTAACCATTAGGATTTTCACCTGATGGATGATAAAAAGCATAAAAAGTCCCAAAGACTTGAAAGAGGGGTGTAACATTTACATCGTATTCCATTTAAACTGATTGGATTTCTAAGATCTATGGAAATGACTAGAACAGAAGTGCTAGACTAGACCTGAAGAGCCCAGTAGAACACCATGAAAACGATACGAGACACAACTGTTGTAAATAAAGCATCTATAATATCAAACTGGTAGTTCAAGTATACACAAGTCACTCAAGATGATTTGAATCAACAAGCAGAGTAAATATCTGTTCATGAAGGTTTTTGTCTTTGTACCTGCCTGTAGAGTTTCCAGTCTCTCTCTGAACCTCCTGAATCTACAGATGTACCCCGGATCACTGTCAGCTCTCTCCTCGCTTTTGATGATGTGGGAAAGTCTGCCTTTCAACTGAAAGAAAAACTGCAGGATTTATGTAGAGAGGAGATAGACAAGATATCGGGCAGAGGTAAAGTAGCGGACATTTATTAACTCTTAGACATCATAAATATTAAGAACTTTTTAATGGGAGCTAAATTAACTATGTCTGTTTCGTTTTTTAGTAACATACATTGAAATCATTCCCACCAATGAACCCAAGATCAGGGAGGAGTTCCTGCAATGTAAGACACAATGAATACATTTACATTAAAATATTATTAAGTATGTGTATCAAGCCATTTGAATTACAAAGACAATTGGGATGTCCTCACAATACAGATATTTTTGTGATTTCAAATATTCTGAGGCACATTTGTGGTATTTCAGTCCAACAGTAATATGCCTTTTACTGTTTGTTTACTCTCCGCTTGTCTTTGCATTAGTGGTAGGGATTTCTCAGTGACTGTTTCCATCCAAAGTTGTGACTTTAGCTTATGGACAAAATTGGATGCATGCTTTGGCCTTTCTGCAAGTCCATCAGACCAAAGCACTAGAAGAGCTGCATGATGGTAGCCTAGAAATCTAGACGCACCCTAGCGGCAGCAAAAATTATTTTGCAGCTAAGTGTGGTCTAGCAACTCTCCATAGACTTTTAAGCTGGAAAAAACAAAAACTGGTCCGGCCAATCAGATCGTGTAGAGTTGGTGGGCGGGCTTAACATAATGACGGCAGAGTTGTGACGGTTCCGCGTGATTTCCATAGGGGATTTCCCTCTGCTTGAAAACAAAGAAGATGCTGCTGGTGAACAGCAGTTTTTCGAATCGGCTTTGCCCGCGACTCTGGATGACTTGGAGTTAAGAGAACGTCACTTAAGTCATTCCTAAAAAAGGAAGATGTGTTCAGAGTTTTGACGACCGGATACGGCAAAAGTTTAATATACCAACTAGCTGGTTCACTGGTGGAAAAACGCATGGGACTCACTCAGCCACAGCCGTTCGTTGCTCTGGTTGGTTGTAGCGCTATCATATTGCGTGCCGAGGGATATTGAAAGACAACCATTTATCCCGCCCCTCGGATTGAGGTATGCCAATTGTGAGTTCCCAGACCTAACATCTTGATGTAGGTCTGGCTTGCCAGGCTAGCATGATGGTAGTTCTGAGCCGGTATTGATGCAGGAACTGCGCATTGTGACTGACCTCGCCCTCAGGGCGATAAAAAACACGGTGCGGACCCTCGGCCAGACAATGTCTACATTGGTGGTCCAGGAACGCCATCTCTGGCTGAATTGGGCTGAGATGAAGGAAGCCAACAGTGTTCGCTTTCTCAACGCCCCCATCTTCAAGGTTGGCCTCTTCGGCGACACTGTTGAGGACATTGGCCAGCAGTTCTCGGCAGTACAGAAGCAGACGGAGGCGATCAAGCACCAGACCAGACCGACCGCCGAGGGCTGCCCCTTCACCTGCCCATCACCAAAGGCGTGTAAATCTGCTCCGGTGCGGCCCAAGAAGAAATGCGACAGCCCATTTCAGCTACCGCTAAACCTTCTGAGAGGTCGTTATGCGATTCAGTTCTCCCGGCGTCCCCTCAGGTTCTGAGGCTTCATGTTTCTCAGTGGCAAACAAAGATGCCCCGGTCCTGCTGGCGAAGGACACGCTATAGCTGGTCCCTCCAGCTGAGATCAAGTCAGGGTTTTACAGACCGTACTTCATCCTCCCCAAGAAAGGCGGTGGGCAATCTGGGGCTTTGGGTCAACTGGGAAAAGAGCAAACTCTCCCCTGGGCAGAGTATCTCTTTTCTCTGTATCTCACGAACAAGCACGCTCAGACTGTGCTGACCTGCCTGAATTTATTCAAGAGCAGGACAGTGGTTCAACTGAAACAATTTCAGAGGCTCCTGGGGCATATGGCATCCGCATTGATGCATATGAGACCCCTTCAGCACTGGCTACACGGCAGAGTCCCGAGATAGGGTGACCATCGCACCGATCTGTCGCCGCACCTTCAGCACATGGTCGGACCTTGCCTTTCTGCGGGCCTTTCTAGTGCTTTATCTTGCTTTCGGAGGAGAATGCCTGCTGTTTTCAAACTTAGTTGTGTGAGACAGTTCTGGGAGGTAGTTATACCGAACCACTTTGACGACAGACTTTGGCTCAGGTGCTTTCAGATGCTGTGCAACGAGATCGGTCCGCTGATTGGTCCAGTTATGCCGTCCCATTCCGCAAAGTCACCTGTCTTTTTTGATGGACATCAAGGAACTTATTCAGTAAATGTGTTTCCATTGTAGTTTATTATGTGCATGTTTTCTTATCGGATAAAAAAATGATCAGCCTCAATTGAGCGCCTACGTTTTTAATGCATATTTTTTTAAATTTATGCGCATCTTGGCGTTTGCATCGAGCGTTTTTTTTATGTCATATCAGAAAATGTGCTTAAAAATAAGAGGGATGAAAACATAGCTATTGACACACCAAAATGGTGTGGATGAATAAATTATTTTGTGTTTTATCTCCATCAGATTCCAGTCAGTTCACTCTAGACCCAAACACAGCGAATAAACACCTCCAACTGTCCGAGGGGAACAGAGTCGTGACTTTCACTGCCAGTGTCCAGCAATATCCTGATCATCCAGACAGATTTCATTATTATCCTCAGGTGTTGTGCAGAGAGAGTGCGTGTGGACGCTGTTACTGGGAGCTTGAGTGGAGTGGGAGTGGATTTGTGGGTGTATCAGTGTCTTATATGTACATCAACAGGAAGGGACAGAGAGATGAGTGTGTGTTCGGATATAATGATCAGTCCTGGAGTTTGATCTGCTCTACCTCCAGATGCTCATTCATTCACAATGACAGTCATACTGAGCTCGTTGTACCCTTCAGCGGCTGTAGGATAGGAGTGTATGTGGATCACAGTGCAGGAACTCTGTCCTTCTACAGCGTCTCCCACACAATGACCCTCATCCACAGAGTCCAGACCACATTCACTCATCCGCTCTATCCTGGGTTTGGGGTTATAAATGGGACAGCAGTAAAACTGTGCGATCTAACACTATAGATTACAGAGAGCTGACTGTAAATATTACTGCAATGTGGCTTTGAGTTGCATGATAAATCGGGAACAGTGAGATATTATTATGGTGTTTAGTAAATTATCACGTCAAGTATTTCAACACGTAAAGTAACAAAGTAAAAATTTCTCATTAGAATAATGTTCTAAGAGCGGGTGCAAATTAATATGGACAAAATAAAGCAGAAACAACAAATAACAGAGTGATCAATAATAATGTAAGATAAATGTATTAAAGTTATTAATATTTTTTTGCCTATTTAAACTCATTTGGTCATTAGTCCTAAATAGGGGTGACCGGGACACAACCTAAAGCTGGGCTACACATGGTTTAAACGTATCCACATGCTAGCATGACGAAACTTAGTGTATTTATTTACTAGTTGTCAGCACTAAAGAAAAATCTTCAGAAATCTTCAGCAATTTCTTTACTACCAACTTACTGAAGTTAAGTCAAGTGTTATTTAAAACAAGACAATGTTTTATTTTAATCTCCGATCTGTTATTTAAAAGTTTAGATACTTCTTTAATGCTTAGCTAACTAGCAGAAGACACTAGCCAGGTTAAAATCCCTGTTACGCAGATGGAGCATGTAACACTGTGTAACAATGTGCCCCCTATTAAAACTATGCGGCTATGACGTTAGAGATAATTTACATTAATTGCTTTAATGAATTCTATTGAGAAACCATGAGAAACAGGTGAACAAATACTGAGAGTTCAATGTAAAGCAAATAAATGTAATTATTTGTGTCCTCTATTTGTGTCCTGCTCTGTGAGAGCCGTGTGTGGAGGGAGGGAGGAGAAAATACTCTGAACCCCAAGTGGATTTACACAAACTGAGAAAGTCGAAAAATTTGGTTGTGCACATTGGTTTGTGCACACCTCTGTACATCTACCAATCACTACAGCATTCTGTTAGATTTGTAAACACTTACATATAGATCAGGGATAGGAATGATACTGGAGTCCAACCCTAATCAAACACACACCTGCCTGTCATTTTTAAGCAACCCTGAAGACATAGGTTAGATTTTTCAGGTGTTATCTTTTCATATGTTTAATATTTGTTTGATTGCTATACATATAGCCAGGCCTATGTGTACATTTGTGTAGTTTAATATTTGTCCTGTTTTTAAGCATTTTGTATTTTCTTGTTCTTTGAAAAACAAAACAAAACAAACACACACATTAGGCTATCTTCTGCATCTCTATCTTCTGCTTCTTGCTGCAATGGCACAATAAAACGGTCAGGTGGAATGTATAGTAGCCTACTAGACTCTGTGTTCTTCCCTGCTGGACTCAAACCAGACATTTCAAGCACTAAGCCAATGGTTTCCAGTCCAGGGACCAGAGGCCTGATGTATAAACGTTGCAATGTCGCAATTTTCCACACACATATTGGGATTTATAAAAAAATAAATTGAAATGTAAAATTAAATAAAAGTATAAATATGTTCACACCTTTTGCAAACACTAAAGTACAAATAACCTACATGGTATGCCCCCAGAGGGTAGGCTAATAACTGTAAAATATAGCAATAAGTTAACAAAAAGCAATAACTGTGTCATGTTTGCTGGTTTCTTTTAATGGAGAATTTTAGCGTTTTGACATTCGGTTATTTTGATCCTCTCCGGCACCCGTCAGTCGCGCCTCCTCCACATCCGCGCACCCGGAAACTGATCAGTGCAACAAAAGCATCGCTTTCTGCAGGCAATAAACTCCATCAGGTCTGTTCACATTCACAACATGCTTTCAGATAAGAGAAAACATTTCAGTAGTATGTTTATAATACAAGTCAACTGTTTATCCTTCAGTATGTCACTTTTAATATGTTGGGTGTAGTCCAGCGCTAGGTTTTTACTGGGGCTGCTACTGTGAATCAGATGGCAGTAACACACATTAAAGTCCTGTTTTGTTTATATATATATATATATATATATATATATATATATATATATATATATATATATATATATATATATATATATATATATATATATATATATATATAATGCATGCTGTTAGTCTGTATGGCTGTTGTTTAACGTTAGTTGCTGTGAGAACAAGGCAGAAGTTAATCTCATTCGGATTACTGAAAGTAACGTTAGATAAATCCGCTTTAAAATGGATTACAGTAAATGTTTATGTGCTCTCAGAATCAGAGAAGTGTACACAGACTTGATATAGATGATTGGACTTTCAGTTTTGTAGTGCCTAAACAAACAATGATATTATTATCATTATCAATGCATATTAAGATCCCACGAGTTGCTGAATGATCGATCTGTGTCTCTGCTCTCTTTGCTATAACTCTGAAAATGCTGATAATGTTAGACTTGGACAGTTAATTATTATGCATTAATATAGTTAATGCATAAATGGAAATGCATTTTATTGTATAAACACATTCAAAGGCAGTGTCATTTAAAACATTAGATGTTTAAAATCCAAAAGGTGTTGTGAGATTCTGTCAGATGTAAGTGGAAAGATGTTCATAGTTAATGTGATGAACGTGTGTGAACTTGAGGATACATTATTAAATATATTCACTTAAATTCACAAAAACATCTGTTAAAGTCATTGCGCAAGAATGAAGAAGAACAATATAATTCTGAGAAAAGATCAGTATGTTTTGCCACCTTAGATCATACAGGAAGTTGGTTGAAAGAAGTGCGTTCTCTTATGCTGAAATTACAAAAAATAATGTTGTGTGACTCTATGCTTAAAGAGTTGAGCTTAACAGTGGTTTTATTGTGCTGTGAAACTCCTCCTAAGATCACGAGCTGTGGTGTGATGCTTCTGTATCAGGACTCATGCAGTCCTGGAGTCTCCAGTGGAAATTGTCCTGGTTACTGGAGTAAACTAGTCCGTTTCAAGTGCGTGTTTTAATGTGGTCATTCAGAGCGGTCTGTGGAGAGAGTCAGATCACAGACACACACACGACTCCTGTAAAGCTGTCTGAAGAGCCCGAGACGAGACTATGTGAAGGAAGGATGTCTCTTTCTTTCCCTCTGACAGCGCCTTATGTGTTTGCTGAGGATGTACATAGAAATAAGTCACACCCAAGCTTGTGTGTTACAGTAACCCAGCAGTCAATTTTTTAAAGCCTATTTGATACACTTTCTAAAGCCTCTACATTAACATATAGCCTAACGGCTAGTTGATGTCATGATAATTCATACTTTTTATGAAGTATAACCGCCTCGGGTTGTTGTACGCATGTCTTTTTGCTGTGAAATCTTTATTGATTTTATGAAGTAGACAAAAGAATAACATTTATGTTGTTAGTAATATTGAAGATGAACATTTGCTTGATTATCCATACAAAATTTCTTTACAATGTGCGAATCAAATATGATACATCAGGCTTTTGAGGATTTATTTGTTCATCTCTCAATCATCATTGTATTGCATTGCATTATATGTTTTGCCCTCACAATAAAAGCCACAGAGCTTTGATCATAACTAAGCATTGGAATATCATCTTGATCTTACTAAGACATTATTTTAATAGCAGATGTATTTATACATCGACTAGTCTTTATATAATATGCGTTTTATGTAAATAGCCTGCTTATAAAGATCTCATTGATTTGCATTACAATCAGAATTTCACTTGTTGGCTATATCAATATCAGTAACAGCAGAAAATTTCAATTTTTTGCTTGGTTTGTGCCTCTGAATAAAATCTAAGTGTTTTTTTCCTCTTCGAGAATGAGCTTCATATTCTCACTATATCAAACTATATTAGCCAAAAAAAACCTTATGTGATCAAATATGATACTCAACAAAAACACACATGCAAACTATTTTTTTTAATTATCTAAAGGTTAAATATAGCTACTAAAAAAAATCATTAAAAAAAAGGCTGAGATTGGCTCTTTTTCCTTATCTTTTTGACATTGTCTCTCTAAATAATTTTAGATGTAATAATTTTGAATGCACATTATTACAGAACAGAGAAATCTGCTTATAGTGTGCCTATTATAGTCGCAGCTCATATTTTATCTGTTAATATTTTATGCATTCATGAGCATTAGATATCTAATTGTTTGATCCACTACTTGTAGTCCCGAATTCCATGTTATTCCTTATGTGTTGTATGATAATGTCTATTTTTTTCCTTTTCTCACATTATTTTTACAGAAAAACCTTGTTTAACATGACATATATTCTGGCTTCCTGACATTAACTTTTCTTTGTGTGTGTGTGTGTGTGTTGTGAAGCATCATGTCAGATAAAAGTGAGCTGAAGGCTGAGCTTGAGCGAAAGAAACAACGCTTGGCTCAGATTAGAGAGGAGAAGAAGAGAAAGGAGGAGGAACGCAAGAAAAAAGAGGTACAGACTTTTTACTTGCATTAAAGGGATAGTTCACCCAACAATCATCATTTGCTCTCCCTCAAGTTGTTCAAAACCATTTCTCTCGTCTCTTGAACGTAAAAGAAGATATTTTGAAGAATGTCAGTAGCCAGACAGTTGGACCCCATTGACTTCCACAGTATGGAGAAAAAAACACTGCAAGTCAATGGGGTCCAACAACTGTCTGGTTACCGACATTCTTCAAAATATCTTCTTTTGTGTTCTGCAGAAGAAAGACATGTATTCAGGTTTGAAACAACTTGAGGGAGAGCAAATGATGACAGAATTTTGATTTTTGGGTGAATTATCCCTTTAATATACCAGAATAAGTTCCACTTTATGTACATTCATTCACACACAAGAATGCAGCTCAATGCTGCCCAACATGCCAGAGGTCTGTTGCTGTAAGACGTGTCTGTAAAACAGCTTGTCTTTAGTGTGCATAGTATGCTTTTATTAGTGTTGGGCAGTAACGCGTTACTGTAACGCAGTTACTTTTGGCAGTTACTTTTGACAGTAACTCATACTGTAACGCATTACTTTTTAAATAAATTAACTCCGTTACCGTTACCATATGGTGCGTTGTCCGTTACTTTTTTTAATTAATTAATTTTGGCTGAAGTGTAGCCTAGAGCCTGTTTACAGCAGCGACGCATTGTTGGTGGTAGGGTTGCCACTCGTCCCTTAAAATACGGAATTGTCCCGTATTTACAAGTAAAATGACGAGTCCGTATCAAATCAATAAGGGACGCGATTTGTCCCGTATTTTACATAAGGCCCACACATAGCCTAGTTGGATAAAAACATAGGCTTTACTATACTAATAGCAAATAGCCTATAAATAAATCAATTTCACAATAATGTTACATTATGATTAGAATCAAATGAATTTTGTCCATTTTCTAAGCTTAGAAAATGCACATTTATACGGGCTGAATTTTATAGGCCTAAAATAAATATTGTTTAGTAATTATGTGAATTGCAATGCGCAAACTACTAGGCTACCCACCGAATGAAGAAGGGTTGGCTCTCAGTCTCCACAGAACAAAATATTCATTTTATTTTATTTTTAGTGTTCGCATTTATGAGGAAAAAACAATGTTACGGACGCGACGCGCTCTGAAAGCGGCACTAAAAGATGCTTTAATACTTGCAGAGACATCAAACAGAAAGCACAAAACCTTTCTTTAAAGTGAATTTCGTTTTGTATTAATTGTATCTTAATTTTAATCAATGTTTCATCAACCAATTGCCTGGATTTAATAAATAAGAAGTAAATATAGCAGACGATAGATAATCACGAAATGGAGGCGCCGGCGCGTGAACTGGAGCTCGTCTCATAAATGAACCGAAACTCGGCGTATTAGGTCTGACAAAAAAAAAAATAGTGTTTAAAAATTACTTTCTGTTTAAGTCACTTTTGTGTTTGTATAGACCATAACGCATAAAAGGGCATTAATGGGAACATTAAAGAATGTTTTTTTTTTAAGTAACTAAAAAGTTACTTTTAACAGTAACGCATTACTTTTTGGTGTAAGTAATCAACAAAGTAATTGAGTTACTTTTTTAATGAAGTAACTAGTAACTGTAACTAGTTACTATTTCTTAGTAACTAGCACAACACTGGCTTTTATACCATACTGTGCATAACTGCGATAGAAACAATACTCGACATTTACACTGGTTAACATATGTCATAGTAATATAAAGCAATGTTGTTTAAGCGATGAATCCGCCACAATCTTCAGCACTATCTGCATATTTTCAGGCACATTACATGAGTAAAAAAAGGATGGTGTTAGTTTGCAGTTATTGATCAACTTAGATTTCCCATAAGAGAAAGAGAAATGTTTATCTTACTATAACTTTAACAGGGTTGAGCTTGATGAATGCAGGCAACACTACAATTTGTGTCAAAATTGAGTACATGCTGTAGGAGGGTTCCTGGCGGAAGAGTCAGATTGCTGGTTTTTTGTTCTTTGGGAACAATAGAAAGTTAGTTTTTGAAGGAAGTGTTTGATTGAGTCTGTTTGTGTCAGGCTGAGCTGAAGAAGGTGGCCGTCCCACAGCAGGATGACTCAGACCTGGAGAAGAAGCGCAGAGAGGCGGATGCTCTTCTGCAGAGTATGGGCATCACGTCAGACACACCTGCGGGTACGTGTGTGTGTGTGTGTGTGTGTGTGTGTCAGTTTCACACAGCATGTCCTTCAGATTCACCTGTCCTAAGATATCAAACTCTGAACGACGACTCCTGCCAATGTTCAATAATAATAACAACATATTTTTGGTATATTATTAGGCCACGATTTATCTTACAAGTGCAGTCACATTATCGGAAATTTGCCGGGCATTTTACGGGCAAAGCAAATCCATTATCAGTAGTTTAACAATGCATTAAGCAGCACTTACTCATAGGTGACTTCTAAAGTCGGACGCTTTATATTGTTCAGCGCAGCAAATTCATGCTTAAAGTTTAACAAACTTAAATCCATGTGTTTCGTCTTATGCATCCATCACGTGAAATTCCAGATTACATCGATTTTTTTTTTCAAATATGAAGTTTTAACAGTGACATGGTTTTAGTTTTTTTTACCCCTTACCCCAGTTTACCCCCCCCTCCCCCCCCCCCACCCCAAAAAATAAATAAATAAATAAAGACTAAATAAGTACATAAATAAAACTTAATAAGTTGCACAATATAAAATAATATTTCTAAAATCTGCATGGATAAAAGGAAAAATTAATATAAATAACACATGCACACATGTACTCTGATTTTATATCAGAAGTTCAAAAGTTGTAACTTTTCATATTTATTGCTCTGTTTAATCATGTTTTGTGAGGTGACCTTGAGTGTCCAGAAAGGCGCCTATATAAATAAAATGTATTATTATTATTATGCACAGATCAATAAAGGGTTGGGTCAAATAAATATATAGTTTAGACTTTATAGAAATAGTAGGTAGCAACACAGAGATATAGGACATATTTGAAAGTGTTCTTTCTCTTTTTGTTATACATTCTGAGTCAGAGAGATTTAAAGGGACCCCAATTTTGTCACATAGATTCCTATGAAGATGACTTCATTTCGGCCCGGAAATTACGCTGTACAAATTTAAATGTGACTGCATCCAAATACTCAAAATCTGTCTCTGCAAGACTATGTGCACTTCACAAGTTCCTATGAGTGTGCACTAGATGAAGAAACCCCTGTAGTGTGCTTCATAGATTGAACACAAGGGGGCAGAAGTGCACCACAGTAGTTTTGATGGTGTCTGCAATTTCATCAAGCACTCACATTTTCTGTATCTTTGTCATTTTAATTAAGAATATTGTTCAAATGGAATAGGAACTTTGACAATCTTGGTCAAATGTTTGATGCTCAGACTAATAATCATTTAACGGATATCTATATCCATTTTAAAATAATTCTGTTTCTAATTAGTTGATATTAATCCTTTTTTTAAATTATTGTAATTTTTTTTTGTGTGTGTGTAGTATTACATACATCCACTAAAAATCACCAAAACACCAGTTCATTAAAAGACATTGAGCAAAAATGTCTTTTAATGAACTGAATCTTCAATAATGCAGATGAAAGTATGTTGATCTCTTTTTCTCTTTCTTTAGTTCCTGCACCCGTATCTCCCACGGCCAAATCTGTGGGAACTCCAAGTGAGGCAGGGAGCCAAGACTCAGGAGAAGGAGTCACCGGACCAAGGTATTATCTCTCTCTCTATATATAATATATACACTCACCTAAAGGATTATTAGGAACACCTGTTCAATTTCTCATTAATGCAATTATCTAATCAACCAATCACATGGCAGTTGCTTCAATGCATTTAGGGGTGTGGTCCTGGTCAAGACAATCTCCTGAACTCCAAACTGAATGTCAGAATGGGAAAGAAAGGTGATTTAAGCAATTTTGAGCGTGGCATGGTTGTTGGTGCCAGACGGGCCGGTCTGAGTATTTCACAATCTGCTCAGTTACTGGGATTTTCACGCACAACCATTTCTAGGGTTTACAAAGAATGGTGTGAAAAGGGAAACACATCCAGTATGCGGCAGTCCTGTGGGCGAAAATGTCTTGTTGATGCTAGAGGTCAGAGGAGAATGGGCCGACTGATTCAAGCTGATAGAAGAGCAACTTTGACTGAAATAACCACTCGTTACAACCGAGGTATGCAGCAAAGCATTTGTGAAGCCACAACACGCACAACCTTGAGGCGGATGGGCTACAACAGCAGAAGACCCCACCGGGTACCACTCATCTCCACTACAAATAGGAAAAAGAGGCTACAATTTGCAAGAGCTCACCAAAATTGGACAGTTGAAGACTGGAAAAATGTTGCCTGGTCTGATGAGTCTCGATTTCTGTTGAGACATTCAGATGGTAGAGTCAGAATTTGGCGTAAACAGAATGAGAACATGGATCCATCAGGCCTTGTTACCACTGTGCAGGCTGGTGGTGGTGGTGTAATGGTGTGGGGGATGTTTTCTTGGCACACTTTAGACCCTTTGGTGCCAATTGGGCATCGTTTAAATGCCACGGCCTACCTGAGCATTATTTCTGACCATGTCCATCCCTTTATGGCCACCATGTACCCATCCTCTGATGGCTACTTCCACCATGTCACAAAGCTCGAATCATTTCAAATTGGTTTCTTGAACATGACAATGAGTTCACTGTACTAAAATGGCCCCCACAGTCACCAGATCTCAACCCAATAGAGCATCTTTGGGATGTGGTGGAACGGGAGCTTCGTGCCCTGGATGTGCATCCCACAAATCTCCATCAACTGCAAGATGCCATCCTATCAATATGGGCCAACATTTCTAAAGAATGCTTTCAGCACCTTGTTGAATCAATGCCACGTAGAATTAAGGCAGTTCTGAAGGCGAAAGGGGGTCAAACACAGTATTAGTGTGGTGTTCCTAATAATCCTTTAGGTGAGTGTATATGTATATGTCATGCATGTGGCAGCGGAGAGGTGTGTGGCTTTAACATTGCATGAAGGACGAAGCGTCAGGGAAAGGGTTGTTGTGTCTGTGCTGTGCAGGTCTGAGCAGGTTGGGAAAGCTTCTGCTGAATACATCTCTGTCATTAGCTGTTTTCAGCTTTAACTTCAAAGAGAATTCACTGCTGGAAAACCCCTGAGAAGAGCGAAGGAAAACATGAAACATCAGCTGTGTTCTGACTCCCATCTAGTCTGCGTTTGAGAGCATCATAGATGTGCTCTTAATGCAAAGGCTGATCCAAAATGATGATGATGCGGCCTTCTAAGCCATATTCTAAAGGATATTCTATCCCAGAATGCACTGCAAAAAGCTCCGATCAATGATAATAGTATGGAGGGCTGCAATGACAATGTGTTTTTAGGCCAATTTGAAAGTTTGGCTAAACGATTTTTACGGCTTTTGGATTATTGTAGGAAATGATCTCTATCGTGACCAACAAAATTTTATGATTTTTTTTTTTTTACATGTTTTGTTCATCACGATAATCCTCACAATTTTCTTTTATGAATTTTGAAACCTCAGAACAAACAGCAGAAGTAAAAAGCTAAACGTGCTATAAACGAACCACACTCATCACATGACTTCAATGCCTCTGCCATTAAGCTTCTGGCAAATCTTTCAGTCTTTATTGTTTAAAAACATTTTCCCTGAATGTTTGAGTTATAATAGTTTGCAAAAGCTCAATTATAGCTGTGGTAAGGCTGTGAAAGCGACTAGTTATTAGATGAGTTTATCTGTTCGGCTGATGACGTTTAATGTCCCCGACAAGCTCTCTAGTCCCTTTTAGACACCTTTGTTAGGAGTATTTAAAAATGATGTATTTCATGTCGTAGAATAAAACATGAAAATGTAAACCAAAAACCTGTTAAAAAAACTTGTTTCCGGGTTTTGACCTACAAAATATACATCATCCCTGCATCACCTTATATTTCCAATAGTAAAACCAGTTTTTTTGGGGGTTTTTTAACCCTTTGCCTATAATGTTGCTCAGCCTTACATTATATCTATTATCAGAACCAGATTCTAGTTTAGGGTTAAAAAAAAATCCAGTTGTAAAACAATATTGCCACTTTATTATTGATAGTCAAAATAGAGGGGAAACTGGAAAATATTACACAGTGGGGAAATGCGATCTCTATTCCCTGATGACACTGGCCAGAATCGAACACGCATTTCCCACAATGCTTTTCTGAGGCACATGAGCTAAGCACTAGGCAATGGCTCCAGCTAGTAAAACTATGAATATAGAAATGTTATAGATTTTTATGCTGGAATAAGACCTGTGGGAGCAGTGAAGAGCTGCCGTGGAGAGTGTTTAACCCCTGATTACAGCAGAAGCTCTCACACACACACACACACACACACACACACACACACACACACACACACACACACACACACACACACACACACACAGATGCCCCCGGGGCTCCGTGTCTACTCATATCCCGCACCACTTCACCACTTCCTACACACATGCAGGTCATGTTACCAACTGCACACACACATTCTCCCTCATCACAGTCATACTCCCACTTATGCACTCATGACCACACACAGCCTCAGGTTGTGCTTCCGCTGATGTGGGTCGGGTTAGTGTCAGGATCTGTGAAGATTTCATTGCCTTTTTAAAGTCAGCGTGAAATAAAAATGAACCCTATCTATTTTCTAAATGCATATTATAGCTATGCATTTATTGTGAACCATTCATTGATGCATATTTCTTTTTCTTTTCTTTTTTATATGCTTTGACCTCATAATGTTTAATGAAAATGCCATGACTGGACTTTATAGTAAAAACAACACACTTCTTTCTGGTGATGAATGCAGGATTTCTCCAATCATTAAGGCCCTGTTTACAGCTGGCATTAAGATGCGTTTTGGTCGATCGCATCACAAGTGGACGACACTAAATACAGGAGTGAACAGGGTCTAAAACATTTTAAAGGAGAACTCCGGCGCAAAATGAACCTTTGGTCTAATTACACATTGTTACCTAGTCAACCGTTATCTGAGATTTGTTTTCATGATTATCGAATGTAAATAGTTTTATCTCTAAAAACAGTTTAGCCTATAAAGCTAGTATAACGCTAGTATATTGGGCATAGAGAAATGACAAATAAAAATCGCTTGTTAATACCACTAACAAGGCTGAAAATAGACCCACACTAGCACGGTAGCATAATGAGGGTCCCTACCTTCAAACCGAAGCATTGAGAACTTTGTCAGTGTCCAGACAGTTTAATAAGAAGATATTTTAAACATACAGTCAACTTCGCGTATACAGGCAGAAGCCATCTTTGAAATACAGTCTCTACCAGTCGATCTACGAACGCCGATCCAAGTGCGCTGGTGAGATGTGAACGAGCTATAAGTTGTGATAAGGTGAGCGCGAACAGCAGGCTTGGATCGGCGTTCGTAGATCAACTGGTAGGTAGGGACCCTCATTATGCTACCGTGTTAGTGTGGGTCTATTTTCAGCCTTGTTAGTGGTATTAACAAGCGATTTTTATTTGTCATTTCTCTATGCCCAATATACTAGCGTTATACTAGCTTTATAGGCTAAACTGTTTTTAGAGATAAAACTATTTACGGGCTTTATCAGACGGGGTTTAAACTTTGTCGGCTGAAGTCCCAAGTTTGGTTTGAAGATGAAAAATGTACCAAGCACAATGTTCTCTCACCATTCCTGATTTCTAACACACACTCACAGCGTTCGGCTGGTCTTGCGTCTATCAGAGCAGAAACTAAAACTGATGATCTCCGTGTGTTTTTCTGTCGTCTCTGGTTGTGTTCATATGTAAATTGCGTGAGCTTATTTCATCATATATAAATATGTGCTGTGTTCTTTGTTCTCAATAACAAACTAAACGCACAACAAAATTACAGTGGTGAGAAAACAGCAGTTAAAGGTGAACTAAGTAACTTTTTTACCTTAACCGAACAGCTTTGGAGTCATTGTAATGTTTATATTACTGATTTCGTGTTGAATGGTGGTCGTCTCGCACCCCCCTGGTGCCTGTGAGCCGCAAAACCACCCTTGCAACTTTGGGCCGGCGGGCCGTGTATCGTGTGATATCAGGTCGCGCGAGGTAACGAATTGCTTTACGGCAAAAAACAGATCTGATAAAATTCTGATAAAATGAGCATCAAACAGAAATAACCCGGCGCCGTATACATGTGGTGTTCGAGGCGCACATACAATACAGACTGCCGACAGTTAAACAGGGCGCGCGCAGCTCTTAAAGGGACCATACCTTATTTCCACTCGTTACAGCGTCCATCCTACTGAAAAGGTACCGGTGTACAGGGGGAGGGGATCCGGCCGTGAGTGTGAGCCATCTCTGCGTGAGTGCTATCAGAGAAAGTCTAATATGGGGAGAACTCCCACTCACATAAAACTTCCGGGTTCTGAACTGTTGCAGTTCCACTCTGGGTCCATATGAGGGCGCTCACAGGCGGAGTGCAGAATGAATGGAGGTCTATGGAGCAATACCCCTAAAAATCCACTTTTCTCAGGATATAATTTTTTGTCTAGTAATTCGAATGTTGTATTCGAAAGAAGATGCAAAGAAATTACACATTGCTGGGTGTTAGATTTTTTAGAGTCACTTATTTGCTTTAAAAAGTCTTTTAAAATGTCAATGACGTCATACACATCGTACGACCAGAAACCTGCTTTACGGCAATCCTTCAGTCACTGGTGCTTTCGCGCATAGACAGACTAGAGAAGCCGCGAAATTTAAAAATACTACTGTTATTGTGTCACGAAATGTAGTTTTTATAGTTTTTCAGTCGACAATGTAGTTGTTGAAAGCTCAAATATGTGGTTTATTTATAAAGATTATTTAAAAATTTGATCTGACGTTTTCGGAGTTGTGATATCCAAGCCTTTACCGGGGTCTCAGCGCTCTGCACCCCGCCTGTAACAGCCTTTACTCGGTGCTTCTGACGTTTGTGGTCAAACATGACATATAATTCGTCTTGTGTATATCTAACGGGCGATCTTTGGTCTCATTAATCTTGTTCCCTGGCAAATCGTTTTGGCTGACGGCAAAGTGAAGTTTCATAACTTTATATTGTGGCTATTTTAACGTTGTATCCTGCTGTGTCTGAATCGTTTACTTTATTTATTGTCTTGTATAACTCTTCTTATACCTTTTAGGCTACTTATACTGTTATAATGTCTCTTACTGATCAATAAAACTGAAAAATAGACAGGGTTGTGTCATTTTATTTTATATAGCCTATATTTTATATAGCCTTTTCATTACTATTTTATTTGCTGTACTGTTTCTATCTTTATTTTATTGACTAAACTATTTAATATGACTTCTCACTTTATCTTATATTTACTATTTGCACTGCACTGTAGTCGTACCATATCGTATTACCATAGATAAAGGATCCATCAGTTATCTTTGTTATTGCTAAAATTGGGTCAATCACAGAAAATGCTTTTTCCACAATAAGAAAACTTTTGCGTTCTGCACTTTCTTTTCTCTCTAGGCATCTACTACACAACTGACACAGGTAAATACATATGTGGTCCCGCTTCGGATGCCACGATGCCATCAAGCGGTATCTCTGGTCGTAATCAGTCCTTCACTGACCAATCAGCGTCCATTAGCAGAATGCTAGCGTGTTATGGGCAAAAACAACTCAACCTGTAAGAAATCGAAAGGACATAAGTACTTGTTCATTCAACTTTCGACCTATAACCCATGTTGGACTTGCAAAACCTACATTCAAATCTAAGATTTCTCAATGACAATCAGGTGAAAAAGACAAATTTAGCCGTTTAGCCCCATAGACTCCCATTAATTTTGCACTCGGACTATTGCCTCTAGTGGAACTCTGGTGGAACTACAACCAAAAAGTCGGTACAATAGGACTTAATAGGGAGTGGCCAGGCTTTCCGTAGACGGGATTTGGTGCTATTCACGACAGTACAAGTACCCCACAACGACTCTAGGGGTCGCTGTTTGACAAAAACGGAATTCCTACTTAGTGCTGCTTTAAAGTCTTTTTTGGCTTTTAGTATGAATATGTGAGTCTTACTGTTATCTATAAGCTAGTGTGCTCCAAAACAATGACAAAATTTACATTTAGAAGATATAAGCGTTCAAAACTTAGTCTCTCTCCTCCGCCAATATGTATCAAAGATTTTGATGACATCACTCTGCACTTCAGCTTCTCATCAGATTTTCTGTCCAATCAAATGCTCTCTAGAATCTGAAGCTCCGCCCCCTACACTATAAATAGATGTTGTTCACACATTTGCTATGTTCTACATGGTGAATGGCACATAGTGCACTGTATAGGGGATAGGGAACGATTCAGACAGTGTAAATATGCTTCACATTGGAGCTTAAATGAAGTCTGGTTTCATATTAGTCGGTGCAGACCAGAAAACGTATCAGACACGTTTGAATTCTGCACCGAATGCTGTATTTTAAAGCTATATGGAGGAGATTAGGAGGAGAAACGGTTAGAGATTAGGAGGAAACTGTGGGTTTTACTGAGCTCAACGGCTCCGGCCGAGATGTGATATAAACTAAACACTATTGGCTATTTAAAAAAGGGGAGGAGCTGTTCGATATTTCCCGCCCCTTCTTCCTGTTTCAGTGGAAATTAAGTCACCACATTGAACAATGCTGCGCGTTTCTAGACACTTCAGTGGACCTTTAAGAAAGCATCTGATCATAGCGATGTGGAGATGTTTGCACCAGCTCTGCAATTCAGCAATCCAGTCACATCACGATTATTTAAACTATAGATTGGCTGGTAGCACTTTATTTTACAGTCCTGTTCCCCATGTACAAACTATGTACTACTTATAGTAATTGCAATAACTGGGTTATAACTAGGTACTAACTCTGAACCTACTCCTAAACCTAAACTTAACCCATGTAGTACCTTATATTACCAGTACTTTCTTAGGTAAGTACACTGTAAGTACACGTACTAAAAAATAAAGTGCAACTGATTGCTTTAAAGTGTCTCTTTCAATTGGAATAACAACCTCAATTCCTGCTATAAAGCGTCTGTGTTCATGTTTTTACTCACGTTTGACCTCGACGAACTGAACCGAAGAAATGAACCAGAGAAGATTTACACGTCAAAGAAGGCGGAGCCTCAGAGCCACACGCTACCGTGACGTCATCGCCACCGACTAACAGTGTTTATCGGCCGGAACAAACTTTTCTGTAAAGTTCACTTTGGCAAGCTGTTTCAAACTCCAGAAACGAACTCCAAAAAAAAGTAAGCTTTGGCCTGATTTTGTTCGAAATGACGTCACGCCAGTTCGTTTTCAGATTTCACTTGAAGTATATATGGGGCCTTAATGGAGTGGAGAAATCACTATGTCTTTTTCTATCAAAAATGGCCCAAAATAATCTCTAGATTCGCATCAGTCTGTTGTTCTTTTGAGAGATGAAGGCTATTTCATGCCCCACTGTCTTAATAGAAGAAAGCAAAGACTTTAGTGTCAGACCCTGCACTGGTGCTCAGCTAGAAGCTTCGTCGAACACAACACATTATACACCAGCTACATTTGCAGTGTATTTTGTATGTATTTTCATGAATAGCTATAGAATATTTGTATACGTTTTTTATTTTTTATCTTTCATCATAATGTAAACAGCTCTTGTGCTACTTTTCTTTTTGGCTTGTGTCACTCCCTCTTATTTCTAACTGCCAAATAGTGAGAATATCCTGTTTAACTCAGAGGGAAAAAGGTGGCAGATTTCATTGCATGTTGACTTTAAATGGACCATACTCACAGCTCCTGAAATGGTCTGAGTTTAGACAGGTCTCAGACCCCTAAAACTAACCAATTAGGTGACAGACAGCTTTTTGGCCGAACATTGCACCAATTTAGTGACCAGATAATATGCACTACTGTATCTGGTCACATGAAAACATGATTTTGATGGCATTTTTACTTAAAATTCACATATTTATAGCAAATCTATGATGTTGTCATTTAAGGTATATGGGATTTTCTCAAATGATTGTGATCATCAGGTGATAATGCAATAACTGATGTGTCTGGGACTGTGCTGGAGGAGTGTGGTTTGTCTCCTGGACATCAGAACAGATGATTTCCTTTAGAAACATAGCACTACATGGACATCTGGTTCTGTTTCTGTGTTTGTGGTGTGTGTGTGTGTGTGTATAGAAGCTTTTCTGCTTGTGTCTCTTCTTAACTGCTCTGAAGTGTCGTAACATTGTGTTTTTACAACCTCTCTCTGTCTCTGTCTCTGTCTGTAACCCTGTGACACTAACAGGACTCTGCACTGGGACTGCGACCCCTCTACTCTTCTGCTTCACTCTGAGCTGGGGTACTGCACACTTTCTGCTCTTTCTCCTTCACTCTTTCAAACCTGTAGAGGAGTCATGAGTGGCATATGATCATGAGCAGGGATTAACACTGTAGATCAACGGCATGTTGTGAATGCCAGACAGATGTGCATGTAAATGTAAGCAGACTTATAATGTGAGCACAGTGATTTCCAGAGGACATTTAGGGACTGTTTACACCTGTGTGAACATCTGGGAGTGATTCTGGGAGTTTGGTGCATGTTGACACTACATGTCAATAGTTTGGACAGACACACTTATTTAGCATTTATTCATTAACCCCCGGTTTCACAGACATGGGTTAAGCCTAGTCCCAGACTAAAATGCATGTTTGAGCTGTTAACTGAAAGCAACTTGCACTGATATCTTGAAATATGTGAGTTCCACTGTTTTGTCTCGAGATGAACACCAGTAATGTTTTTTCTAAGGTATGCTTATAAAAGCTACTTAAACGTCCGAATAAATCTAAGGCCTAATCCTGGCTTAATCTAAGCCCTGTCTGTGAAACCAGGCCTTAGAATAATAGTAAAGTCATCAAAATTATGAAATGACACAAGTGTGTGTATATATATATATATATATATATATTTGGTCTGGTCATATATATATTTGGTCATATATAATGACCAAAAATGTTAAACAAATCAAAACTATCTGTATTTAAAGCAAGCTTTTCCAACAGTATTGAAGGAGTTACCAAGTGCACTGTTGGCAACTTTTCCTTCACAACCCGGTCCAACTTTTCGATTAAAATTAATTAATTCATTTAAAAAAAAAAAATTATATGGTTTTTGCTTTTGTTTGAAATTAATTTATAGTCCGGTTATATTTATGTAATAAAGTAATTTTTAGGCATTTAACTAAAAGCCTTTTAAGATCATCATGAGTAACACATTTTAGTCAAGTGTGTCCACATTTTTGATATTTGTTTTCATGTCAGAATGTTACATTCATTTCTAGTCACCTATAAATGTGGTAGGGGTGATTAGATCACAAGGCTTTTCTTAGGCCCTGTTTACGCCTGGTATTAAGATGCGTTTTAGTCGATCACAAGTAGACGAGAGACATTCCCGTTCACACCTGGTGTTGTAATCCGTCTCTGTTGTCCACTTTCAACCTCTCCTGTCCTGATTTCTTCGAGGTGAGGGTCTATGTCATTTAAAAAAAAAAAAGTTTGATCTAATGGACAAAATAAGCTTGTGTAATTTACATATGAACGCACACAGAGACGATGGAAAAACATACGGAGAGCAATGCATCAGCTTTAGTTTCTGCTCTGATAGACACAAGACCAGCCGAACGCTGTGAGTGTGTGTTAGAAATCAGGAATGGTGAGAGAACATTGTGCTGGGTATGTTTTTCATCTTCAAACCAAACTTGGGTCTCCAGCCGACAAAGTTTAAACCCCGTCTGGCTAGAGCTCTTCTCATAATATCACTCATTAGGTCAGTAGACGGAGAGTAGACGGTGTTTTGTGGCTGTTTGAACACATTCAACCTCATGAGTGTTTACACTACGAAAGCAATCCGGTCTAATGTTTTCAACTACCCGGAAGTGGTCGAAAGTGGACAAGCTCACCGTTTACTCCTGTATTTAGTGTCGTCCACTTGTGATCCGATCGACTAAAACGCATCTTCATACCAGCTGTAAACCGGGCCTGAGACTCATTGGACCCGTTCACACCGGCACTGTGATTAGTGCTGTTCACTTATGATCAGATCAGCTGTGAGGGCTCTTACTAGGTGTAAATGAGGCTTTAAAGGATAAATGAGCTGAATTTAAAAAAAATATTGTATTGTTACAATGTCGGTAGTTGTAAAAATTAGGGCTGTCAAATGATTAATCGTGATTAATCACATCCAAAATAAAAGTTTTTTTTACATAATATATGTGGGTGCACTGTGTATAATTATTTTATATATATATAAATACACACACATGCTTGTATATATTTAAGAAATATTTTCATGTATATACTGTATATAGATTTATATATAATTTATATTATATATAAATATAAATATTTTATATATAAATAATATTTTTTTCTTAAATATACATGCATGTGTGTGTATTTATATATATATACAAAATAATTATACACAGTGCACCCACATATATTATGTAAAAAAACCTTTTATTTTGGATGTGATTAATCGTGATTAATCATTTGACAGCCCTAGTAAAAATACAACTGAAACTGGACTTTTATTAAAACTACAGAAGGGTGGCGCCAAAATCAAAAGTGCATTATGAGTGTTTTTGGCAAAAGGGAATAGGCATTTGTATCTGTTTTCTCTAGCAATGTAGCATCAAGTAAAAAAATAAATAAAAGCCTTTCTACTACATAGACAGCAGCATTTTATTAAAAGCCTGTGAGTTTTTATGTGTTTGAGCAGTGTGTGCACAGTTCCTCCGTATGATTTGTGTGTCTGTGTGTGTTTGTGCACTCTCGCAGACGTGGTCCTCTGAAGTTGGCAATGGCGAAGACGACCCACGTGGATTTCCCACCCAAAGAGGTGGTGTCCTACACCAAGGAGACGCAGACGCCCGCCACGACACAGCAGAAAGAGGGTAAGCTGTGGTCACGCACATCCAGGAGTTCTGACTAATACCATTCAAAACATTCTTTTTTTTATGTTATGGCCAGTAAACAAAGCAATTTCTGATATGTTATATCTGTTATATATTTAAAACACACACCCTAACATCCAGCAGACTGCAGATTTTTACATGCTTCAGGGGAATTCAGGGATCATGATATATCTGTGATCGGATCAGTAATGGCCAATGTTTTTATGTAACACTTTATTTTACAGTGTCCTTGCTGCTTGTTACATATACTTACCATAGTAATAACAGTAAATTATGCAAATTACATTACATTATATTATTATAAATTATGTAAATTATATTACATGAAACTAACCCCAAACCCAACCCTATATTAAGTACATGTAGTTAATTATTATTACTCGGTACTTAAATACTGTATATAATTGCACTGTAACAATGATGAGTAATTTAATAATCATTCTAATTCTGTGTGAATAGTGAAGTGTGAACTACAACTATAGCGATAGCGACACAGAGGAACAATTTAGTTGGAATCACTTTCAAAATTGTATTTTCCAGCTGATAAAAATATTGACAGCCGATCTGAATCCACCCAACTTTAAAGAGCTTGTGCATTTGAAACGGCAGACAACAAAACTATTCTACTCCGCTCTGATTGGTCAGATGACCCAGTCTGTTGTTATTGGTCTACTCCGCTCTGATTGGTCAGATGGCCCAGTCTGTTGTGATTGGTCTACTCCGCTCTTGATTGGTCAGATGACCCAGTCTGTTGTGATTGGTTCTCTCCGCTCTGATTGGTCAGATGACCCAGTCTGTTGTTATTGGTCTACTCCGCTCTGATTGGTCAGATGACCCAGTCTGTTGTGATTGGTCTACTCCGCTCTGATTGGTCAGATGACCCAGTCTGTTGTGATTGGTCCACTCCGCTCTGATTGGTCAGATGACCCAGTCTGTTGTGATTGGTCCACTCCGCTCTGATTGGTTAGATGACCCAGTCAGTTGTGATTGGTTCTCTCCGCTCTGATTGGTCAGATGACCCAGTCTGTTGTGATTGGTCCACTCCGCTCTGATTGGTCAGATGACCCAGTCTGTTGTTATTGGTCCACTCCGCTCTTGATTGGTCAGATGACCCAGTCTGTTGTGATTGGTTCTCTCCGCTCTGATTGGTCAGATGACCCAGTCTGTTGTTATTGGTCCACTCCGCTCTTGATTGGTCAGATGACCCAGTCTGTTGTTATTGGTCCACTCCGCTCTTGATTGGTCAGATGACCCAGTCTGTTGTGATTGGTTCTCTCCGCTCTGATTGGTCAGATGACCCAGTCTGTTGTGATTGGTCCACTCCGCTCTGATTGGTCAGATGACCCAGTCTGTTGTTATTGGTTCTCTCCGCTCTGATTGGTCAGATGACCCAGTCTGTTGTGATTGGTCCACTCCGCTCTGATTGGTCAGATGACCCAGTCTGTTGTGATTGGTCTACTCCGCTCTGATTGGTCAGATGACCCAGTCAGTTGTGATTGGTTCTCTCCGCTCTGATTGGTCAGATGACCCAGTCTGTTGTTATTGGTCCACTCCGCTCTTGATTGGTCAGATGACCCAGTCTGTTGTGATTGGTTCTCTCCGCTCTGATTGGTCAGATGACCCAGTCTGTTGTTATTGGTCTACTCTGCTCTGATTGGTCAGATGACCCAGTCTGTTGTTATTGGTCTACTCCGCTCTGATTGGTCAGATGACCCAGTCAGTTGTGATTGGTTCTCTCCGCTCTGATTGGTCAGATGACCCAGTCTGTTGTGATTGGTCCACTCCGCTCTGATTGGTCAGATGACCCAGTCTGTTGTGATTGGTCCACTCCGCTCTGATTGGTCAGATGACCCAGTCTGTTGTTATTGGTCTACTCCGCTCTGATTGGTCAGATGACCCAGTCAGTTGTGATTGGTCCACTCTGCTCTAATTGGTCAGATGACCCAGTCAGTTGTGATTGGTTCTCTCCGCTCTGATTGGTCAGATGACCCAGTCTGTTGTGATTGGTTCTCTCCGCTCTGATTGGTCAGATGACCCAGTGTGTTGTGATTGGTCCACTCCGCTCTGATTGGTCAGATGACCCAGTGTGTTGTTATTGGTCTACTCCGCTCTGATTGGTCAGATGACCCAGTCTGTTGTGATTGGTCCACTCCGCTCTGATTGGTCAGATGACCCAGTGTGTTGTGATTGGTCCACTCCGCTCTGATTGGTCAGATAACCCAGTCTGTTGTGATTGGTCCACTCCGCTCTGATTGGTCAGATGACCCAGTCAGTTGTGATTGGTTCTCGCAAGTCCTCATCCTTTTGAAAGTGCATTACAGTGGATTTGCTTCCAAAGCGCATAAAACAGCGTCTTCTCGACATGAACAACACGAGTCAAACTCTTCCAGTCTCAGCTACAACTACAGTGTTTGAGGCTCAAGCTATATGTTGTTCCTGGGCAGCCAATGAAGATCATAGACTGGCATTATGCAAATGTGTTACAAACCTACAAAGAAGTAAGACCGGAATTACTGACGACTCGTTTCAGTTTTTTCTTTTCATTTGGGAGTCAATAACTCCATTTATCTGTACTTAGATCTTGGCAGACCGTTTACATTCACAGCTATATTACACGCTACATGAAAGATAATATGTGAAAAGCATAATAGGGGCACTTTAATGCTCCAAGTGAACATAGTAATTGGCCAATGCTGAGAAACTCAAAACGGCTTTAGTCTATCACTAATGTAGAGTATAGATCACAAACAGTATAGTATATTTCCTTTCAAATCTGTTATAGAAACTGAATTTACAGTTTGAAATCAACAAATAAACTAATGCAAATAATCAAAATCCAGTAGTTAATAAAGAATAAAGCAGTATTGGTTGTTATGATTGTGGTCACTAGTATATTGTGCATCTCTATTTTTGATCTTCTCTTTTAGCCAGAAATCTTTTTGGTTACTAATGAAACATGTCTCCGAATCAAGTAGAAACTGATTCTATAATGCTGAGGATGCAGATCATGGTCAAAACAAGCAATCCCGAGCATCACACAGCATGACTGACACATGTCAATCAAAGGAGGAGGCTGCTGAGTGGCACTGCGTTTACACCCAGAGTTAGAGCGCAAGCCTCTGATCCCAGAGCTATTCAGATGTGTGTGTGTGTGTGCGTGAGACATCAGAAGTGTGTGAACCTTTTTGGAAATGATCTGACCGTATAGACGGTGGGCCGAGGGGGGATTTCGTGTTTTCAGACGATCTCTGGGGATGGATAACCCAGTTTTTTATATATAACCACTACACTTTTCAACAAAGCAAATAAAAATTGTTGCCACTCACATACTTTGCACATTACTATAATATCGGTAACTTTGTCCAGGTTATTTTCCCGGCGAATAGAGCAGGCGGCTACGTGTTGGGTCCGACATGCGTGACGTATTTGTTGCCTTCATCCAATAGCGTGCGTCGGAAAGTGTCGGTGTTGGTGACGCGTTTGTCAACACACGGGCGCGCTGATATGAAGTTGCTGTCTGACCTACAGTCTATGCTCTGTGCACATCTTTTCGAGAAGTGATTTTAGCCCAGGAAAGATTGAACTTGTTAACTAATTTTGCCCACTTATGCTACGTATTCAGTTTGACACAAAATGTGAATGTAGAGGTAACGTTATGCATTGTCACTGTTTTTATTTTATGTAACCATCTTTTGTCATACGATGTCCTGTCATTTCGTTGTAATCTTTAATAAATATACCGTTCTGATTTCACACATTTAATCCATGGTATTGCTTGGAAACACAACATCATGAAAACCATAGACATCTACAGCAGGATACAACGTTAAAATAGCCTAAATATAAAGTTATGAAACTTTACTTTGCCCTCAGCCAAAACGATTTGCCAAGGAACAAATTATAGATTAATGAGACCAAAGATTACCTGTTAGATATACACAAGTCGAATTATATATCATGTTTAACCACTAGACATCAGAGCCAGCGGCAAACGTCAGAAGCACTATAGCCGAGGTAAGGCTGTTCCAGGTGGGGTACATGAGCGCCCGGATCTCTCACTCCAAAAACGTCAGTTAAAATTTTTAAATAGGCTCTATCTTTACGAATAAACCATAGATTTGAGCTTTAGACAACTACATTGTCGACTGAAAAACTATTAAAACTACATTTCGTGACACAATAACAGTAGTATTTTGAAATTTCTAATTATATAATGGCCAAATACAACCAGAAACAAATTTTCAGTCTTGCTTGTGAAAAGTAATTGCTCGAGACCTGTTTTCAATTGTGTGGCGATTTGTACAGCCCCAAGCAGCACACAAAACACATTTTTCTCAATTCCCGGTATGAAATCTATGGGAAAGTTGCCCTCCGCAATATGGCCGCACCGTTGACGTACGCTCCAGCGGGCAATTGGGCGTCTATGTATTGATTATGTCTATGATAAAAACGCACATTTCTCTTTTTCCCGCACATTTTTACTATGGATGAAATCGCAAAAACATGAAGTGCTGCATGCATATATGTGAGGGAAATAGACCCACCATTCCCTTCACAGACATAAGTTGGGAGAAATTTATTAAATCTGTGTTTCTGTGGAAAGACCTTGAATGCAGAGAAAGTATTATAGCAGAAGAGGCAGTACAGGCATACAAATTACAAAGCCAGGAACCTACAAACCAGTTAGTCAAACCAGCTAACATTGGCTACCACAGGGAGTGCTACAGCCATTTCACAAATATCACGAAGATAGAACGAGCACAAAGGAGAAGAGAGAAGGCAGTATTAGTTGAAGAAACTGCAAATGAAGGTTGGTATTATATTGTACAGACAGGAGGTGCAGTAAAAGACATACAGTGCAGTATTATATTGTATAGACAGGTGGCGCAGTATATTACAGTGCAGTATTATATTGTATAGATAGGTGGCGCAGTATAAGACATTCGGTACAGTAGTATACATTTAAGAAAGTAGTATGTTTTACAGTAATATTAATTAAATATAAATGTGCAATGTATTAGCAGTAGCCTTATAAGAGTGTAATAGATATGGATTTCCAGTACGATCAAACACATACAGTTATGTGCAGTGTAATAGCAGTAACAGTATAATAGTACAAATAATATAAATATATTACTGTTAATACACTGTATATAATAAAAACATCCTGCAAAAATGTACCCTTCCAATTATGGCATTATTAACATCAACAAGGCCAGACACCTGAACGCTGTGAAACTGGTTTATTAACCATGTTAAGGGAACAGGTGAAACCAATATATGAAGGATGAGTTTTCCCCTGCCTAAAGTTTCAAACCATTTCTTAATTCAGTGATGTGGGGAAGGGTGCAGAACCTCAATCTATTGTTTTACACTTTTTTTAGTGGTAGAGGCAGAGGATGGTGAGGCAACTCCAGTAAAAACACGGGCTCTGAGGTCTAATGCCCGTGATCTCTACACATCCAAGCAAGCCCCACACCTCCTTCCAGTACAATGCATTATTTGCAAACATGAGAAGTACAAGGTTCAGAAACACACCAGGAAAAGGGTAAAAGAAAAACTAACACAGTGTGAAACACTCCATGCCGGGAAATTGCTTCTCGCCGCTGAAGGGAGAAGGGATGAGTCTCTCCTTCTCCATATCCAAGGCAGGGACTTGGTGGCTAGTGAAGCACGGTATCACTTCACCTGCTATCGAGATTATACCCGGTACCTGACCACACAAAAAAATGAGAGAACAGAGTCAGAAGTAAATCTGTACGATGTTTATGTACATTAAAACTCTGCTCTGTTTGATAGCATATGTTCTTTGATAGTCTAATCTTATTTCTATTACATGCCGTTCTTCTTGAGCTCTTAGCTCTCTGGTTATAATATTGGCTGCTTGCTGACCCTTTAATGTTATGTCAGATATAACTGATAATTAAATATGTTTTATATATCAAGAGGTTCATGTTTACCTTGAGTTTTTGGCGAACGTTTGCAAAACAGTCTGAGGTAATTATCCGGGGACATACAGTGGAGCTGTAGCCTATGTGAGTTGGACGAAGTGTTACCGTTAGAATTAAGTACTTAAAACTTTACACCAAATCAAATATGTAATCGCATGATGCTAGCTACTGCTAGTTAGCCAGCTGAAACTACCCTACTTAAAAAGACACTAACGAGACGCTTACATCCATTTTAATTCCAAAATCTAAACCAAGCTAATCTCATGCATACGATCGCAAGAGATCGTATGCAGGAGATTAGCTTGGTTTAGATTTTGGAATTAAAATGAAGGATGCATTAATCTACTAGTAATGTTGTAGTTTTGGTTCAGAGATGTGACCTAACGTTAGACATGCTAGCTACTATGTCAGTTAGCCAGCTGAAACTACCCTACTTAAAACGACACTAACGAGACGCTTACATACGTTTGAACAACACAGTGTACAAAACAAACATTTGTCATAGATATCATATTCTAATTAAATGAATACTTACAATCACAAAAACAATGTCCTTGGCGATTGTCACTGTGCTGCCGCCGCAGATGCTGTTCGTGTCTGACAGCTGAATCATCCGCGTAACAACTGTTCTAAATAAGCTACATCTGATTGGTTAATAATAATCCTATGTCAGTATCTTGCCACGCTATTGGCTCGACTGATATAGTAGGCAACCGCGTTTGCCTGCATATTTACGGTCGTGCATTATGATTTCGGGGGAAAATGTGCAACAAATGGGAGTGGCAACACTTTTCATATCGTTGAGGATAAAACAACCGTCCCAACTTTACAAATTCAGGTTCTCCCTCCATGGGGATCATTCATTTCGAAAAGTAAAGCAGATACGGGGCCTCGGCCCACCGTCTAGTAGTGAACATGGAGATGAAAGCTGAGGGAAAATTGCAGAGACTCGAGAAACATAAGACGTCAAGGCAAAATTAAACACACACACACACATACACACACACACACACACACACACATCCGTTTACAGAGACAGAGCGATAGGGGGCACAGGAAATGAGTAGAAGGTTAGTGGAGATATTGGAGTGTGTGTGTGTGTGTGTGTGTGTGTGTGTGTGTGTGTGTGTGTGTGTGTGTGTGTGTGTGTGTGTGTGTGTGTGTGTGTGTGTGTGTGTGTGTGTGTGTGTGTGTGTGTGTGTGTGTGTGTGTGTGTCCAAAGGCAGGTCAGGATTTGTGTAATTGCAGTTGTGCCCTTTCATGTGGCCGTTCGTGCATGTGTGTGACCGGCCCACTCATGACAAATACACAAGATCACTGCTTTGCCGTGTGCGTGTGTGTGTGTGTGTGTGTGTGTAGATGTTTATTTGATGTTTTTTTAAGAGATAATGAAAGAACATTTTAATGAAAGCCCTTTTAGGGATCTATTTTTAGGGATATCATGACTGTATAATTATTGGACAATTAAATTGCCATTTGTCTGATTAAGTTGATAATTGTTGCAGATATTATTAGGGATCATTTTTAATTTTTTACTATTCTTACAGTAAACTTACTTTCTATTACAGAATACTTTATAAGTTAAATATGTCTAATTGGAAGCACTATTATTAAAAAAATTCAAACTAAAACTAAATAATTTAATAAATTAACCCTAAATAGCAATATAAAAAAAACTAACAAAATAACAAGATCCATAAAAAACATTCTAAAAATTAAACTAAAAATATAAAAATCAAAGGTAAAACTGAAATAACACAGTGTATAACAGCTTTGAGACAGATCATGTAATATTTATGAGAAATTAATGTTTATTCAGTTTATACATTAAATTGATCAAAAGTGAGAGTAAAGACTTTTACTTTTAAAAATATGAAGCAGCACAATTGTTTTCTACATTGATAATAATAAGACATTAAGGATCATGTGACACTGAAGACTGGAGTAATTATGCTTTGAAAATTCAGCTTTGACATCACAGGAATTACATTTTAAAATACATTCAAATAGAAAACAGTTATTTTAAATTGTAATATATTTCGTAACATTACTGTTTTTACTGTGCATTTATTTGATCATAAATAGAATATTTGAAGCATAATAGACTTCTTTAAAGGGGTCATCGGATGCAAAATTCACTTTTATATGGTGTTTGCATATCAATGTGTCTTTGCAGTGTGTGGACACAACCACCATACAATGAAAAAAAAAATCCATTAACTCCTTTTTTGACAAATCCTCTAAAAGCCTAAACACTCAATAATCAGGCCGTTTGGATTTTCAGATTAATATGATGTCATTTTGGTCATGCTCCGCCCACGACCGCTGACGGACTGTCCCGTATTAGCATATTTCCCGTATTAGCATATTTCCTCCCTCAGCCATTTGTATACGGTCAGCACTTTACATGTCTTGTGTCGACTCGCCCCATGGAAGAGAGGGATGGGGGGAGCAGATGCTCATTATCATTTAAAGAGACAGGCACCGAAACGGGTCGCTGTGAACAGAGCTGTATTTGAGTGTTTTTTACACAACCATTGAGGAATTTTAACCAAAGTATGTTACAAACTTAACATGAAGACCCTAAAGAATCATACCAACTTGTGGAAAATGGGCATCCGATGACCCCTTAAAAAAAAAAAAAAATCAACCCTAAACTTTTGAACAGTAACGCATGTATGTAGATAAATATTGCTGTTTATTACTTGTTAATGTTATGTATCAGTTAAATATTCCTCCTGTCCCTTTAGTGAGAAATGAATATATTTTTACTGTATTTTACTTCTTGCAGTAATTTTTAATTGTACTTGAGTATATTTTACGGAAGCGTATTGCATTCACTTGAAGAAAAAAAATCTACTCTGTTTTTCTCAATTAACGAGTTAATTATCTCAGAATTACGAGATAATTTTTCATGGAAAAAAGTTTTTGCTCTGTTTTTCTGAATTAACAAGTTAATTATCTCAGAAAATAAGATATTTTTTCATGAAAAAAAAGTTTTTGCTGTTTTTCTGAATTAACGAGTTAATTATCTCAGAATTATGAGAAATTTGTCTTGAAAAATATTTTTTTCACTCGTGTTTTTATGAATTAATGAGTTACTCATAATTTTGAGATAATTAAGTAATTAATTCAGAAAAACGGAGCAAACATTTTTTTCCCATGAAAAATTATCTCGTAATTCTGAGATAATTAACTCGTTAATTCAGAAAAACAGAGTAGATTTTTTTTTCTTCAGGTGAATGCAATACGCCTCCGTAATATTTGGCTACAATGTCTGTTTGGATGATAGGATGCTACCTCGAATTGGGGGAAAAAATTATATATATTTTTAAGCTATTTCAGAGCAATTACATAAAAGTCATATCACGATACACATCAAATATCGTAAAAAGTCTGAAAAGATATCGAGCTATACATTTTTTTCCCACTTTTGTATCGCTGAGCCTCATCCCACTGCGTATTGAAAGTGTTAAATAAGACTTATCTGCAGACTGTCCAAAAGCTCTCCTCTCAACACACACACACACACACACCATCTCTCCTTCCATTCCTGCCACTGTATAATCATTTCATCAACTCTCACGCTCTCTTCTGTCTCTCCTCCAGCACATAACAAATCACTCTGGGTGACATTGTGAGGTTTTCCCATCTCTCTCTGATGGAGTGGTTTGTGGTTAAGAGGCATGTGGGGCTGTTAAAGGCTCAGCTCTGTGCAGGTCAGGAGGTGTGTGTGGCCGTTACTGTGCCCAGCGGGACAGAAGCTGTGTTCGAGTGCCAGATACGGTTACATTCACACGCATTCAGTGCAATCTGTAAATTAACTGACTGTCTTAAATCTTAAAGACTCACACCTGCATTGTGAGAGCGAGTTGCTAAATTAGCGGTGTGTGAGTAGAACCACACCGGGAAACACTAGTTGTCTGTCACATCTTAATTGTTGAATTTTTTTTCATGTTCAATCTGACCTGATATGACCGATATCTGAAGGTTTTCCAGTGGTGCTTCATCCGTCCGTTTTGTGGTCTTGGTGCGCATTCAAAAAGCTGTAGACGTGTGTACGGAAATCACTTTCATTACTCCCCGATCCACAGCTCTGCTTTGCTGCAGCACCAGGGGTTGTGAGAGTATAAAATTGAATTAAATATGATTGTTTTAATTGCCCGTGTGCTCACGGGAGGGTTAATATCCCGTACTAATCACAAGGATCCTCTCATATGGAGAGCATCTCTCTTAAAGTGAGGAACCCTCAGCCTAGCTCTTCACTGATCCCAGCATCTCGAAATGAACACTATTGTCCATCATCTCCTAAATACACTTAGTTCATCATTTATCAGCTATCAGTCAATGACACAGGAATTGCGACATTAATCATAGGGGTAATAAAGCCCCTGTTTTGCTCTTGGTATTGAGCTTTCTGTTGGTCGACGCGAAAAATCTGCATGATCAACTTTAACCCGTTGCGAAATCTGCATAGGGAAACCTTTCGCCCATTCCCGATCTCATCAAATTACTGGATTTTGCCAGCAAACATTCACTGAACAATGTTAAATGTGTAAGATTTTAATACATTGGGGCATTAGAGGTGTATTTATTTATAATGTCTTTACAACAAAATTAAAGGTGCAAAACGCAAGTCTTTGAGTTTTTGCAGAACTACGCCCCCTCTGGCGACAAGCGAAACTGCAACCAGAGTTGTGCACGCTCATGGAGCACACGCATCTTTTATTGGATATGTTTTATGTTTCATGTTGTACTATTCTTCCGAACACAATTCCTAGTTTATGAAACTGTTCACTAACAATGGTAGTAAAACCAATTCTGATTGTACATGTATCTAGCTTACGCTAAAACATTACACATTTTACGCATCGTCATTTGTTGTCATACATAGATTGGCTGTATCAAACATTAGAGACTGGGCTATATCTTACCGTTTTATCAAGAAAAAAGCCAACTGAGGATCCCGTTTGAGACCAAGAGCAGACCGGAGATCTCTCCATTTGTTGAATGCCTTCCCGAGGTTGACTCTCGTCTTACTCCGACGCCTGTCTGACTCCAATTTGGACCTTTTGGTGGCACTAGACAAAATTTTTCTTTTCTTTACTTTACGTGGAGTTTGGAATGGACTACAAGCCGGTCTCTTTGAATCCATCTTCTACATTTGACGCACGAGTTGTCTTTGCTGATGCGGAGAATGGCGGCGCCGGCGAATACACAAACCTGCCAGACATAGCCAGGTGAGCGTGAACGCGCATGACGTCACGCCCAGTCGAGCCCGAATCCCTCTTATATATTTTACTGTACAGGATTATAGAGGCAATCTCAGTGCGCAGAGAAGGGCTCATTCAGCCAATCAGGCAGTTCTTTAAGCATGTATAGGATAGAAAAACAGGTATTTTTAACATGAAAAGTTGCGCAATGCACCTTTAAAGAAATACGAGGTGACCAAAAAGTCACCTCTTGATGGAAATAATGGTGCGTTCACGTGCTATATGGTAATTATGGTAAATAATACCAAAAGCCGACGTAGAAAATGCACATGAACACCCCCTCATGTGGTATTTTCCACTGGGCAGCTCGTAGAATATTGTGACGCACGAGTTGCCGAGATGAGATAACCTTTGACCTTTTCAAAATGGAGTCGTGAATGGTAAAAATATGTACTATTCATGATCTAGAAAATATACAGCATATTATTTACCGTTTGAGTTTTGATAAATCATTTTCTTGCTGTAGCAGATGACATAAGCAATCTAAAATAGTTTTAGCTAAATAACAGGTCTGGATCTCCATCTTTTTACCACATTACGACAACAAAAGCACTTGAACGTAACACACTGCTAAATACCAGTTCACAAGTGGAAAATATTTTCCATAGCACGTGAACGCACCATAATATTACAACATTCATTTCCATCAAGAGCTGCATCAGTTTTTGGTCAAGATCTTGTATTGACAATGCAAGAGTCCAGCACTCTGTAAAGTCTCCTCCAGCACATCCCAAAGACTCTCAATGATGTGAAAATGATTCTTCATGCTCATCACAACCATTCCTTTACAGTTTGAGCCTGATGAATCCTGACATGGTCATCCTGGAATATGTCCATTATGTGCTTCCTACATGATTGTTTAAGAAATGAAAAGATACACACTCCAACAATTGGTTAGAAGAACTGTTGCCAAACATATAACATGCTAGAAACTTAATAATCACTGCAATAATGATCCAATCATAGACTCTTAAGCACTTGCCTATTTAAATCCAAACAGCGACTTTTTGCTTTTTCCGCCATATGTGAATTTCCAAATCCTGTGGATTCCTATTGAAATAACTGGATTTCGCCCACAAACATATGCTGAACAAGGGTAAATGTGACATTAAATGTGACCTTAAAATCCAGGCCTGTGATGCCCAAAAGTGACCCTGAACATTGATCTTTGTTGATCTGTTCGAATGAACTTTCCTGTGTGAGCTCGAAGCGCACATCTTTTTCTTTTTCTTTTTCCAGGGGTAAAGCCAATCACAAACAACCCGCTCATTGAGTTGCGCAGAAGTCCCGCAGTCTTATTCACAGAGCTACGGTTTGCTCGGTCGTCTTTCACAAGCACAAACAAGGAAGTCAGCGTTCGGAGGGTCTCTCTCTGTGTCCTCTTTCCTGCGGGCGTCCGACGGAGTCTGTGCACCTGCAGAGGACATCAAAGAGCATTAGTCTTGTTCTCGAACAACCTCTGACCCCATGGGGCGCTCGCATTAATACATTGTCCTTTCGACAAAGCCTGCCGATTACCGGCCGCTCTCTTTCTCTCTCTGCTTACGCCCTCCCTCCCGCAAAAAAAGCTTTTATTTCTTGAGGGATACAAAAGCTATAATTGCTGCAGCTTTGAGATGAGGTGTCGATGGGAAGGGGATCTGCCATCAGGGTGAATTCTGTTAAATGTTTCTCTCTCTCTCTCTCGTCCTCTCTGTGGGGTCACCAGGATCACTTGCTTTTCTCCAAATGGGCATTTTTGCTGGCAGGTGCATTACACCCCTTATTTTCAGATTGTCTTTCCGCTGCTAATGCCTGGCAGGTTGATTGCTCGGGTCTGGCTGGCAGAGAAAGGGCCGCGCTGCGTTCGGGCCCCGGACTGAAAGACACTGATTACTGTTTTCCTCCAAGCCTGATTGAGGCCCTTGAAAGGAAAGATTTTAACCTTCTCTCCTCTCTCGTTCCTGAGTACGGGCCCGGCACGGCGAGATGGCCCGTGTCATCAGAACGACTCCATAAACTCATCAGAGCGAACCCCCCCCTCTCTCTCTCTTCAAACCCGGCCTTTCCAGAGAGAGCCGTGGACACGTTTCCGAAGTAAAAGCTGACAGATGACATTATCATTTTGATTATTGCAGGAAAGGGCGATTTCGCTCTCTATTGAAACAAGTTTTTCTGGTCATGCAAAACAGCATGCCATTAACATGGGCGTAACACAAAACCATCGTTTTGATTATCGAATATGTCGAGAAATTCAAGGAAATTCATTATTTTGGCTTTGTGTCATTAGGTGAGAATCTTTGACGAATGGAAAACACTTTTATTTTCTATTAAATGGAAACCAACAGCAGTCCATTAGACGGATGTTCAAAGTCTTTAGTTGTAGCGCGATGTTCATAGTGTCCTGAGGTCAGAGCTTTGTCTGGGGAAAACATTGAAAGTCATTATTAACTGATCATATTCCCATTTAAAATGGTTCAAGAAGTCATTTTGACTAGTGGTTCTCGTGTCGTGGCTAAATGGCATTTGCTGCCTTATTTCATTTGAGAGCCGTGGCGGACGGGAGGATTTTCAGTGAATGTATTTCATTCGGTTTCTCACAGACAAGCTTGTCTTATGGTTTACTATAGACTTGGGCTACACGATTAATATAAATAAATGTGAGGAACTCGTGACCTATTGTAGTCAGTAGCAATGTTTCCGTCCTGTTTTTTATGCATATTTTGGGACACCGCATGAAAAAACCCTGAATGGAAACGCCAAGATGCTCATCAATTCTAAAAACGTGCATAAAGAAACGTATGCGCTCAATTGCAAAAAAACAATGCGCTCAAACTACGATGGAAACACATTTACTGAATACATTTCTCGATGTGCGTAAAAAAGCCGGAATGCCTGAGCCAAAGTTTTTGTCGGTATAATGCCTCACAGAACTGTCTTGGGGACGTTTACATGACACACATTTTCAACTAAAATCAAAAAAACTTTTTATGGGTTTTAGCCGTTCATTTATACAGCAATGGCGTTTTGGAGGACCTGAAAACTCAAGCTTTTGAAAACAGGCTTCAAAGTGCACGTTTCTGAATGCGATACCGTTATCGTCACATGTAAACACAGGTGTCATGCAGTAGGTGGCGCTATGCACCTTTGAGTGGGTACCGCCATTCAAAGGAAAAGAAGCAACTCGTTGCTCATAGTTGCACGTTCCAGCTTCCGTGTTTAGCACATTTAATGCACACTTTTGTAACAAATTACTCAAAAGTCATTACAGTTTATGTTTTATCTGCCCATCAGACTATCTGACATCGTTGCCATATGGGTTGTGTCTTGCTTCGGATATTTCTGCCATTCTGACACAGCGAGATTCATGCTTTCTAACCTTATTTCCACTATTTTCATTCTGCTGCAATTATTCTGCTCATTGTACACATAACATGCAAGGAGTTTATCTATTCATAATTGTGAGCACACTGTTCACATCTACCATTGTCTTGACTTGATATAATTACTAAGGAATTCTCTGCACATCCCTGTGTGCATTGGAGTGATTTTAATAACTTTAATGTACTTGAAGTCTGCAAAAAACACTAGGAAAATACAAGTTCGGGACAAAAAACTTGATCGGGACATCCCTAGTAATATTTTTTTTATTATGTTTAAGATTTTTATCTTGTAATAACAACATTATTATTTAAAAAAAAAAATCAAACATGGGGTTTAAAATCACAGTTGCAACATTTATCAGAAAAATGGCATTTTTAAAAATATTTTTTATATCCCAAAGTCATGCAGCCTTACATGGACTACTTTTAATGCTATTTTTTATGGTGGTTATATTTTTTCCATTTCAGAGCTTGACAGACCTGTCCCCATTTCCTTTTTTTTTTACTGAAAATGCAATGGGGCCATAATATTCTTCAGGTATTCTCCTTTTCCATGGAGGAAAGCAAGTCATACGAGTTTGGAATGGCGTGAAGGCAAATAAATGAAGACATTGCATTTTGGGAGCTATTGCTTTGAGGTCTTTTTAACATGTTTTTTTTTTTCCCCCTGAGCTTTTGCATTTGTTCAGGCTTCAGTGGTGTGAGTATTGTCGGAGATGAGCTGTGTGTGTGTGTGTGTGGCTTACAGCTGGTCAGGGCAGCAGCTTCATTTAGCTGCTCATGTTTGGGGGTGAATAGCGGCCCATGGACCCCCTGCCGACTCTCTAATTGCATGAACTTGTGTATCCGGAGAGAGTCTTGACTAAAAGCAGTCAGCCAGAAACCCCTGTGCCATCCCCGTGCCACCACACACACACACACAATTGCAGCAAAACCATCTGCCTAATACACACAGCCAGCCGTCAGCTGTCTCAGCCACTGGCACCTGCTGCCCTGCGTGTGTCTATGGGATGCGCTGCTGAATAGTCCCTGTCTCCGTTACACCGGGAGTCTGTTGGACGGGCTGTAGGTTAAGACCTCTGTGATGGCGAAGACCCCTGTAGATTAGAGAGAAGACAGACTAGATACAATGTTCACACACACACACACACACACACACACACTCTCTACAGGTTGTTCTTGTTTGCCTGTCAGCAGTCCTGGACTTTGAATTTGGTGGCTGATTCACTTTGGTTTCTCCACCTATTCAATTGATATTAATCAGAACCAGTGAAATGAAGCACATCCTCCCACAGTCCTGGTTATTTTATGTTACGGGCATTCAGAGTGAAATTAACATCTATCACCTGCTAGTTCACTTGTGTGTTACCAGCGGTGATGGGTAATCTTATCTTAAATACATGTATTGTATTTCAAGTACCAGTTACACTTAAAAATCTGCATTACATATTTTGGAGCTACTTTATATAGTGAGTTATTTATAAAATGGCAGATAAAATAGAGCATGTACTAACCACTATGGCCGATCGGTAAAAATAAAAGTACATTTCCCACTCTGAATGCTCAAAAAACACTGGTGTAATCTGTGTCCTGTTTTTACAGGTCTGCTTTTTTAAAGGTATCTTGGACCAAAAATTTTAATTTTAGATTTTAATAACATTTATCGGTAGCGTCTCATTTATTTAAACATTAATATGTTAACTAACATTAGCAAACAATGAGCAATACATTTTTAAAGCATTTATTAACTTTTGCTAATAAAAATGTTCATGTTAGTTCATAGTGCATTAACACACACCTTTTGATATTTGTTGAATTGTAGTACATTTTGAAAGTAAAATTGACTAAAATTAATAAATGATGTAGAAGTATTGTGCATTGCTAGTTCATGTTAACGAAAGTAGTTAACTAATGTCGACAAATGAAACCTTATTGGAAAGTGTTACACATTTATCACACTCTCTGACCCATACATTTAAAAAGGCTACTGTTCCTTTAAGAGGTCGTTTACATATGTTAATGACCTCTGTTTTGATTGGCTGACTTCATGCAACAGTTCATATTGTCCTTAGGCCAAGTTGCTGAACAGTGAAAAGGTGTTGATATGTAAATGTGGGTGTGCTGAATTGTGGTGTCAAAAGTATACAATTTGAAAGAATGCCGTGCTGCATTAAGTTGTTTAACACCAATCAGAAACTTTCTCACTTCAAACCTCATTGAATATATATAACCGGTAACACTTTAGTTTAGGGTCCAATTCTCACTATTAACTAGTTGCTTATTAGCGTGCCGTGCATATTACTATGATATTGGCTGTTTATTAGTACTTATAAAGCACATATTAATGCCTCATTCTGTGTGATCATATTCTACATCCCTGGTCAATACCTAAACTTAACAACTAACTATTAATAAGCAGTAATTCGGAGTTTATTGAGGCAAAGGTCGTAGTTAATAGTGAGAATTGGACCCTAATCTAAAGTGTGACCATGTAACCTCTTAAATATCCACATAAGAACTTTAACCAATGGTTTACAAATGCAGTGTTCTTAAAGGGATAGTTCACCCAAAAATTAAAATCCTGTCATTATTTACTCACCTTCAAGTTGTTCCAAACCTGTATGAATTTCATTCTTCTGTCGAACACAAAAGAAGATATTTTAAAGAATGTCGATAACCAGGCAGTTGGACCCCATTGACTTCCATAGTATTGTTTTCCTACTGTGGAAGTGAATGGGGACCAGCATCTCTTTGGTTACCGACATTCTTCAAAATATCTTCTTTTGTGTTCAACACAACATAGAAACCTCATATACGTTTAGAACAACATGAGGGCGAGTAAACGATGACAGAATTTTCATTTCTGGGTGAAATATCCCTTTAACCCAGTCAGAGTCAAGTATTAACAGTTTAAAGCATGTGTCCTTTAATAACACTGCAGCTCTGGTGTAAATGATCCTGATGTGTGTGATGTTACTGTTGCAGAGGAAGATGAGGAGGAAGAGGCCCCAGCACCACAACCAGAGGTCGAGGCAGAGAAAGAGAAACCAGTGGAGAAACACGAAGAGGAAGGTGAAGTATTGAATGCATCTCATGTTCATTGTCCTACCAACTCCACTGGAATGCATTACAGATCATTTGGTGTGTTTGGATGTTTTATATGTTTCACTATAATAATCCAAACAGTGATATTTGTTGACATTATATTATTCGTGATTGAAGAAGACAATTCACATATGTTCTGTCTTTGCAGAAAATGAAAATTGGCAGTGGTTGTTGCTGAAAGTATATATGTTGCTGATATATACTTGTGCATTCAGACAACAATTAAGCATCTTGCTTGGCTCAAAACTGGAATAACAAGAACGAACCTGGAACATTTGTTAAAGGGATAGTTCACCCAAAAATGAAAATTAGCCCATGATTTACTCACCCTGAAGTCATCCTAGGTGTATATGACTTTCTTCTTTCAGACGAATACAATCAGGAGTTATATAAAAAAATGTCCTGGCTTTTCCAAGCTTTATAATGGCAGTGAATAGCGGTTTCTTTTCGGAAGCTAGTTATTTTACTTTATAAAGTTTTAAATATGGATATTTTTCTTACACGAATGCATCGTTTTGCTTCAGAAGGCCTTTATTAACCCCTCGTTTGGGACACTTGTATCATGGATAGATGCACTTTTATGATGGATAGATGCACTTTTATGATGGAGAGATGCACTTTTATGATGGATAGATGCACTTTTATTATGGATAGATGCACTTTTATGATGGATAGATGCACTTTTATGATGGATAGATGCACTTTTATGATGGAGAGATGCACTTTTATGATGGATAGATGCACTTTTATGATGGATAGATGCACTTTTATGATGGATAGATGCACTTTTATGATGGACTTTTATGATGGATAGATGCCCTTTTATGATGGATAGATGCACTTTTATGATGGATAGATGCACTTTTATGATGGATAGATGCACTTTTATGATGGATAGATGCACTTTTATGATGGATAGATGCACTTTTATGATGGAGAGATGCACTTTTATGATGGATAGATGCACTTTTATGATGGATAGATGCACTTTTATGATGGATAGATGCACTTTTATGATGGACTTTTATGATGGATAGATGCCCTTTTATGATGGATAGATGCACTTTTATGATGGATAGATGCACTTTTATGATGGATAGATGCACTTTTATGATGGATAGATGCACTTTTATGATGGATAGATGCACTTTTATGATGGACTTTTATGATGGAGAGATGCCCTTTTATGATGGAGAGATGCACTTTTATGATGGAGAGATGCACTTTTATGATAGTTAGATGCACTTTTATGATGGATAGATGCACTTTTATGATGGATAGATGCACTTTTATGATGGACTTTTATGATGGATAGATGCACTTTTATGATAGTTAGATGCACTTTTATGATGGATAGATGCACTTTTATGATGGATAGATGCACTTTTATGATGGATAGATGCACTTTTATGATGGACTTTTATGATGGATAGATGCACTTTTATGATGGATAGATGCACTTTTATGATGGAGAGATGCACTTTTATGATGGATAGATGCCCTTTTATGATGGATAGATGCACTTTTATGATGGAGAGAGGCACTTTTATCATGGATAGATGCCCTTTTATGATGGATAGATGCACTTTTATGATGGAGAGAGGCACTTTTATCATGGATAGATGCCCTTTTATGATGGATAGATGCACTTTTATGATGGAGAGAGGCACTTTTATCATGGATAGATGCCCTTTTATGATGGGCATCTATAGATGCACTTTTATGATGGACTTTTATGATGGATAGATGCACTTTTATGATAGTTAGATGCACTTTTATGATGGATAGATGCACTTTTATGATGGATAGATGCACTTTTATGATGGATAGATGCACTTTTATGATGGACTTTTATGATGGATAGATGCACTTTTATGATGGATAGATGCACTTTTATGATGGAGAGATGCACTTTTATGATGGATAGATGCCCTTTTATGATGGATAGATGCACTTTTATGATGGAGAGAGGCACTTTTATCATGGATAGATGCCCTTTTATGATGGATAGATGCACTTTTATGATGGAGAGAGGCACTTTTATGATGGATAGATGCCCTTTTATGATGGATAGATGCACTTTTATGATGGAGAGATGCCCTTTTATGATGGATAGATGCACTTTTATGATGGATAGATGCACTTTTATGATGGATAGATGCACTTTTATGATGGAGAGAGGCACTTTTATCGTGGATAGATGCCCTTTTATGATGGATAGATGCACTTTTATGATGGATAGATGCACTTTTATGATGGATAGATGCCCTTTTATGATGGATAGATGCACTTTTATGATGGAGAGATGCCCTTTTATGATGGATAGATGCACTTTTATGATGGATAGATGCACTTTTATGATGGATAGATGCACTTTTATGATGGAGAGAGGCACTTTTATCATGGATAGATGCCCTTTTATGATGGATAGATGCACTTTTATGATGGATAGATGCACTTTTATGATGGAGAGAGGCACTTTTATGATGAGGCACTTTTATGATGGAGAGAGGCACTTTTATGATGAGGCACTTTTATGATGGATAGAGGCACTTTTATCATGGATAGATGCACTTTTATCATGGATAGATGCACTTTTATGATGGATAGATGCACTTTTATGATGGATAGATGCACTTTTATGATGGAGAGATGCACTTTTATGATGGAGAGATGCACTTTTATGATGAGGCACTTTTATGATGGATAGAGGCACTTTTATCATGGATAGATGCACTTTTATCATGGATAGATGCACTTTTATGATGGATAGATGCACTTTTATGATGGATAGATGCACTTTTATGATGGAGAGATGCACTTTTATGATGGAGAGATGCACTTTTATGATGGATAGAGGCACTTTTATCATGGATAGATGCACTTTTATCATGGATAGATGCACTTTTATCATGGATAGATGCAAGATGCACTTTTATCATGGATAGATGCACTTTTATCATGGATAGATGCACTTTTATCATGGATAGATGCACTTTTATCATGGATAGATGCAAGATGCACTTTTATCATGGATAGATGCACTTTTATGATGGATAGATGCACTTTTATGATGGACTTTTATGATGGATAGATGCACTTTTATGATGGATAGATGCACTTTTATGATGGAGAGATGCACTTTTATGATGGATAGATGCACTTTTATCATGGATAGATGCACTTTTATGATGGATAGATGCACTTTTATCATGGATAGTTGCACTTTTATGATGGATAGATGCACTTTTATCATGGATAGATGCAAGATGCACTTTTATCATGGATAGATGCACTTTTATGATGGATAGATGCACTTTTATGATGGACTTTTATGATGGATAGATGCACTTTTATGATGGATAGATGCACTTTTATGATGGATAGAGGCACTTTTATCATGGATAGATGCCCTTTTATGATGGATAGAGGCACTTTTATCATGGATAGATGCACTTTTATGATGGATAGATGCACTTTTATCATGGATAGATGCACTTTTATGATGGATAGATGCACTTTTATCATGGATAGATGCAAGATGCACTTTTATCATGGATAGATGCACTTTTATAATGGATAGATGCACTTTTATGATGGATAGATGCACTTTTATCATGGATAGATGCACTTTTATGATGGATAGATGCACTTTTATGATGGATAGATGCACTTTTATCATGGATAGATGCACTTTTTTCATGGATAGATGCAAGATGCACTTTTATCATGGATAGATGCACTTTTATGATGGATAGATGCACTTTTATGATGGATAGATGCACTTTTATCATGGATAGATGCAAGATGCACTTTTATCATGGATAGATGCACTTTTATGATGGATAGATGCACTTTTATGATGGATAGATGCACTTTTATCATGGATAGATGCACTTTTATCATGGATAGATGCACTTTTATGGACTTCAAAACAGAAACAGCAATTCACTGCCATTATAAAGCTTGGAAGAGCCAGGATATGTTTTAATATAACTCCTGATTGTATTCGTCTGAAAGAAGAATGTCATATACACCTAGGATGATTTGAGAGTGAGTAAATCATGAGCAAATTTTCATTTCTGGGTGAACTATCCCTTTAACCATTAGAATCAAGAATTCAACTATTCTGATTTATAAATGGAATTAATTTCATCCAATTCCACACCTGTCGTTTGTTCCGTGTCTGTTGGTGAGTGTAGCGGCCCCTCATGAGCTAACAGAGGAGGAGAAGTTACAGATTCTGCACTCGGAGGAGTTCATGGAGTTTTTCGATCACAGCACACGCATCGTGGAGCGCGCTCTGTCCGAACACGTGGATGTTTTCTTCGACTACAGCGGCCGGGACATGGAGGAGAAGGAGGGGTAACCATCAGCCCTAAAAAAATAAATCACAGAGCTGCTCATATGCACTGTTTAATGTGAGATGTGTGTGTATCTAGTGAGATGCAGGCTGGGGCGAAACTGTCTCTGAACAGGCAGTTTGTGGATGACCGCTGGTCCAAACAGCGAGTGGTAACCTGTCTGGATTGGTCCCCACTGGTACGTGACCTCAAAACTTCACTTTATAAATCAAGCATGCATGCATACAGTACATGCAATGATAATTACACATGAAATTAGGTATTGATCAAGTTTTAATAAATTATGCTTCTGATAAGTGATATAATATGGATGTAATATGTATTATATGTCATTTTTTGCATATTTGTAACAGTCAGCATAAAAAAAAAGATTAAATGTGTGTAAGTGGGCGGTTCTTTGCCAGAATGAGCTGTAATGTGAACCAGACTTAATGCCTGTAGTCAAAAGTTGTTCTTAAATAGACAAAGGTTTTGTTTTGCTGACCTGTACACGTGTGTTCACAGTATCCAGAGTTGCTGGTCGCCTCTTATAACAACAATGAGGAAGCCCCACATGAGCCTGATGGAGTGGCTTTGGTCTGGAACATGAAATACAAGAAGGCCACACCGGAGTATGTCTTCCACTGTCAGGTACACACACGCGCACACACACACGCACCTCCTGAAAACTCGATTTGGTACTCATGCATTGTCTGATCGACAGTTTTCTGGTTTATGTCGTTAATGTTAATCAAACAACAAAAGAAAAAGAGAAAATCTGCCACTGCACTTGACTGAATAACTTTTGTAGCCTAAATAGGATTTATCTATATTTATATTTTTACACAATATATGAAGAGTTTGGTTCCAAAACGCAATAAATCCATTTAGATTAATTTGAGTAAAAATGTGTTTTCTTTACCAAGAAAGTGGAAAGATGAAAACCACTATTTTCTGTTTCAAACTTTCACATAGCATTTGTAGGTCATAATAACAAAAAAAAAAAATCCAGGTTTTGATTTTCAAAGATTTATTATAAAAACGGATTATTTTTCCCCCAAAATGCAATAAATCCATTTTTTTTTTAAAATTCAAAATGCAATTAATCCATTGAATCAATTTAAAAGTGTTTTTTTTCATATTGAAACTGTTGAAAATACACAACAACGTAAGTTTATTAATATAATAGTTTTATTAAGAACTGTAAAGAAGATTGAAAACATTTTTCCTCCTCCCGAGTGCCTCATCTTCTTAATCTCCTCACGTAAATGATTCGATTTCGATGCCTTACGTTTCTTACCCACCGCAGAAACAACCACAGGTTCATCAATGCCGTCAAAATTATTCTTTTTTTTGTTTGTTTGTTGATCGAAAAGTACAAAATAGATAAGAAAAACTAGGAAGCCGGGTGTGTTTAAGGCGCTGCCGTTACTGTTTACATTGCGTGGAATGGTGCGTTGTGATTGGTTGAGAGCGGATATATCGCATTCTGAAGAGAAGGGAGACTGGCGTTTGTCGCGGTTTGGAAAGAAAGTGAGAACAGAATAACACGGCGGATATCGCATTTTACTTAAAATTAAACATTGACTTTTCAATACCAACCAGATACAATACTGATTTTTGCAGTAACTAATTTTTTTTTTAAATGGTTTTTTTTTTTTAAAGTGGTTTTGGAACCAAACTCTTCATATATACATTTGATAACATTTAATTTAACATTTAAAGTGTTTTTGTATCTGATAGACCTGTGTACATGTGCTTTTTCTTGTAATTTTTATTTTTACAATTGTGTACAATTTTCGTTGTGAAACCCCCCCCCCCAAAAAACGTATTTATTAGAATTAAAGGTTACATGGATCAAAAGTAGGGCTGCACGATTAATTGCAATTAACGTTTAAACCATTTTGAAATCACAAAGGCTGCGATTATTATTTTTATGCGCAGCTTGTCAGTGACGCACGGCTCTGTGATCCGTAGGAAACGCTGCTCCATATGAAAGCACTGTGAGTTTGAGTCGCTTATAATGTGCATTTGAAAAAGCAAGACGCCAAACATCTTTCTAAACATGAGAAGCATTTATGAACCTCTTATCCAACAAAAGACAACATTTAATAACATGATTTTTACTCCAAACTCACTTCATAACAACAGTTGAGCATCCCTCTGTGAGACGACGTGGCTTCTTACACAGAATAAGGCACACAACATAATATTTCATAGTATTCTATACAGTGATAAAGGCTATGTCTATTAGCTTTGAAGTATAAATATACTTTATTATCATGAAAATACCCGAGAAGACTTGAAGAACTCGGATAAACCATATATTGTCGTAGTCGTGTTCAATCAATCAAAAGTCAAAAGTCATGCTTAAATTGAACACAAGTGAGGCTGAGATTTGAGAACTGCTGGGAAGAGGAAGACTTTCAGTGAATATTGACTTTATTTGAGTCTCACAAAGCTATTGTATGTCTTCAGAAGACTTGAAATATTGGCTTATGGATTACTTGTATGTCCTTTTGGAGCTTGACAGTTCTAGACACTGACTCATTGTATGGAAAAAAAAAGTAACATTCTGCACAACGTCTTCTTTTGTGTTTCATGTAAGAAAGAAAGTCATACAGGCTTAGAGCAACATGGGTGAGGGGGAATATTCATTTATGATTGAACTATTACTTTAAACTCTGCAAACACATGCGCGTTCATGCACATACTCAGGTTCGTGAGGTTTGTAAGTCAGTAACACTTCTTATATTCAGTATTCTGCTTACTAAATATGACTAAACCCTCCAAATACAAAATCTGCGTACTCCTTTTGCATTCCTCAGTTCTGACTTGGTAGATCTTAAAGTCCCCCTTACCTGTAGTCAATCATTTTATCCCTTAAAACTCATCTTTGATCACCAAAATGACATATTTAAAAAATTGTCCTTGAATTTTTGTTTCCGTCATGCCTTAAAATAGATTGAATGTAACTGAACACCCTTGTGTCATTTAGTATACGCGGTTTATGCAAATGAGCCCCGCCTCCACTCACTCACACCAGCTCAGCATATTAACCATAAAGCGTATTAAAAACACCACATAGACATAAACAACATTAAAAGATTGATTTTCACCACAGGGTTAATTTCACTAAATTAACATTAATAATTTCAACTAAAATCATAATGCATCTAATTAATAAGTTCTTAGCAACATGTAAATGTGCAAAGATTTAAACATTTTTAGAGGTCGCTGTGTTAATAACCATGTTATTACTACATTAAATACCATTGACCATTACAAAATTGAGAAATTCTTTGAAATTTCAAATTACACATGAACTACAGCAAAAAAAAACAAAAAAACATTACCGATATTTATGAGAAATTTTAATTGAAAAAAATCTTTATATGAAATTTGTAAGACCTTATAACATGAGAATTCCCAGTGTGAGCTCTGTTGACCTTAGTTGATTTAAACACTCAGTAAAGTCATGAGATTTTTATCTCCGTGGTGGTGTATTTGTTACTGTATGTGTTACTGTATGTTCAGTGTGTGTTTGGCCTGAGGTGATCCGTTGTGGATAGCCTGAGTAGAACCACATGTGCTGGCCTCAGGAACGGATACACAGCTCGCTCTCTCTCTCTCTCACACACACACACACACACACACACACACACACACACACATCCTCTCCCTATGGAGGATCTCTTTCCCACTCTACAGATAAAGCGTTGTTGAAATCCGGTTCGCGTACCTTGAAGTGATAAAATAAAATTCTGTATCAAATTTAGAGGCAAGACAAGTAGTTTGTTTAGGCATGGTTTGTTGGGAAATTACAAACCTGCGCACACAAATTCAAACGAATATAACTATATAGAATAAATTTTTAATGCGCATGTGAACGCCATCAGGTCACAGGTTCGCGTTTAAAGTCTGTTTAGAGAGAACGCCGTCGTCTTAGTGGCCCCTAATGTAATAACAAATGATAATTTAGCTGGAAGTGAATCAATCAAAACCAACTTTAGCCGGAAATAACATTATTTAAAATCGCTATAAAGCCAAAACAATCTCTGTTACCGTAAATTGTATGTTTATCTCTGTAAAGCTGCTTTGAAACAATCTCCATTGTTAAAAGCGCTATATAAATGAAGATGACTTGACTTGACACATACACACACACACACACAGAGAGAGAGAGAGAGAGCTGCGTTCGGAGTTGGACTTGTTACTTAGCTGAGTATGTTGTATCTTCTAGTATCTTCTTAGCTGAGTATGTTGTGGCTGGTAAACTGGAGAGTGTGATGAACATTGATCAACACATACATGAAGCACATCAAATATGGTAAACGAAGGGTCAAATCTGCTTGCTTGATGCGTGAGAACCAATGAGTTTTGTTTTCACGTGAGTTTGAGCGTCCGCAAGAACCAATAAGGTTTGTTCTCACGTGGCAAACAAGCACAGCTGCCCCTGCCTTTGACTATATTTGATCAATGTTTATATGAATTAAAGCCTAAATTACATCTGATCTTCATATAAAGCAATAGTGTCTCTACAGAAGACCTGAATTAAACTGCTTGATTCATATATGTCTATGAACTTTTTGGATCTCTCTCTCTCTCTCTCTCTCTCTCTCTCTCTCTCTCTCTCTCTCTTTCTCTCTCTCTCTCTCTCTCTCTCTCTCTCTCTCTCTCTCTCTCTCTCTCTCTCTCTCTCTCTCTCTCTCTCTCTTTCTCTCTCTCTCTCTCTCTCTCTCTCTCCTCTCTCTCTCTTCTCTCTCTCTCTCTCTCTTCTCTCTCTCTCCTGTAGTCTGCGGTCATGTCCGCAGCGTTTGCAAAGTTTCATCCTAACCTGGTTGTCGGTGGCACTTATTCAGGACAGATCGTCCTGTGGGACAACAGAAGTAACAGGCGCACCCCTGTCCAGAGGACCCCTCTCTCTGCTGCGGCCCACACGGTACATGGCATCACACACACACACACACACACACACACACACACACACACACACACACACACCACGCAGAAAAGGAGGGGAAGCAGTAGCTGCAGTCCAAGAATCTTGAGATATTATTACTGTGATGTCCTAAAAACAAAATACTGCTTATTTTTCACATTGGTTTTAATATTTTTGACACCCTAACCCAGAGCTCCAGACTAACATTTTTTTTTGGAGCATACCAAAAAGTATTTGGCAGCACAGAGGGGCTGACAATAAAGCACTGAGCTTAATTTGAGGTGTAGATAAAATTAACTTTAATTATTGTCATTCATAATGTCTTAATGTTAATTCAAAAGCAAAACGAGTGAAGAAATAGATATCAGGGAGTGAAAATAAGCGTCCTCTGCAGCCGCCTACTGGTTACAACGGTAATTTAAAGGTTTTTTTTTTTTTTTTTTGATTGAGTGAGTGAGTTTTCCTACATCTTGAAACTTTCAGTTTTATAAATGGGAACAACAATTTTTGAAGGATGAACAAAAAATGTTTTGGTCATCACATTAAAAATAACATTTAAATATGATACTATAGTTTTGAAGTGCTGGAAAAAGATGTGTAGTACTCGTAAGCGTTTGACTGTCACAATACAATAGTTACAGTTCGTGTTACTACATTAAATCTAGGGGTGTCCCCGACTAAGGATTTTCATAGTCGAATCAGATTCGTCAAGTCCTGCCTATAGTCGACTAATAGTCGAATCATGTGTGTGGTGTTGGGGAGGGGGCGGGGCTTTAACATTTTAAAGCCGCGATCTACAGAACATCACACAAAGATATAGAAGAAAATGTATAAAAACATTTTGGATCAATAAAACTAAGAAATAACATAAATAACTGCAGAAAGGCCACACTGCAGATAGGATTTGCATTTCACATGCAAATCAAATTAAATCGGCTGAATTGCCTGTACGAGCATGCTCTAAGTAAGCCTACAGCGCAACATCGATGGACTGAAAAATAACCAACAATTAAGAACACAATATAAATTTTAAAGGAGCTGTATGTAAGATTGTGGCCAAAACTAGTACTGCAATCACTTTCAAATTACTGTAGAGTGGTGTATCCCTTCCCCCTCCTCCCTGACTCAAGGTTGCCAGATCGGCAGCAGGATCCAGCAGGAACGTGACGAGCTGCAGCTGTGGTAACTAGAGCAGAGCTGGCAACCCGGATGCCGCAACACTACTGACTTCGTGATTGGTAGATAGGTGGAGGGTGGAGCATCAGACCAAAACACAACATGACAACATCAACATCAGTTGAGGGCTGCAACTGCACTTTTTAAATGACAATATCCTGGCCAGACTACTGTTGTCAGTGATATAAGTATTTGAAATGTACATGATTTCTTAATGTCTAGTGACATTTCAGGGCCATTTTATGATGAATTGAAATACATTTCTTACATACAGCTCCTTTAATAAAAAAAAATACAAAAACGAAATAAGTCAGAATCAAGTCACAAGAAGCAGAACAAATGTGTGCAAAATGCCTAAAGTGCAGGGGAACAAATATTCAAAACACAAGTCACAAATAGTTAAATTAGATCACCCTGAGTGATCAATTAATAAAATAAAAATAAAGAAATGATTAAAATAACGAAAGTATGGCCAGGATTGTCAACTTTGTCTTTTTAACTGCAGAAACAACAATAAACGCTAAACTGGAGCGGCAGTCTTTTTAGCTAAACGTGTTCACAGTATCCAAAAATCAAATTAGAACCGGCTGAAATGTTTTGAAATCACTTGTACCCATACCTGATCGAAAAAACTAAATCCAGTCTTTCACTCTGTGTCCGTTTGAGTCTTTTCAAATTGTGTGCGCGGATAAAATACATTCTAAAACGCTCAACGTGAAAAACGCTTAACGGCTTTGTCCTAAAACTGTTATATTAGGCTAAAAAATCAAATTCTGTACACACCTTATTAATAAAGCATACTATATATATAGCCTACAGAAAAGCAGATGAGCCCAGAATATGAACGCAAAGCGTTTTATTATAGGCTACGTTAAGCATTTTCCTCCCATAGAAAACCGTTAAAGGAAAAGCTTTACGTGACTTTCTATCTGAGAAACGCGTTGCGTTCATATTCTGGTTCATCTGCTTATCTGCACATAGAATGGTTTCTTAAGGTGTGTAGCCTATACTGTGTACATACATTAAGCCCGTAAAAGTGCCATTTAAGCGTTTTAAAAGCTTTTAAGCGTTTTAGAACGTCCCGAGGAAAACCAACCTGTTAACGTTGGCCGGCAGAAGTGCGATCATGGTTTTCCTGATGCTAAATCCAGCCTTGGAGAATATCCTTTCTGATGGTGTGCATCTTTAGATTTTCTTATCCCAGACATTTTTAAAGATTTAAATCCCTGCCGACAAGACGCTCCTCTGTCGGTCACGGATCGAAAGTGAAACTTAAATCTGTCACGGGGTGTTTGGATTTATTCACGCTGCACGCACGTTAAAAAATATTTATTAAAAGCTTCTTTCTTTGCACATTTTTATTGACAGCATTATCATAATCGGCTGTATATTAACGTATTGACAGAAAACCAGTAGCTCCATGTGAAATCAGACATTGAGCACACTCATATAGCCAAAATGACATAATCCTCGTGTAATAACACATCTGCGAAGATTCGACCGTGAGATTGGTAGTCGAATCAGGCTCCTCCTATCGAAGCATCGAATCTTCGACTATTCGGGGTCACCCCTAATTAAATCCATGGTGAATGTTGCTGATTTGTGGACTTAAAGCCTTCTATAACTTGTTCATTCTTGGCACAATGTTTCTCAGCGCTGTTTGATCTGATATCTATGGTTAAAACAGAGAATTCTGCGCCGAATCTGAATGTTTCTCACTGGATCTCGCAGCGATGTTATTAATTCTGTGGCAAATTCAATAGATTTCTCAACTGGATCTCCCAGCGCTGTGTAGTAATGATGTCGTGTGATTATCGGTCCGAACTAATAAACGGTCCGTGAAGTTAATTTGTTCCGCTTTCCATTCGTTTGCCGTTTGATACTGGTTGTGGTTGCTGACCTAGATCAAATTTTACTCGCACTGGCTGGAAAAATGGTCGCAAAATGCAACCATTTGGTCGCAGTCTGGAGTCATTTCATTTCTCTTTATTTGAAAGGGGACAGTGTACATTAATCAACATTGAAACAATGTAAATGTACCCGAGTTAGCTCAGAAGTGCTAATTTTCATCGGTAGTCCCCCAGCCAGGTGTAAAAAAGGCAACCTTAAAAATAACCACAGGTATAAAATCACAAAAATAAAATTACAAACAACACATTATGGTTAAAAATTACAATTCATATAAAAAATAAATAAATACACAATGTTTAAGTGTACACAGAAAGCATTAGTGCCTACAAGTTTAGTCCTCCCCTAACCTTACTGTTCTGTTTCTCCTCCAGCACCCAGTGTACTGTGTGAATGTGGTTGGCACACAGAACGCTCATAACCTCATTAGCATCTCTACTGATGGAAAGATGTGCTCCTGGAGTCTGGACATGCTGTCTCAACCACAGGTACCCACAATTCTCTCTGCTCTCACATGACCCTTGCCATCAAAAATTCCTTTTTTCAGAGTTTGAATATCCTACTCAAAGAAACAACTCGCTCACTCAACCAGTAAAAACAGTGAATGTTGTGAACAAATCTTACCGACAAATGCCAAGGGAAGTGATTTGTTGGCTTCAGAAGCACTGACTCACTGAGAGCCACAACCTCTTCCCTGCTGCCTTACACACACACACACACACACACACACACACAGAGAGAGAGCTGCGTTTGGAGTTAGTATACCATTAACTCATCCTTGAGTTTCCAAGAACATTTGCCAAACCACAGTGTCAGATGTTAATGATTGGTAAAACGCCGGCTGAATTTAAATTACGCATTTCTAATCTGTGAGAGAGGCTATTGGCTGCGGTGTTATTGATGTGTGTGTGTGTGTCAACAGGACAGTATGGAGCTGGTGTTTAAGCAGTCTAAATCCGTTGCGGTCACCTCCATGTCCTTCCCTCTGGGTGACGTTAATAACTTTGTGGTGGGGAGTGAGGATGGATCAGTGTACACAGCCTGTCGCCATGGCAGGTAATACACACACTTACACACACTGTTCACTGCAGGAGATCTCTGCATCTGTGCATGTAATCTGATTATGCAAACATACATTTTCTTTCTCACAAATTTAGTGGTCGACTGATATATCGGCCAATCGGTTTTTCGGTGTGGCCGATATATTGGACGCTGAACTTTTATTTTGACGAGACGCCAGACTTTTATTTTGACGGCGCTGAGAACACCCTGTGATACTGCAGCGTCTGAACACACGGCTCTCCCTTTCTTCTCTATTCTCCCATTCGTCTTCAGTCCGTGCCAATAGGCTTTATGCACAGCTTCACTACTTCCTGAACTTCAGCCAGCCCTTTGTTTCCTGTCTGTCATTATTGGACAAACTGATTAATCCAGGTGTGCCTGATTATTGTTATTGAGGCCAGGCGCACCTGGATTAATCAGTTTGTCCAATAATGACAGACAGGAAACAAAGGGCTGGCTGAAGTTCAGGAAGTAGTGAAGCTGTGGCATAAAGCCAATTGAATTTAGTAATGGTCATTTTATTGATCTGTGAATCTTGTTCATCATAATGAACTAAATCTCTCGATAAGTCATTTCGTTCATTTCAGCAGAATATAATTAAAATGTTACATGTTAATAGCCAACTTCCGCAACACATCAACTTACAAAGTGTTGATCACATTTAGAATAAGAAAAAAATTGCAATGCAAGGACAAGGACAAATTATGAGAATTTTTAAACTATTGCTTAACTGGGTCTTAACTGGTAACTGTATGTTCTTATTATATGTAGGTATATTTGCTTTATCAAAGTGATTTTTCCCCAATCATACGGATAAAGTTTAAAGCATTACCAATTCTTTATTACCACATGCAATGTTATGGAAAAGAAAAATGATAAATTTTAAGAAATAAAAAAGCTACAATTTGAGACCAGACACGCACCATGTATATATAATTTTTTTATTTATATTTGTGTAAATGTGGATTAGACATAGTTCAATGTATAATATGATTATATGAACATATTTTTGAAAGGGGAAATTTGTGGAAAGGCATGTTTTAATGTTTCTTTAGTGGACTGATCAACACGCTTGTTTAGTTCACAAATTTGTTGTAATTACTATAGTAATTATTAATTAATAGAATAATATAAATAGTTATAATGACTTATTGAATGTCAATAATTGAATAAGTATCATTGAATGATAAATATTAGTGTGTGTATATTTATAGTGTATATATATATATAAAATTAATTGTAAGAAAATAGTAAATTAATGTGTATGAGTTATTAATATATTTTTTTTATTAATAATAGTGTCTACTGTAGACCGTAGAGCTTTACTGAAGCAGAAATCATGTTATGATCGTTATCTGTTATCTCCCAAAACTATATTGCTCTGAATGGAAGTTCCTGCACATTTTTTTTTAAATTAAAAATATGAAAATCACCAGTTTATGAATGGGATATAGTAGATGTGTTTGTGTGTGCTGTACTGAGCTGAGAGAGCGAATGTTTCCTCTTCATTTGTGATGCTGTGATTATCTCATCCTCTACACACACTCTCAGCATCTCACTCGGCTGTTTACCTCTCACAGTAATGAGCTCACACACAGCACACACACACTCAGCGGTGTGTGTGTGTGTTAGTAATGTGAAGTGTTACCTGACTGATGGAAACATGCTGAGATTATTAACCCTCTGTCATTCTGTCTGTGTGTGTGTGTGTGTGAGCAGTCGGGCAGGGATCAGTGAGATGTTCGAGGGACATCATGGTCCAATCACAGGCATTCACTGTCACACAGCGACTGGGCCGGTAGATTTCTCTCATCTCTTCCTGACCGCCTCTTTTGATTGGACTGTTAAACTCTGGAGCAGCAAGGTAACGGATCATTCATACACACTCATTACTTTACACTGTCATTCACGAATCTCTCAGCTGACGGTGTGTTTCTCTCTCTGCTGTAGAATAACAAGCCGCTGTACTCGTTTGAGGATAACTCGGATTATGTTTATGATGTGATGTGGTCTCCGGTACATCCCGCCCTGTTCGCGTGTGTTGACGGACTCGGACGCATCGACCTGTGGAACCTCAACAACGACACCGAGGTTACAACAGCATTACATGCCATGAAACATCACTGATACACACACTTGCATATGCAGAAATAACTTTATTTATTTTCACCACACAGGCTTTTCTACACTGAGAAACAAAATCTGATTTCTTTTAGTAGTGCTGGGAAATATAAACAAGTATATCCAATACATTTTCAGTTGATTTTTTTTTTAAAGTCCCCCTGTAGTCAATCATTTTATCCCTTAAAACTCATCTTTGATCACCAAAATTACATATTTCATGCCTTAAAATAGTTTGAATGTAACTCTACACCCTTGTTGTGCCTGATGAAGACCTGAGGGTCGAAACGTTGCCTTTTAATAAATCCTTTGGAGCAGTAATTTTCAGTGTGCGGACTTCACACTTCTTTATTTGACTTATGAATTTACACATGGTTTGTCCTAATGCACATTAAAAACACCACATAGACATATAAACAACATTAACAGCTGAATTTTCACCACAGGGGGACTTTAAGTACTGTGGCTGTGGGTTTACCAAGCAGGACCAGTATATGAACATTGGACAGTTTGTTGTGATCAGCCTTGTCCAGTTTGTAGTTCAACAGCAAGTGTGTGTTTGACAGCAAGTTATTTTTCAAATATCAGCATGAAGTCCTTCTATTACATGTTACGTGACTTCTGTGATTAATAATGTGGATGGATCAGATACTGACTGAACAAATGGTATTATTGGTATTATTAGTCAAGCTCAATGTGTCCGTGTGTGTGTGTGCAGGTGCCCTCTGTCAGCGTGGCTGTGGAAGGGAGTCCTGCTCTGAACAGACTGCGCTGGTCTCAGTCGGGTAGAGAGATCGCCGTCGGGGACTCAGAGGGACAGATACACATCTACGACATCGGCGAGGTGAGAGAGTAGAGTTTACTGAACACACACATCACAGACTGACTTCACATCAACACCTTCAGCTCCGGGGCGGCTTTCTCACTCGCTCTGTCACGAGACAGTCGTGTAAAAAGCCTATGCGGAGCCTCTAAAGATGACACACACCACAATTACACGTCTGCCAGAGAGGGGCCCTTCAGGGGCCACAGAGGGCCTCTGTCACTCACGAGAGGGGATGAAAGCAGAGCGAGTAGAAGAATGAGAAGTGGGATTGTTAGCCAGGGGTCAGTTCACTCTCAGAATAGCCTGATCGTCCACTGTTTACACGTCTTCACAAAACGCTCATATTACACTGTTTACACCCCTTTACAAAACACTTACATATTACACACTGTTTACACCCCTTTACAAAACACTCACATATTACACACTGTTTACACCCCTTTACAAAACACTCACATATTACACACTGTTTACACCTCTTTACAAAACACTTACATATTACACACTGTTTACACCCCTTTACAAAACACTCACATATTACACACTGTTTACACCCCTTTACAAAACACTCACATATTACACTGTTTACTCCCCTTTACAAAACACTCACATATTACACACTGTTTACACCCCTTTACAAAACACTCACATATTACACACTGTTTACACCCCTTTACAAAACACTCACATATTACACACTGTTTACACCTCTTTACAAAACACTCACATATTACACACTGTTTACTCCCCTTTACAAAACACTCACATATTACACACAGTTTACACCTCTTTACAAAACACTCACATATTACACACTGTTTACACCTCTTTACAAAACACTCACATATTACACACTGTTTACTCCCCTTTACAAAACACTCACATATTACACACAGTTTACACCTCTTTACAAAACACTCACATATTACACACTGTTTACACCTCTTTACAAAACACTCACATATTACACACTGTTTACACCTCTTTACAAAACACTCACATATTACACACTGTTTACACCCCTTTACAAAACACTCACATATTACACACTGTTTACACCTCTTTACAAAACACTCACATATTACACACTGTTTACACCTCTTTACAAAACACTCACATATTACACACTGTTTACACCTCTTTACAAAACACTCACATATTACACACTGTTTACACCTCTTTACAAAACACTCACATATTACACACTGTTTACACCTCTTTACAAAACACTCACATATTACACACTGTTTACACCTCTTTACAAAACACTCACATATTACACACTGTTTACTCCCCTTTACAAAACGCTCACATATTTCACACTGTTTTTTCCTCTTCTCTCCATAGCAAATCGCAGTCCCACGGAGCGACGAATGGACCCGGTTTGTGCGAACGCTGGCGGAGATCAACGAGAACCGCGACGATGCGGAGGAGCTGGCCGCCCAACGCCTTTCCGCTTGATCCTCACGGAAACCAGCAAAGCTGTAATCATCTCTCTCTTTGGAAATGAAATTATTTGTGTCTGCAAACCTTTGATTCTGCCTTTTGTTTGGAATGAAAATATGTGCCGTTGACCGTAGGTGTGCGATTCATAGTGCGAGAGCAGAAGGCCTCCCTGTCGCCCCACAACCAGAAGCCTTAACATTTGCATGCAAAAACAAAAACCATAATGAATGTTTCTGTTTTTCTATCCAGGTATCGCTGAGCGTGCTAAACTCTCAGCTCATTATGCACAGCCAAATATAAACCATTTACAAAGATAAATCTCATTAAACCGGTGTCTGGCTCATAGTTCATCCCCAAAATTAAAAAAGAATAAAGAAAGAAAATACTTATAGATTTTCATGATAGTTAAACACATTTTCCCCCTCCACGTTTCAGTTTAAAGCAAAACAAAAATCTTTAATTGTTAGATTTACTGCCTTAAATTTACACAGATTTGAGCAAAACTAATTTTGTATTTCAGTTTTTTTTTATTGTAATACAGTAAGAATGGTTAATTGACATTTAGTAGAAAATGTCCAAAAAATATCCTTCGTTCTCTTTAAAATGTAGCTGTTTTCTTTTGATTTTGGGGTCGAAATATGGAAAATGAGAGGTTTTTCCTATCTTTGAGAGGTTTTGTAAGATTCACCCTAACATCAAACTGTTCTCAATACTAGTAAACCGTTGTACTCTATCAAACTCGATCACAGACCTAGAGAAATCTCGAGATCTACCTCTTGTAGAAGGTTTCAGTGGGACACATTCAGCATCACGAGTGGAGATTTCTGCTGTCTAGCTCTGGACCAAATGCTGGAGTAATTTGTGACTTTCAACTCTTTGCTCTTTTTTTTTTTCTCCTGTTAATGATTGATCTTGTTCCTCTCCACCTTAGCAGAGGCACAATCACGTATTTATTACACATATCAATATACTGGGTTGATTTAAAGACTGTCTGGATTGCTCTTTTCGAGATCAAGGTCTTCCTTTTCCAGTGTCCCTCTCCTGTTTGAAACGCTAACAGTATCTTTTGCAGAAGCTCTTTGAATGTCTTTGTATATCTCAATACTTTTTCTAAACCAAAACTTTGGTAAATGTCTTCTGATTTACCTCAATCAGTTTGAAGTCATCAGTCTGTCCTGTAGTATTCACAAGCAGAAAGTAGGTTTATGAGGATTTCAAAACCTTGTTTCCAACAGTGTTCCTCATGTTTAAGTGAATGTCCAATAATTTCTGCATTTGAAAATAACTTTTGTGATTTATTTCAATAAATGACAATACAATAATAAAATGCATTTAAACAAATACATTAAGTCTGTCTGTCTTGTTTTTTTTTTTTTTTTTTTTTTTTACATTTGTATTCCCTGTTAGATCCCATAACAGTAAATACATACCATTATTCCACAGTCAGGCATAATTGTACTTTAGTCATTATTTAAACTTTTGGCTCAAAAGGTCTGATTGACCAGTCATATGAAAAAAAATCCACAACCATTTTCAACATTGATAATAGAACTATCTAAACAGACTGAGTGCTTTAATAAAATCAAAGGGCGCTTCAACTAAGTGCTAGTTCAGGGGTGTGAACACTTATGCAGTTACATATAGCAGAATAAGTGATATACTGTATACAACCCCAAATCAAGAAAAGTTGGGACGTTCTGTAAAATGCAATAAAATCAAGAATCTATGATTTGTTAATTCTCTTTCAAATTTATTTAACTGACAAAAGTACAGAGAAAAGATTTCCAATGTTTTCACTGAACAACTTAATTGTATTTTGTAAATGGCTTTAACGCACTCCAAAAAAGTTGGGACAGAGGCAAAAAAAAAAAAAGTGAAAAGCTCAGAATATCCTAATTAAACTCTTTTGAAACAGCCCACAATTAGCAGGTACATTAGTAATAGGTGAGGGAATCGTGATTTACTATAAAAAGAGCATCAAAAAAGGTCATGGCTCACCACTTTGTGCCAACCCAGACAGCAACATAGTATCGGCCCACATCTGGGACCGGTTGAATCCACATGATCTGGGCCGACACTATGTTGCTATCTGGGAAATATCATGAGAATTGTCAAAAATCACATTTCTTAAAGGGATAGTTCACTTTGAAATTAATTTTTGGTATGTTTTAGCTTACCTCAAGGGCATCCAAGATGTAGGTGTCTTTGTTTCCGCAGTAGTTTCAATTTTGATATTTTTAGGTCAAACCGTTCTTGTCTGTCAGTCATATAATGCAGGTCTATGGTCACCACCTCAAAGAGCATGCACAGAGAAGTCCAAATTAAACATGATTTAATGACTCGTAAATGTAAGTACACATTGATGGCCTAAGACACGAAATGAGCGGTTTGTGTGAGAAAACGAACAGTATTTATATCGTTTTTACCTCTTGTAAACACAGCCACGTCCAAGTGATCTGAGGGCGCCGGCGCTTCGGTCTTTTCCGGAAAGCGCCGGAAGTGATCTCACGCGCGTGTACGTCACTCATACAATTGTTTTATTTTTTTAATTGTTTTCTTTTACGACGGTTTAAACATCCCGGATAAGCGCAAATTAGTACCATTTTAATTAGCCGTCTTACCTACAATCTCTGTTCTGTGTAAACAATGAGTGACGTACACGCGCGAGAGATCACTTTAATGCAAGACTGCAACGAACATGTCTTTCACTATCTACCATACATAATATTGTAAAAAGATTCAGGGAACCCAGAGAAATCTCAGTCGGTGTAGGGCAAGGAACGAAACCTCTGTTGAATGTGCATGACCTTTGACCCTTCAAACGCCATTGCATAAGAAACCGTCGTGCTACTCTGTTAAATAAATGTAGCCACATTTACTCTGGGGAACTTTGGAAAAGCGTTGTCACTTAGTACAGTCTGCCGCTGCATCAAGAAATGCAACTTGAATCTCTGTTATGTGGTAGCCTGGTTAAAACTAGACCATTCTCAGTTGTAACTGAGTTATGGTCTGGCAAAGCGTCATAGACAAATCATTTCCAGAGGGGCGTCACCAACGGACGTCACGGATAGACCTAAACCCAATCCGAGCGATGAAGGAGATGACGTATGCAGAGCGGCGGAGAAACATCTCCGAGTGTTGTTCTTTGCTCGGTTTTTAACTAAAGGGGAAACGTTCAAATGGCTTAAAACAGACGCGATAGCTGATTCGAACGAGTGATGTTCGACGGCGGCATCCATCTTTGTAATGTAGGCTACAAAATCTGCTTCAAAATCCCAGCGCTGTCGTCATCGTGTAAAGCCCGCCCCAACGTTTCTGATTGGTGCCTCGATTTCGACGGATTGGAAATGGGCTTGAATGAGCTCTTTGCCAGACTAACTTTCAGAGCAAATCTAAATTTGACAGAAGTTGTCTGGGTTTTCCCAGGCCAACACAGTGGTAAACAATGACTCAAAACACAATTAAGTTGTTCAATGAAAACATTGGAAATCTTTTTTTAGTACTTTTGACAGTTAAATAAAAGTTGAAAGGAACTCGCAGATTCTTGATTTTATTGCATTTTACAAAATGTCCCAACTTTTCTTAATATGGGGTTGTATATTAGTATATACAATTATACATTATACGTGATTTTCAGTGGCATTGCATAGGTTCTCATTTTTACATTAAACATGCAAAAGTTCTGAAATGATTTATGGTGTGTAGACTTACCCACTCTAAACTGCGCAGATTATAGTAAGTATTACATAACCGTGTTCGTAATTGCAGTCAACACGATTGACACTAACCTGAGGAAGTTCTGAGGTTGAGGCAAAAACATCTCCTGCAATATAAACCACAGGCCTTCTTGTCATTTATATCTCACCTGCAAAAAAAAGGTGCAGAATACATGGCTAGTTTTGAAAGCTCAACATCTACAGTACCAGCAGGGACACTAACTTCACCAAACCACTAACCAGTCAAACCTCGACCCGCTGGTTAACACATCCAGCTGGACAGCAGAATGAAGCATCAGAGACACTGTCCTCCAAAGTTAATGTAAAACAATCTCTGCAGAAGGTCAGTAGAGTAGCAGACTGTGGAGAGGATCTGAAAACACGTGCAGAGTGACAGTGTTGCGTCCCAATGCAATCTCACACACATCTTGCAGACCGCAATTAGAGGAGTCCTGAAGGACTGTGAAACCTCTCATTTCACCGTAGTGAGACATCACAGGTGTGTGTTTGTATCTCCTGGCCCTCCGCCGAGCTCTGAAGCTCCTCTGTCTCCATTTTCCTCAGTCAGTCAGTCAATCTCACTGCTGTACGTTCACGATCGAGCCGCCACCCGCGTGCACGTTTAGATGACATCAGCAGGGGCCAGCGGCGAGCCAGCAGGAACAACTATACAACAAATGCATTACAATGCAAAGACGCTCTATCATAATACCTGCAGAATCTCACATCCGTCGCGTCCTGCTATGCCGGATTCAAACAGGGTGTAAAGCATCTACATAACACTGACAGCAATTTTGGAAAAGGTGAGCTGCAATCTGAAAGTCCTTTTTCTCGAACCAGAGGGCATCATGACGATGCGTTCATATTCAGAAATCGACTTCAACTGGAATGGAATATCTATGAGACATTATCCAACACAGTGATTGTTATGATTGAATGTATAGGGTAGACTGAGTACAGTTGAGACACTTTTTGCGTTTTGATTTTTCACACAAAAATAGGCTACTGAAAAAGTAGTGAATTTCCACATGACATTTAATTAGCTTATAGACATTATCAATCAATAATACCCATAAGTAGTTTATATTTCTCATAAATATAAGGTGCCTTTTGTCTCAACTGCGCCCATATACCACGAGTGGTAGACACCCATTTTTAATGATGTAAAGAACTAACCGTTCATTGCAAGTAAATAAAGAAAATAACAATTGGGCAACATGTTTGTTTATTCATCCATTTAAATTCATTCATTTTATTCAAATTAGCTCTGGTTAAAATGCATAAAACAGGAACAAGATATTTAATATATTCATTAATAATACACAGTTTAAATATCACTTCATTTGCTGGCTAATTACGACGTTTAACCTGTTATCATAACACTGAACTACTAAACAGCGTGTTTCGTAAGAACTATGGCGGCGCGGGGACAGTTGAGTCTCTTGCCGCGTTCCAGGCAACCTGTAACCCGTGTTTTCCCAACCTTATACCCGTGAAAGTGCACTGGAACGGCAGTCAAACCCGTGACTTCCCATCCGTGAACTTGTACTAGATCTATGTACTCCCAGTTACGAGCACATAGCCCGCGAAACCATACAAAACAGCAATGGTTTGTTTACATCTCGCTACCACAATTCCTTGCTTGCGCTCAGGTAGTTTGGCGTGACTGGCTTGGAACGCGACAATGTCGTGAGTCGTGGTTTGAAGTCGTAATTTACGTGCTCAAAAACCTGCCTGGAAGGCAGCATCTGTCCCCCGCTGCCGGCCACCTCGCACAGATTTTGCAATGACCTTGCATGACACAATACCATCAAATATGTTTTTAGGGCACAGAATAACGTTTGTGATGATACCAGTTACGTTTAACAGTCACATAAGGATAATAAGCTACGAACGTCTTACCCTAGAAGAAAACTTTTGCCGATATCTTCGGATCGGACTCGGAGATGTGTCCGTTGTTCAAATTTCCCCCGATCAAAGAGGACACTATAGGCATGTGCACAGCAAAAATAACAACTTGTGCTCAGTGGCGGAGCCAGGGGGTGGCCAGGGGTGGCCATGGCCACCCTTGGCTTAAGCTTGGCCACCCCTTTGGCCACCCCTCTCACAACTGCCGTTTCTGTCTCTGTCTCTGTCTCTCTTTTTTTTTTTTTTTTTTACAAGAATTGCGTTTTTAAAACACAGAACCGTATCTTACGACCACAAAAAACGTGAGACTTTTCAGACGCGCACTCCAACTTCACCTCAGCGCCAGGCGCAAGTCAAACGAGTGCGGAAATGTACAAGTGCCGAATCAGCTTCAGCAGTGACCGGAGCATAGTAAATATAGATTTGATGTTCCTCAACTGGTGAGTTGCAAGACCGTTTTGAGTGAGTCGCATATGTCCAGTCAAAGAAACAACAACGCAATTCTCTTTTTTTCTGATTCTACTTTTATTTTGAAAGATATCTGTGTGAAAGCTTGTGACACTTCCGTCAGATGCGGAGAAAAGCGCGTTGTCCTGAATCAGTTGGCTATCTGCTGTAAGATGAATGTTGCAAGGTCAACAAATGTCAGTTAAACTAACTTTTTACTGTCCTGTCAGACGTTGTACTGTACTTGCACATCACGCGTAAATGTGGCGTGCTGTAGCCGTAGTTCTGTTGTCAATTAACTCATGAAATAATCAAAAAGGCGATACAATCTGTGTCAAAACTGCATGCATGTATGTATTTGTTATATATGCGTCACATATGTCTAGACTAAAATATTCTGCCATGTTTAAGGCACAAACTGACAGGCTATGTGTTTTTTTTAATGTACAAATAAATGTGAGCACTGTGCATTTGTACAAGAAGATAGGCGGTAATTTTGCGTTAATTTGTAAAGGACAAAATAAAATGCATAATTTTTAAATCCATAAAATAACTAATTTTATATTCTGCCATTTATGTACATGTTGACTTCACATTCTTGCACATAGCGATTCAAAAGAGATGTTTCCCCCCTTTTTAATTAGGTATGATAGAACGGTTTAGATTCTTTATTTTGACTACTAATATAGAAAGTTGAAGAGTTAATTGATTATATAAAATTCAATGAAGGGTATAATCTTTGAACTACAGTAGTTATCTGCATGTCTCATCCATGAAGGTGGAACAATGTTGGGGGTTTTTGTGAACCAGAACCATGCTAACTGAGCAAGTTTACTATATGACTAAATAACTTTAGCTATAGTGTGTGTCCCCTTTATTATTATTCCTGGAGGTGGTAAATAGCTAATAATAATTTAAAAAAAATCAAATTCACTCAGTATTCCATGATTCCTAATTCACTACTCTCTCAATTAGCTACAATTGAATACAAATGAACTGTATTCAGTTGTGTAGGAACAGTCCAATAGATTATTTAAACTAATTATTATGTTAAAATAATTAAGATTTATGTGCCACCCCAGACTGTTTGCTGGCCCCTGCCTGGCCACCCCTATGAAAAAATCCTGGCTCCGCCACTGCTTGTGCTTGCTGCGCAGTGCGCACGCAAGTTATTTAAGGTGTCTCAACTGTACACTCTACCCTAACCCGTAGTAGGCTATAGTGTGGGTCATTCTCAGGTGCCTCGTTTATGACTCACTGCTGATATAAGATTACTGAATAATATTTGATTGACTAGATTATGGGTGGCATCGCCATCACAGGAATAAATTACATTTTCAATTGTAAGAGTATTTCACAATAATACTGTTCACTTTTCTGAATGAACGAGTTATTATCTCAAAATTATGAGTAACTCGTTAATTCAGAAAAACAGAGCAAAAACTTTTTTTTCATGAAAAAATATCTTGTAATTCGGAGATAATTAACTCGTTAATTCAGAGAAACGGAGTAGATTTTTTTTTCTTCAAGTGAATGCAATATGCTTCCATAGATATGTGCCTAATGATGTGGGGTATTTAGAAAATGATTAATGTGTAGTAAAAATAATAATAATAATAATAATAATAATAATAATTCCAAGTTTAAATATTACTGAATCCCAGGAATGACCCTCATAAATTCCACTTTACTGTGACATGGTATTTGGATGTGGTATTTTTTTTTTTTGCCAGACTGAAAAACCCATATAGGTTGAGTACTAATCTGGATATTGAGAGAATATGTATGGTGGTTACTGGTTACTATAGGAAATTGTGTTTAGGGTTGTATGATAAACATTTTGTTAGCCTATACTGTATTGAGTCCAACCTGAAAAATCTGGGTTCTGAAAAAACCCTGTTTGAGATCCACTGTATACTGTAACAGTTTTAGAGTGCTAAATGTTGGTTTAAAACATTCCTTATTCAAACGCTGAGCATGTTTCCACTCTATTCTAAAATAGGGACTATAATACACACCTGTTGAAATGAACTCAGTGTCTGTCTTTAGTCTCACAGGGAAACTCCAGACTTGCTTTGGAAGTCCCTTTAATGATTCATATATGGTTTCAGTTTTGCTGAATTCTCCTTTATGAACACGTTGATATCAGAAACCTCAAGTCTGCTCATCTGCGAATCCTATGCAAACCAGCCGGCTGATTCAGAGAAAGACTAAACCCAAAAGAGAAAGCAGAGACACAGTACTGCACTAGAATCAGACCGCTCCATCTGAACTGTGTGTGTTTCAGGCGGCGCAGCTGATCCAGGAACAGCACTGAGAGGGTTTATGAGTGAGATTCTAGGAGCGCGGTGGAATAAATCTGTGGTTAGACTCAAAATGAAGCCAAACCACGGCAGTATAATACAAGCAGAGAGAGAGAGAGATCAGCGGCCACAAATACATGCACACACTGAAAAATAATACTGAAACCCACAAACACACACATAACTCTACTTCCATAACTCTAAGCTCTAGACTCAAATACAAACATCATGATGTGTGTCCAGGGGTATAAATCTTGTTTTAGAGGGGATTTTAACACGGACATTTTTAACATAGCCGAGTAAAAAATAAGTGTGCTTAATTGTGCTGAATGTGCACTTCAAATCGGGATAGTTCATCCAAAAATGACAATTCTGTCATTATTTACTC